>NC_064638.1:158629213-158953856 GCF_023864345.2 Schistocerca serialis cubense
AACAAAGTATGAAGTGGCTTATGATCCATCACTAGGCAAAACTTCACATTAATCAGATAATGGTGAAACTTTATCATGCTTAGATAATAGTGAGCAGTTCCTTCTTGATTTGGAATAGTTCCATTTAGTCTTGGTCAATAACTTGAAAGCAGAATTTACCTGCCTGTCCTGTGAACAAAATCTGTATGAGAGCACAGCTCCCATTTCCGAAACCACAGTCTTATTGGGATCAAAATGAACAAGGCACCTGTCACTCAACAGGGCAATTTTAAGTTTCTGGAATGTATCCTGACATTCTTAGGTCAAACAAAAGGCACATTCTTTTGGCACAAATGATGCAGTGGAGCCACAACCTGTCATTACAATATGTACAATATGTCAACTTCCCACAAACTGACAGTAATTCTGTCATGTTCTATGGGGCTGAGAGGTCCTGGATTGCCAACAAATGTGATTGAAAGGAATGAACACCTTGGCTATTAAGAATGTGGCCGAAATACTGAATTTCAGTCTGGAAAAAGGTACAGTTCTCCTGGTGACACTTCAAACGTGCAGCTGAAAGTACTTGAAAAAGCATATGAAGGGTACTGATATGTTCCTCCAGTGAACATTCTGTATCCACAGTGGCATCCACGTAATTCGAACACTACTGAACTTTTGCAGTAAGCTATTCCAAGTAGCATTGGAATATGCCAAGTGTGGAAGTGCTGCCAAAGGGTATGCACAAAAATTTGAACAACCCAAAATGTGTGTTGATTACAAAACTTTCTGAGATCCACAACTAGCAGAATTTGCAAATACACATTGTGTAAGTCAGTTTTTGAAAAATAGTGACTGTCACAAAACCTGTACATCAATTCCTCAGGGTGAGGCAACAGATAAGTATCAATTATTGATTGTGGATTCACCATGGATTTAAAGTCAACGGAAAGAGAAAGTCTTCCAGAAGGCCTTTGCTAAGATTGCTAAGGGAAAAGCCTATTGACTGGCCTGGATAGGAGCAATAACACCATTGTCTTGCCATTCTTTATGTTCACTTGGAACATTTTCTCTAAGTGCATAATGGATGGGATGCACCAAGAACACTTGGGTAGCACATTGTCCTTCATTTGTAATGTGCACCACAAAATTATTTGCTCTGCCACATCCTTCAGAAAATAAATCAGGAAGCTCCTCTATCAATTGGGTAATGCTGTCTTTTGGGTTGAAAGCAGAAACAGAAAGTACATTGTCATGAATACAAGGACTAAACAGATCAAATAAATCTCACCCAGTAATATCTTTACAGTCTTGCTAATGCAAAATTGTAAATGTCACTGTTAAGGTGTGAAACTGTTATACACAGTATGCTGCACACAAGATTTTGTCAAGTGTTGTTGGCCCAACTGTTCATAAGTGGCTCGATTAATCAATGTAATGGAAGTGTCAGTGTCTAACTGAAGTTGCTTACAGTGTCCAACACTGACAAAGTTCACAGACAGTTTATATGACTGTCACTGCACAGCAGTCAGGTGGGGTGAAGGAACATCCTTAGTTTGATTGTTACCAGTACTGGTAGCTGGTTTATAAAAATCTCCATTCATTGAGTGAGCTTACAAGAGTGAATGTGGGTGGAATTCTTTTTCTGTTGCAAGCACACAGACTGTATGTGACCTGACTTTCCACAAGCAAAGCAAGTCATATTCCATGAAGGCTAATGTTGTCTTTTATGTGTGGAAGGCAGCAGGGACATGATTTCACAGCAGACACACTCGTTGAAATGCCTTTACTCTGGCTACAGCAGGGTAGCCTATTTGTGTGTGGTGGTCAGTTGCTAGGCCATAATGGTTTGACAATTTTCATTACACTGAAAATTCGAGCTACCTCAAAGTTTTGCATGATGTATCGTGATTCCTGATGTTCATTAATTTGTTTCAATTTAAGATCAAAATGTTTTAGAATTTGTTAATGAATCCTGTTGTCTGGCACATTGTGTGTAGTTGCATCACAGATCATTGCAGCACCATAGTACTGTCCACAGCTACAACAAAAAGGTCACTGTTGTGTCAAATCCTGAGGTTCAGTGATCCACTGACAATATGACCATTCTGGCTTTTTCCTCAAACAAAAGAACTCGTAATGAACTGCATCAACCTGTACCTGATTCTCATAATACTTAGTGAGGCAGGAAACGATCTTCAAAATCTAGCAACTCCAGCATACTAGTTGGGAATGGCTTCTGGGTGAGGTGGTAAACTCCTGTGCCAGCCATTGACAAGAAATAATGAAGTTTTGCAGTGCCTCACATTTGATGTTTGGCACAATGAGCAATGAACTGAGCATAGTACTCATTCCATTCCTGTTGTTTTGCATCAAAAGGTAGGAATGATGGAATGCATGGAGGTCGTAATGAGCTGCTGGACTAGAGGGCATTTTAAAGAGAGGTGCACCACAAAAAATTATAAGTAGAAGCCAGGCAAAAGAAAGAACAATTTGTTGAAATGTGCTTCTCAAAGAAAATGGAGAGATATTAATCCCGAGCTGCGAGCAAAGTACAATGAAGGTAGGTGACAGGAATCCAAAATCATCTACAAGACACTTGAAGATTAATATAACACTTTATTTCTACAAAACAGAGAACTATTACTTAACTTGTTGTGCCTCCTATGTGCAAGTAAACTGACAGTCTATTACTACTCACATAATGTAGGCAAAGTATTGTCTTTCTAATACTCAGTACTGATGTTCTTGAAGTCTGCAACCAAACTGGGCTGACCAACTATGGGTCACTGGTTAAATCAGCATTGACTGGAGGAGACAAACTCTGAGTTTCTGGAGGTGTGGCACTGCCTACTCTTCCTATTGGCATATGAGACAGTACCTACTCAATTCTGTTTTCAGTACTGTGCTGATCAATGCGTGATTTGTGCTTTAGGGCTGCACAGCCTTGATCTCATCTCAAAAATTAGATCCCTTATGCCTGCAAAAAAACAACAACTTTGGTTGTCAGTTCTTTGTATGGAGATAGTCTCTGTCCACCATGGAAAGTATTGAGACTGAAGTCTGATGGAGCCAAATAAGGCAATAATTCGTATCTTAGTTCATATGATTTTGTCATGGCAGCAACATTGGTATGAATGTGTACATACTGTCTTTATGAATGATGACTTTCATTTTAGCCAAACCTGACCTGTATTCACATATTTTTAGCTGTAATTTGACCAGGAAGTTAGCATGGTATTATCCTGTACTTTTATGTCCACGGTAAAGGTAATCTACCAGCAGAATTCCTTCTCCATCTCAAAAAGCTAATGCCATTACTTTCCTGTTGACTGAATTGCATTTGATTTCTTCAGCGGTGATGAATCATTATGTCTCCAGTGCTTTGACTGTTGTTTTGTCTCTGGGTTGTAGTAATATATCCACTATTCATCTGTGATCACAAACTTGGCACAAAATTCCTGTTGGTTGCTCTGAAAAGAGGTCAAACATTGATCAGACATTTCCATAACAATGAATTTATGATCTTCCATTAAAGAGTCATGGCACTTGTCTAGCAGACGATTTCCTCATGTCCAATTCTACTATTAAAGTGTGATATGCCCATTCACGTGACATCCCTATATCTTTGGCAATTTCTTGCACTCTCAGTTGGCAGTCCTTCCTGATAATTTTATGCTCTTTTGCAGTTACTTCTGGGCTACTGGTGTATCTTGGTGGATTGTTTCATGCTGTTAGCAGAGGCACTTGCCTTAGATGTCTGTGCCATAGCCCATTAACGCCAATTTTTGCCACACTGTCCTAATGGAAACATCTGTTGTATATCCCACATTGACTTGTGCAGCTATTTCAAGCAGTGCTCCTTGTCTGTTAACAGCAGCAAGTCTACATAAATGCCACTGCTCTCCATCATTAAATGAAGGCCACTAGCCACAGCCTTGTCTGTGATGAGAGGTAATGCCTGACATTTGGTATTCTTGGCACACTATTCATACTGTGGATTGTGAAATACTGAATTCCCTAATGAATGCACCATGTGTGTCGCTCCAACTACCATTCTGGATTGAGAGTCTGTTAACTCCCACTGTGCTATCTTAATCACATCAGAAACCTTTTCACATGAATTGCCTGAGTACAAATTATAGTTCCACCAATGAAATTTCCTTTTATACCTTGAGTACACAATACTCCTACCATGTTCATATGTGAACATTGCTATCCCATTGCTTTTGTAACCTCGGTGCCTGTTGAAATATCTGAAGTTCTATAACACATATGTAACTCACCACTTACATTATAGAGTTTTTGAGTTTATGCCTCTGAGTCAGTTCAGATGTCGGCAGACCGGAGGCATACACTTCAAGGTTTGAAAATTATTCCAGATAATGAAAGTGGATACAATGAAATCAATATACTGACAGATTTACCCTTGGGATAGGATCTTCTGTATAATAGACTTTTGACAACTCCAGCTGTTGAGCATTTTCACATACTAGCTCACTTAACAACTGTGAATAAGTACTCAGTAAACTGAAAGTACCTATACTACATAAACACAAGCTTAGCGAAGTTATTTTGTCTATATAAGAGAACAGGACAGGAAATTCCGGAAGAGTAAAGTCCATCTGTAACCTTACAATTGAGCAGTGCTCACAGTCAAGAAAATAGCCTTTCCCAGAACACTTTAGCTGCCTTACAGAATGAATAAGAATCAGTTTCCTCTCTGGCAGTGTAGAACAGTATGCATGTATCTATGTATATTACGTCCATGTGCATTTCTTGTGTTAGTGTTACTAGTACTCATATTTGCATTTCATGTAGTGTTAATGCATTTAGTATACAATAAACAACCCCTGTATATGTCTGTGAGTTGTGCCACCAGTAGCTGATAAGGCCCACTGTGGAGGATCAGCATAATTTCATGGAACATCCTGCAGTTTCTTCTTATGACATAGTGGGATAGATACAATGGGGAATAACCTGCTCAACATTCAGTTTGCCAATTTTTGAAGGAACACAATCTGACAACCTACCTTCCCTCGTTCTTCTACTCCAGATATTCCACTTTCACGCTGTTATACCCACAGAACATAATTCATCCATTAATAGGGCTCTACGGCACTTAGATGTGGTACACACGTTTAGTATACGTTTTCAACCCACACCACTAAAAATAAACATTAATTGTAGGCTGTTAAATCAATAATTTTGACAGCATGCAGTTTTTCCATACTTTGCAACGCAGGAAATATTGGGCCTAGAGAAAAAAAATGAATAGGAAATTTTCTGTAGGAAATTTAATGTAGTTTGATTTTTCATTGGGAAACGTTTTTCCTAGGACACACATTTTTTTTATTTACTTGGGAAAAACGTGAGAAAGTGAACTTTTAACAACTCCTCCCCCCCCCCCCCCCTCCCCAGCCCCCGTTAAACCACACTGCTCAGGAGTTTTAATATGTTGTTTGTGACACTCTCTTGTAGCACTGTACAAAAATTTGTGATTGTATCATTTCTTTCCTGTAGGTGACGCCCCCCCCCCTTTTTTTTTGTTTTGTTTTTTATTAACGGGCTAAGAAAAACATCTGCACCATGGACCTCTACCCAGAGCACTGACACATCATGTGATTACCCATAAAGGGTGACCTATTATTATGTGGGAGCATCATTGCGCTAGCACTGATATGTGATGATGACTCTGAAGTTTTCAAACTAGCATCATAAATGGGCATGAGTACTGCACCTACCACATCCCTTTGAGGGGCTTCAATGTTCAGTTATATTATACCTGAAAGATGTTTCACCATGTAGTGACTACAACTAACAGTGACACAGTTCAGCCTCCTATAGTGCTGCTATCTAATGGGCAAATTGTGAACTTACAGCACTGGCCTGAACATGGCACTGGTTAGTCAAGCAACAAGCTTAAAGCATTGCCCAGTGTCCAACAGTGCTAGTATGATGATGCGCCAGTCCACATGCAAATATAACACTTGATGCCAAATGGTAGAGCCTGAGAGTTTTGACTCCAATTTATACCAACAATATTTTCATCCAAATGTACACCCAATTTAAGTGTATGATTCAGAGGTATCAGATGTGATCTCATTGCTGTAACTTCACTTTACCTGCATATAATGCTTAATCACAGATATACAAGGCAGAATGCACTGGTTTTTGATGTATCTTGTGATGGTGTCCTAATTTCAGTGGCCACTTGTGTGATGGGGCCTGTTGTGGCTTCAGTGGTAGCATAAATACTGGTCACTTGAGCAATGGGATTTGTTATGAGGGTGCCACTTATTTTCCAAATTCAGTATTTTTCAGTACTCACCCTCCAATGTTGTTTGAATGACTCTCAAACACGTCTGTACAAAATTCTGTTGCAGTCAAACATTAGAAAAGTTCCAGACAAGCTGCTCAATGTGCTTTTGTCAATCTGGCTGCCTCGGCAGGCACGTGCCTGCCTTGCAACTGAGCAGACACTTGCACTTTAAGAATTAGCATCCTGCACTGACTCTGTAGCTGCAGCCCTAAGTGCAGCCACATGTTCTCATGAAGCTCATGTTGCCACTACCAACACAAGCAACGCCACCTCTGACATGATAACTACACCACCTTTCTGCACAGTGGGCTACAGTACTTCAGTACCCACCTGGTCAGCCAGTAATTCCAGCTGCTTATGGCCCAGATTGAAGCCCTCACAGCTCAAGTGTCTGTAGGTTATGCATAGCCAGCTGCTGTTCCCACACCGCCCCATCCTTACCATCACACTCATGAATGTTGTCCTTCCAAAGACCAACCCACTATGTGCTGGAATCACTCCACTTTTGGCAAGCAAACTTCCCAATCTCGCCCACTGTGCAACCACCCAAATGCCAGCAGCATCTGCAAATGAGGACAAACAGTTGTCACGCTGCCTCAAAGTGCTTTTTAATCTCAGACAGAAAATCTGACCCTTGTTTTCTTATAGACATATGGTCTGACTTGCATGACTACCCACACACACCGTGCTCATGGGTGTTGACCAACACTATTTTAGCAGTCAGCTCCCAACAACTCGTCTGTCACCATTTGTGGTGCCTATTCTTTCCAGTTGGATCTAGGATTGCAATGTACCTTCAGCTGTAAATTCACCATCACAATTGTCACAGAAACAGTCATTGGTGCTGATTCCCTAACACATTTTCAGCTGCTCCTTAGCTTTCCTGTCTCCCATCTCATTGACAATGACTCCAGTGGCATAACGGTGGTTCTGTCACATTATGCAAAACTTTGTGCTCAAGCTCATCCAGTAGCTGCAGTAGCAGGATCTTCTTGATCTTTATCCAGCCATCGTACTCCCACCTGGAGCACCAAGAGAAATATGACACAGCACAGTGCATCACATTCACATCACACCTGGCCCTACAGTTTTCAGCAGACTATGATACCTCACACTGGAGCAACTTGTTGCTGCTTAAGGCGAATTCAAGTTTATGCACTGGAATGGCCTCATTTGCCATCTGAATGGAACCTATAGTAGAGACAGCATAAGAAGATCCCTGACAGCTCTGTTGCCAGCTTTCACCTGTGAAGCAATAACAGCTGCAGGTGATAACAGCAGTCATCTACTGAGGTGTTGCCACAGAGATGTTTACAAAATGGCATTATGATATTGGTTGAGAGAAGCCAGTGAAGGTACCATAGCTGGCCCACTGCAACTGTCAGGGATCAACTTAGAGCAACTCAACTGTATTCCTCTCTTCTCCACCTCACACTGACAAATTTGTGGCAAATATTGCACTGCTAATGCAAGCACCATCCCAGACATGTATGCTATTCTACAACCTTTGCCCTAAGCTGCACTTCAGTATTCTTCACTGAATTAACTCATTCACCCAGGTACCAGTCACCATAGGAAACAGTCCAAAGACAGCCTTCAGCACACCCTTTGACCTCTTTGAGTCACACCGAACATCATTTTATCTCCAAAATTCTGCATAAATGTAGCACAGATTCATTGATGGTGTGCTTCATGACTTTTTACTTCCCCTGCCTTAACTTCATACTGGCACTTTCTTCTTCACTGTAGCAACACTGAACTGATGACTTCTGAGAAGGTTGTGTAAGGCCTTTGTCAGCAGTAGACACACATACACACATGCACACACACACTCATGCAAGTGCATCTTGCACACACATCTGCAGTCTCAGAGAGCTGAAACTACACTGCGATCAGCAGCACCAGTGCATGATGGGAGTGGCGACTGGGTGGGGGTAAGGAGGAGGCTGGGGCGGGGAGGGGAAGGGATAGTATGGTGGGAGTGGCAGACAGTGAAGTGTTGCAGTTTAGACGGAGGGTAGGAGAGAAGGTGCGGAGGGGGGAGGGGGTAAGTAGCGGAAAGGAGGAAAGTAACCCCAACCATTCCCTCGACCAACTCTCCACAGTTCCTCTCCCTTTACCACATGGTGTCCTGCTTGTCGCTATTGATGCCACCTCCCTGTACACTAATATTCCTAATGCCCATGGCCGTACTGCTATCAAACACTACCTTTCCAGATGCCCCATGGATTCCAAACCAACAACCTCTTCGATAGTCTCCATGACCAACTATATCCTCACCCACAATTACTTCCACGTGGCACCATCCTATGCTAACCTATTCATGGGCCATCTAGAGAAATCACTCCTAAAAACAAGAATCCTAAACCCCTCACCTGGTTCAGATTCATTGATGACATCTTTGCCATCTGGATTGAAGGTGAGGACATCTTAAACATTCCTCCAGAACCTCAACAACTTCTCCCCCATTTGCTTCACCTGGTACTTCTCAACCCAACAAGCCACCTTCCTAGATGTAGACCTCTGCCTCAGAGATGGCTACATCAGTACCTCCATCCATATCAAACCTACTAACCACCAGCAATACCTCCACTTCGACAGCTGCCACCCATTTCATACCAAGAAGTCCTTTCCGTACAGCCTAGCCATCTGTGGTTGTTGCATCTGCAGTGATGAGCAGGCCCTCTCTACATATACCGAGGGTCTCACTGAAGCCTTCACTGACTGTAATTATCCTCCAATCCTTGTACAAATATAAATCTCCCTTGCCTTATCTTTCCAGTCTACCACCACCTCCCAAAATCCCACAGTCTGGCCACAGAGGAGCATTCCCCTCATAACTCAGTACCATCCGGGACTGGAGCAACTGAATTACATTCTCCACCAGGGTCTCGACTAGCTCTCGTCGTGCCCTGAAATGAGAAATGCTCTACGCACTATCCTTCCCATCCCTCCTACCATGGTATTCCACTGTCCACCGAACCTACACAATATACTCGTCCATCCATAAACAACCCCTGCTCCCAGTCCCTTACCTCATGGCTCATACTCCTGAAATAGACCTAGATGCAAGACCTGTCTCATACATCTTCCTAACACCACCTACTCCAGTCCGGTCACTAACATTATCTATCACATCAAAGGCACGGCTACCTGTGAAACCAGTCATGTTATCTACAAACTAAGCTGCAACCACTGTGCTGCATTCTATGTAGGCATGACAACCAACAAGCTGTCTGTCCGCATGAACAGCCAACAACAAACTGTGGTCAAAAAACAAGTGGACCATTCCAATGCGCAGGTGGGAACTTTCCCTGCAATACATCCTAAATTCCCGTAACCCTCCTGCCCTCAACCTTCGTTAGTCACTGTTCTCACCCATCCTGGCCCCTCCCTGTTCCAATTCGAGTACTACACAGCCGTCATTTCACAGCCACACCCAGTCTTTTAATTTCTTTTATTTTTATTTTTATTTCTCTCCTTTCCACTATTTACTCCCTCCCCCCTCCGCACCTTCTCTCCTACCCTCTGTCTAAAGTGCAACACTTCATTGTCTGCCACTCCCCCCATACTATCCCTTCTTCTTCCCGCCCCAGCCTCCTCCTTACCCCCACCAGTTGCCACTCCCATCATGCACTGGTGCTGCTGCTCACAGTGTAGTTTCAGCTCTCTGAGACTGCAGATGTGTGTGCAAGTTGTGCTTGCGTGAGTGTGTGTCTTCATGTGTGTATGTGTGTCTACTGCTGATAAAGGCCTTACTGGCCGAAAGCTATGATTGTCTGAATCTTTTTATTGTGCCTATCACTGCTCAGCATCTCCGCTATATGGCAAGTAGCCACTTTCCTTCTCGCAAATAGTGCGTTACCTTCACAGCGAAATCCTCACCAAATGATAGTTTAGGATTCAGAAGAGTTGTTTTACTGAGAATGGCATTTACATGTTCACTAGCCAAATTTTATAAGCATTAAATAATAAAATAGTTCTGAAATTACAATTAAATCAATACCATTAGCTGCCGATGGGCGTTGATATATATCAACAAGGACAGGTGAAAGTGTGTACCAAAACCAGGACTCAAACCCGGAATCTCCTGTTTACATGGCAGACGCTCTATCCCTCTGAGCCACCGAGGGTACAGAGGATAGTGCGACTGCAGGGATTTATTGCCAGCATGCTCCCCATGAGACCCACATTCTCAACTTACAGTCCATGCAATACATTCGTAGTGCCCCTGCCATTATACCCACTACTCGCGGCAGAACAGATGCCATCTTCACATAAGAGTTCTGGTTGATATCTGTTTTCTGTGACCTATCTATGGAATTTACTGTGTGGATCACAGTATTTTCTGATATAAACTGACATTTTATGGTATCGATGATACATAGCCAATGTAGTCCAGGGACATAATTCTGACAGGGGAAAATAAAATATTTCTTGTAAGTGGAAACAATATGCTAGCAAATACGCAACAGGCAGATAACAGTTGTATTGCAGGTTGTATACACGCTAGGGCAAATGGGTAAAACCCAGGAATTTTTTAGACTTCTGTGAGTTTTTAATTTTATTAGTTTTCAGTTAAATTTTTTAAATTTCGATTGGCAGTAATAGATATCTCTAATAAAGAGTTTTACTGTCGGCCACTGCTGCAGCATAATATTTCAGCAATAAAACATAAATGAGAGAATAATTCCAAAATAAAACATTAATTACAAAGAAAAAGCGCCATTTACAAAGAAAAGAAGTACACAGTGCACACACAAGTTTCTGCCAGCAGCAAAATACATCAAAGACTAAGCAGTAATTCATAACAACAACTTGCTTTCAACATGCCTTTCTCATGGCCCTTGTTTCAATCAGTGTAATGTTACAACTGCTTAAATTTGTTACAGGTTGTGGGAAAATATAATGAATGGTGGTTGGAGAAGTATTACTTTCAAAATATATTTCTTTTTATACAAGATGAATTATGTTATGTGTGACAATGTGCAATGCATTTCTTAAATCACAGAGCATTAGACATTCATTCACAAATTAACAATGAAGACCTGACATTTATGCTGTTATTTAGTATTTTACTGCCATATTTGTGGTTTGTTATATCTTCAAGGGTAAAGCAAGTTGAAAAACACCAAGTTTCAAGGTTAGTTCTTCATATTTATTTTAGTTATTTCATAGATCATAAATTATGCAATAAGACTGGCAAAAAGTTTAATTGTCCTAAAAAGGAAAATGGGAGAAGTGAGTTTTTGAGCAGTTACATACATAACTGGATTTTCTATGCTAAAGTAAAAATGCTCAACAGAACATGTATTCAGGCAAGTAACCCATGAAACATTTGACACACAGCAATGAAATTTATAGTAAGGCTTGTCAGAAATATTCAGTTGCACAATTTAAGCTGTGTTCTTAGGATCCTGCATAATCATGAGATCAGAAAAGAAAAACAGCAAAAAATTTTTGGGGACTAATATTATATGTCAAAGCTTAGCTTTCCTTGCAGCTATGCTGTATGTACATTAATTTATATAATCAACTTTTCCTATATGTGTGTCTGCACTACTTAACAGTGATGTCACTATTGGGGGAGTACATAACATGTCTTGTGCTCTGAATATCTGCTGGATCATGTGACATGAACTATGACCATCTGACAAAAGCACATCCCAAACTTGATTTCAGTGTTTCAGTAGTTACTATGCTGTATTTGCAGGAGTTCTATTATACTTCCATAATGCAAATGTATAAACTGTAAATGTTGCTGTGCATTAAAGATCTTTCAAAAATGCATTGTTTTTCTGCTGGGTTTTGTTTTCCAAAGTGCCAGGAAATTTTTTGCCACTGCATAACACATTCACCATTCAAAGGAATGACAAGATTTACAGCTCTGAGCCAATGTATGTAGTCACACAGAAAAAATTTACTTTTACCAGAGTTATAGTAAATTTTCACCCTGGAAATAGTGTATTTTTAACTGGGAGGTATGGAAAAAAAATGGATTTTCTTTTCTTGTCCATGTACTCCCTGTATTGTAATCAGTCCCATCATACATACAGAAACTGAAAAAATGGTTAGCAAATTTCTTAAAAGTATGATTGACTGGTTTTTTGAAAATTGTCTCACCCTTCATTTTAAAAAGATGTGACATATTCAGTTCTGCACATCTAGGTGTACTACACCAGTGATAAGTGTAATACACAGCAAGGAAATAATAAATAGGTATCCACATTGATGAGAATTTAAACTGGAAAAAGCACATTTTGTAATTCCTAAAACTACTTAGTTCAGCCACTTTTACACTTAGAATCATAGTAGATCTTGTGGCGAGACTGATCAGTAAGGTGACACATTTTGTGTATTTTTATTCAATAATATCATATAACATTCTGGGGTAACTCATGTTTAAGAAAGAAAGCATTCTTTTCTCAGAAACATGCTGTAAGAATAATATGTAGTGCTCACCCACAAACATCTAGTAAACTGTTTAAAAAGTTGGGAATTCTGACTACTGTTTCACCGTATATGAGTTTCTTCTCTCATGAAGTTTGTTGTAAGTAATTCACTACAGTTCAAAAGGAACATTGCTATACATAATTAGAATACTAGAATAAAAAATACATTTATTACTTTATGTTGTCTTTAGCACAAAAAGAGATGCATAGTGCTGCAACAAAAAATTTTAATTACTTGTCCAGTAACATAAAATGTCTGACAGCAAAATTAAATTTGAAAACAAACTTAAAAAGTTTCTCCTTCATGTCTGCTTCTATTCAGCAGGAGAACTTCTTTATCTTAATGTGTGAAAGGTAGTGGATGGAAATTAAAATGACTAACTAAACCTATATTTTTAAAAAAAGCCTTATAAATGTTCAGCATGTAATATAAAATTTCTCATTCCACATCATTACAAATTCTCATGCAAAATGATCCCAGCAACACAAAAGTAACTAACTAACTAAGTAACTAAATCAAGCAATGGAAAATTCAGGATGGAATAATGACAATATTATGAAAGGATAGTTTGCTACTCACTATATAGTGTAGATATTGAGTCACAGACAGGCACATCAAAAAGGCTACTGAACGTGTAAGCTTTCAGTCAGAAGCCCTTCACACAAATTCATTTCACACACACGTGACCACTGTTTGGCTGTTGAGGCAAGAGACAGTGGTCATGTGTTTGTGTTGTGTTTGCCTGAATGCGTGAGAGTGTGTGTGTGTGTGTGTGTGTTTGAGTGTTTTGTCTATTTCAAAGGAAGACCTTCTGACCAAATGCTTTGGTGTTTTCTAGTCTTTTTAATGTGCTGTCTGCGACATAATGTCTCTGCTGTATAGTGAGGGGCAGTCTATCTTTTTCATAATATTGTAACTAACTAACTGAATATCTCTCAGAAGTGCTTTAATGGCTAAACAGTTTTGGGGCTACCATTAATCCTTCCAAATGCATATTTGGTGTCTTCCAGGTGACATTCATGGGACACCAGATTTCTTCCCTAGCACAGCCCCAGTTCAAGAGCTACTGACCGATGCTCTTCCTAGTCTTTTCATTTATTGGATGGACCAAATTAATACCGCCTTCACTGCTGTCAAGAAGAGCCTTGCCCATTCTGCACTTGTGGCTCATGCAGCATGTTATGTCCAGTTGGCACTGGTGGTTGATGCCAGAGACTATGCCTTAGGTGCAGCTTTGCAACAACACCTCAGTGGTTCATGACAGCCACTTGTCTTCTTTTCAAAGATACTTCTGCTTTAAAACACCATTAGAGTGCTTATGATGGGAAGGTGCTTGTCATCAATGAGCCAATCTGCTACTTCTGCTCATTGCTGGAGGCCGGGAACTTAATTACATTTCCAGACCACATGCCCATCATGTATACTTTGCAGCAGACAACAATCACTGCTCACCATGTCAGTTCCACCACCTGGACTATATCTCTCAGTCCAGCATAGACATTTGGCGTATCTCCAGAATGGACAATATTAATGCAGCTGTCTGTCGTGTGTCACTGGGGTCACTGGTTGCATCAATTTCACAACAGACACTGCAGCATAAGAGGTCAGTACGGAGCTGGCCTCTTATTGCAAAAACCAAAACAGTGGCCTCAGACTGGCGCAGACACAAACTGCACTGTGAAACCTCCACTGCCCAATTACAAACTTTCCTACCAGCCACTTTTCCCCAGAAGGCCTTTGACACCATCCACAATTTGTGACACCTTGATATTAAAGCTACTTTTAGGATTCATCGCTATGTGTGGCCTTTCTTCTGCTCAGACCAGACTGTTGCAGCTGGGACCTATTCTGTGTGTGTGTCTGCCTAGTAAGGTTGACCTACACATCCATGCCCCTGTTGGTGATTTCCCTCAGGCTAAAGGGAGGCTTACTCATGTCCATGTTAATATTGTCACTTCCTCATCTCTGATGGTCTGTGGTATCTTTTAACTCACATTGCTTATATCCGACTTTGACCAGAGGTGACACCAATGCCATACATCTCAGATGAAACTGTGGCAAGAGCATTTGTCAGTAAGTAGAGCACTCATTATGTTTCCCCTCTCTGCATAACCACAGGATGTGAAAGGCAATTTGAATCCTAGGTGTTCAACAATCTTGCCAAATTCTTGGGCACTCATCATCGCCATCCAGCCCACAATGATATGGTTGAGTGATGGCACCAAGCTTTGATAGCAACTCTAATTTGCCATTACACACCATGGACTACTGCACTCCAAGACCCACCTCAAGGCTTCAGTGGGTGGGCTGGTGTATGGTCTGTGGTAAGCACCTTCAGGTAGCAGAGAATTTGTTGAATTCTCTGCTACCATTTCTGTCTCTGACATTCCAGCATTCCTGGATGGCCCGCACTCCCATACTGCACACACCAGTCCTCAACTTTACTCTCAGCATGGCATCCCAGCTTCCTTCATTCATTCAGATTTACTCACTGCCATGTGTGTAATGGTCAGGGTTGAGAAGATCATGTCTTGTCACAATTGTCTATACTCCAGTCCTGATATGACTTTTAGATAAGTTCCACCCATCTGCTTTGACCCATGACATCTTCAGTATAGTGGAAATGGCTATTCTAAGTGTCTCCAATATGGCGCCTATGTTCTCACCACATACACAAGGCAACAAACACGAAAATACATATAAATAGGACAATAACATCTCCCTACAATCAAACTAAAGGGACAGCTGCAGGAAATTGGTGGCCCTGGCGTAAGGAACAGCTAAATATAATTGTAAAAAAAAAAGTCACCCCATGATCCCAAAACACACATAATAAAAAAAAAAAAAAATTCGAAATCTGCAGTAATTGGACACTTCCTTGACTTATATAGGTCAATTGCAGCTCACGATACCAAAACACCAACGGCTACAGCAAAGACTACGAAAATTGGAATGAGACATTTCCCTTGACGACAGCTGATGATACTAAAACACCAATACCTACACATAAAACTATGAAAATTGGAATCGGTCATTTCTGTTGACCTTTATAGGTCAACCATAACTACTGATACGAAAAAGCCAACACCTACAACTACGAAAAACAAAAGAAAAACTGAAACATCTCAAAAATTCAAAAGTCAAACATCCCTATGTAAATTAAAACACATTCAATAGACAATAAAGTACACAAAACATTACAACTTGAGAAAGATAGAGCCCCCCCAAAAAAACAATTGCTTACCACCAACATATTTCTGTGTTGCAAAGTAGGTCAACCATCCCAAACACACACACACACACACACACACACACACACACACACACACACACACACAGATGGCGCCATGAAACACAACCTGACGACTCTACAAACACAACCAACTCATAAACTCCACGCTGTAATGATGTCACATACCACAACACAACACCCTTACGTCATGGGTCAGAGCAGATGGGTTGAATCGGACACTTCTGTTGACCCCCATTCTGAGCCCATCTCTTTGCACTCCCCTCAGATGTCATTGCCACCACCTCCCCAGTTAGCACAACCACTGGTCCTATAAAACTCTGGGCATCAAGTGTGTTAACCAGGTCAATTTGCCAAAACATTCTGCTACTCCCCTGTTTGGGGTAGCGACTGCAACCAGCAACTTCATAGTTTGACCAGGCACAGAGCTACGATCTAGCCAAGTCATGCACTTATAGCAAAGGCCAAAAGGTAGCTCTGGAAGTACAGTTAGTCAGGCTGTGAGCTTACAGCATTGACGACATTGTAGCAGTGTCAGTAAGCGAGTGTGCCAGCATACATTGAAATATAATACAGGACCCAAACAACAGAGGCTGCAAGTTTGGTATCTAGGTTATATCAAAAGAATTTTTATCCCACTGTGTGCTCAGTTTGAGGGGGTCCAGCACAATTATGGAGCAGAGGTTTCAGATGGATACCTGCTGCTGCAACTTCACTCGACGGACGTGCATACAACGTATACTCACACATGCAGAAGACAGAATGTGACCATTCATTGTGTGTCCTCCAGCAGTTTAGTGATTTCAGTGGTCACATGTGTGATGGAATGCATTGTGATTTCAATGGTCATCTAATTGATGGATTGTGTGGTGTAAAAGGTGGTTACTTGTATGATGTGATATGCTGTTGTGTTAGTTGTCATACAAGTGACAGATCTTGTACTGAAACCAGTGCTTGCTTGTGTGACAGGATGTGTCAGTGAGTGCAGTTCTCACCTGAGCGATGGACTATTTTAAGCGTTTTTCACAGGATGTGTCAGTGAGTGCAGTTCTCACCTGAGCGATGGACTATTTTAAGTGTTTTTCAGTGATTGCTCTTGCAACGAGCCCTTTACCGTGACTTAGTGGTCTCCCTGCAATGGGTGTTTTGTGACATTGTGATCTTTTCTGTCAATAGTTTCTTGAATCAACACTGCTGTCAATAACTGTTAACTTAGTGAGCAATTATGTCTTTCATGTGTAAGAATGTGCCTATTGTACTTCTTATGTAAATTATCTCAGTACAATATATTTTCAGCCATCTGAAATTTCAGAGATCTGTACTGCTGCACCCTGTTTGCTAGGTAAGATCTAAACCAAACCATCATTTCCACAGAAGTTGATCTGTATTTAAACAATCCATAAGTCAGTTTTTCATAATATTTAATATTATTATTGAAAATGAAAACAATTGGGTGGTAGTTCTCTTCATTTTCCTTATCACATTTTTTTGTGGACGGGAAGAACTTTTGCTTTCTTTAGGTAATTAGGGAGGCAACCTGATGGGAATGACTTATTTACGATATATTTTAGAGATGCTTTTATGCTGCTAATACAGTCTCTTAGCAGACACACAGGAACATCATGTAGAAATGTGGACAATTTGTTCTTAAATTAATGCACGGTCTGAGTGATTTCCTCTCCCATTTCAGCAGCAGCAGCGTTTATGTGAGGCTCGTAGTTATTTGTTGCTGTATATTGTGTTTGGTAACTTTTCTTGCAGTTTGGTTGCTACATTACTAAAGTAAATGTCTATAAAGGTATTCAGATCCTTAGGCTTATTTATTTAATCACCTTTATTTCTGATTTTTGTATTTGTCTGTTTTGGCTTTGTGCTAACAGTTTCTTGTTTTACTATATTTGTTATTGCTTTGCTCTTATTGTTTAACATCTGTATGGCCTTACTAATTTGAATTCTGTTTGCATCTTGCAGCAGTTTCTTATATGTCCTTTTGTATTTGAGGAAAAACTGTAAGAAGACCCTCTCATTATCTTTGCTAGAACTGAGGTATTTAAATGTTCTAAGCATTGTGTTACTCTTGTTACCCAGTTTTCTCTGGCAGATACTCCACAGTATGTGCTATTTTAGGAAATCTCTCCTTAAATTTTAGTTAGAATATAATCATAAATTTGCTGAATTTTTCATTTACATGTGTTGCTGAATATACTTCTGACCATTTCTGGCTGGTGCAGTATATCTTTTTGTATTTTGTCTAACATGCACACTTTTTGCTCCAGGTATGTCTACTGCCTTGGAGCAGACAAGGTGCCCATCATTTTATGCCTAGGCTCTGGGGACAAAGAAAAGAATTTACTCTCTGTCATTAAACATCTTTTGAGGTACACAAAAAAGTAATTACTTTCTTTTTAATGTGATGCAAAACAAGTTATAATTATTCTAAATTGTCTGATTTGTGTGCAATAGTAATATTTCTCACAATAGCAAAATGCAAGGGTATAACATTATTGTATTTTCTCAAGAATAAAACTCAAGATGAGCTCGTTATTTCAACTACCTCTGATTACTATTATCTTCACCCATGTTCACATGTTGATGAATTTGCAGGTCAGAGGGATCATTGCAAAGTGGACCAGCAACAAGAACCTACACTTTTTATCAAGCCCTGTTGGAGAAAATTTTCATTTAACTCCCTAAAACACAGTATTGCAGCTGTGGCCATTAGTCAATGACAGAGCTATGTGTTGCATTACATGCAAAACTCTGGTTTATGTAAGATTGGAATTTTTTCATATAAGGTAAGTAATTTGCAGCCAACATTCTATCTAACACATAATGTAGGCTCATAATGTTTCTAATATTAGTAAATAATCAGATGAATCTAAAAATCAAAATTATCAACCTCATATATAATAATAACAATGATTAAATCTTCATCTTGTAAAATGCATTATAAAGGGGTTGTTTGTGTTGTTGCCTCGGATGATTATTACATAAATATTTTGTCAGGATTAGTAAGTGCTGGGTCCTTGAGGTATGGCAATACGTGAACACCAAGAGGTAATTTTAAACAGTTTTATTAACAAACTTGGATTATAAATCATGCACACTATGCGTAACCACCATCACTGTGTCTGACATCCCAACAGCAGCTAATTACGGTCGTATCAAAAGGCTCCATGTTGAGCTAAGAAAAGAGGCATATTCGCTCCTGAGACCATGCTAGTTAATACAGGGTGCTGCAGATGGTGGGCAGTGGCATACTCCCTGCCTCACGCTCCAGCCAGATGCCGCGTGTACTGACCAAGCAAATTGTCAGCATTCCAGATAGGCTCACTGGCGACCATGTGTTACTTACTGTATGGCTGTGTACAACCTGTAGACCCTTACATCACTCTCCCCAGAGAAAAAGTGCAACCATAGCTCGCTCAAAACAACCTCCTGGGCATTGTAAACTATTTTGCCATTTGTGGCATCAGAAGGCATTGCAACATGTATTTCATTTGCAGACACAGTTCGGTACAGGGAAGTGTGCCTTCAAGATGACAACTTCATACATGACAAATGTGGTTCACAAAAGACAAATTAACAACAGTAATAGAAAAACAATACTGACAATCAAGTATGCATTAACATTACTGGATGAATCGAAGGATTTAATCTAGTCCCTGCTTCTTTGAAGTTTAACTCATTATTGGAAGAAATTACATTTTCATGGGCATCCTTAATTAAATTATTGTCTTCAGAAAAACATGATAAGGAATGCTTTCCATATTTTAATATGTATGAATCATAGTAATAAACAGATAACATTCACATTAGTGGAAAATGTCCAGTTGCATGAAATGTAGTTGGCAATACACTAGGCATATCAAATAGTTAACATGATAAATCACAATTCATTCAATATTAATACACTATTATTCAATATGAGTGTAAAGGGTAGCTCAGGTGTATCATAATTTGTACATGTAAATGTGACATCAAGGGTGGAGTTAAATGAGAAAATTGTACCTTCAGAACATCGTTTAAGAAATGGATGATAAAGATGCATTAAAATTCTAGGGCAATCATTTCTTGGAGGATGATTCATAAACAATTCTTTCTCACAGCTGTACACTCTACTGTCTAAGAATACTGTCGATTCAGGGAAATTAACTTATGACTATGTTTAGACATATGCAGATCATTTTTGTTTAGGGACACAAAATATCTTTGATCCTTGCTGATCAGTAGATAATCACTCAGTACGTACTTTACATGAGTACCTGTCTGTCTCCATTTCACAGGGTAATTATAAATCTTATACATTTCAAAATTATGTTCTGATCTAGAAATGGGTATAGAAAAAATAACAGTTAATTCATCTTCAATCACTAAAGAGTGTGTGGTGGTTAATGTATTGTAAGCATATAAATTGTAAGAGTTAACTGGGTAAATCATAGTATAGATTGCATCTAGCTTTCGCTCAATCGATTGTAGGATCTGTAAAAATTGTTCTGGATGTAGTAGTACACTGTTCAAACAATCATTTGAACTACTTTCTAAGGCTTTTCTTAGTTAAGAGCATCAACTCTAGCATTTGATACACTATCAGTAATCCTTAACAAAAGAGTGTTTGGATCTAAGTGACTCTAAATGAATCTAATGAACATGGTTAATTAGTTCTAAATACTAGAGTTAACAATGCACGTAAAATAAATGAGTTCCTTGTGGGTAACCTGTGCAATAAAGGGTTTAGTTTCTCTTTGCGCTTGTGCAGTAGCTTCAATATTTCACATTCACATAAACACATAGCTAAAATAAACACTCCCATTGCACTCTCAGACAATACACACATTTACGCAAATTACAGGATCACTCAGAATGTGGTGATGCCTTGGCCTTGAAGTCTGGACTGCGAGCTCGCTATTCTTGCTTCCTGGGTTTGAGAACAGTCAACCTCTTGGACGGTCCTCGTCATATTGCGATACTACAGGAAATCTACTCAGAAATGGCTTTACGTGATTGACATGTATGACAATCAAACGAAAGGGCAGTTGGAGCTTAAGAGTGGCTGTCGACAACACCTCTGAGATCGGATATGGTCCTTTTCAAAACTTCTTAAACTTTTTGACTTGACTCTTCTTTAACACCACGTTGCTCAGATACACAAGATCTCAAACTTGATACTGAGACACTGCTACTTGGTGGTCATGTTGTCTTCCTTGCTGAAGAAAGGATTGATATTTCGCTGTTTTACTCCCCTCCATGCTTCCTTTAGCTTGCATGCTAGATCCCTTATGTGTTCATTGGTGATTCCGATAGTTAACTGTGCAAAGTCCAATGGTGAATGCATTCTTCTTTCATAGACGATCTCATATAGACTTGGCCAGTTGAGCTGTGCATTTTGGCTTTGTAACTACTTACCAAGTATGATAAACAGACATTCCAATTGTCGAGTTTGCTGCTCACATAATGGCTAACCATTTTAATAATTGTTCTGTGGACTTGCTTGATTCTGCCATTTCCTTCAGGGTGTGCTGGTGTAGTCCTTAACTGAGTTATTTTCATGAGCTTACAAGTCTGTTTAAGTAATTCACTCATAAAATTCGGTCCTTGATAACTAATTATACTTAATTAGATCCAAACTTAAGAATCCATTCTTTTACAAAAACTATAGCTATAGTCTCTGTGCTCTGATCAGGTATTTGTAAAATGAGAAGGTATCTAGAGAAATGATCCAACATTGTCAATATGTATTTGTTTCCATCTTTAGTCTTAGGCAATAGTCCTATGACAGCTGGTCCTATTCGTTCAAATCATTCATTTGTTTCCGGCAGTTCTTGCAGTGGTTCTCTACTTTTTCCTACATTATTTCATCTGTTACTGGAATCACATTGTGAAACAAACTCGAAAACGTCAACTTTGTGGCTTGGCCACCAAAACATTTGAGCTATTTTAATGTTTGTTGCTTTTTTACCGCAATGTCCTGATAATAAAGAATTGTGTTGCTCTCTCATGATTTGCTCTTTCATGCTTTCTGGAATAACTAGGCAATTTCCTTTACTAGTGATTTTGTACAATATTCCAGCTATTTTGACAAAATGTTGATCATTTTTCAATAATTTGCATTGTGGATCTTCTTCTTGAGCTGCCTTTAACTCTTCTTCTCGACTTATTGTAAGACAAACATTGACTTTTCAACTCATTGCATCAGCATTCACATGTTGTTCACCAGGTCAGTGAATAACCTTAAATTGGTACTCACTCAGTCTTAATGCCCATCTTGTTAATCTGGAACTTGGATCCTTTAAGCTCAATAACCATTTAAGTGTGGGATGATCTGTAATAACTGTAAATTCTCTTCCTGTTAAGAAACATCTGTTACGAGTTATACCAAAAACCAAAGCACAAAGCTCCTTCTCAATAGTAGTATAATTACATTCTGCTTTGTTTAATTGTTTGGAAGCAAATGAGATTGGACGTTCATGACCATCAACTTCTTGAGGCAAGATTGCACCTATGACAAAATTGGATGCATCTGTTGAAAGAATAAAAGGTTTACTGAAATCCGGAAAGGCAAACACTGGAGCTGTAGTTAGAGCAGTTTTAGCTTCTTCCATTGCCTTTTTGCACTCTGTTGACCAATTAAATGTGGCTCCTTTCTTCAATAGCTGTGTCACTGGACATGCTATATTCGCATAACCGACTATAAATCGTCTGTAGAAATTTGACAATCCCAAGAATGATTGTAGTTCTTTCAAATTTTGTGGTTCAGGAAAATTCTTTACATCTTCAATTTATTTTGGATCAGGTCGAACACCTTCACTGGTTATAACATGACCAATATAGTTAACTTTACTTTGTGCAAGATGACATTTATCTATTGATAAAGACAGGTTTGTGCTTCTTATATGCTCAAAAACAGCTTGTAGACTCTCAGTATGCTGTTTCATGTTTTCACCAAAAAATTATTACATCTTCAAGATAAACGAGTGCTTGTGTTGGGATGAGCCCTTGTAAAACTGAATCCATCAGGCGTTGAAATGTAGCTGGAGTGTTACAAAGTCCAAACAGCATACGAAGATAGTTGCATACTCTTGTTGCTGTTACCAATGAAATTTTTGCTTGATCATTAGGATGCACTGTCAACTGGTGGTAACCATTTGTTAAATCAAATACTGAAAAAATTCGGCACCTGCCCAAGTAATCCAAGGCTTCCACTATATTTGGTAAGGGGTAAATGTTGGGTATGGTAATGGCATTCAAAGATCGGTAATCAATGCAAAAACAGAACTATGATTTTCCAAAAATTGATTTCTTCTTTACAATTACAACAGGTGAACACCACGGTGGGTCGAAAGGATCTCTTGGTTTTTATACTTCCGGCTTCTAACTGTTCTTTAACCATGTCTTCTACCAACTCTCTTTGACTAAATGGTATTCGGTAAGGTTACTGTGTGATTGGGGACGCATTCCCTGTATGAGTATGGTGCTGAACTAAATGAGTGACAGGTAAATTTGTACGTCCTCAGAATAAATCTGTATACTCCAACAAAACAGCTGCTAAAATCTTCTGTTCATCAGCTGTCAAATGTTCTATCTTCTTCCAAATTGTGCACTTCAGTTCATTATTAACTACATCTCCTCATTGTAATGTTGTGGTACTGTTACAAAAATATGTATTTATAACTGCACTATTTGTTACCTCATCTGCAATCTGTACCGTCACTGTTACTTACACTCAACACTTCAGCAACTTTTGTTCCTTGTGGCAAAACAACATCCTCATTGCTCTTATTCGGTATTGTAACCAGGACTTTTGTGACATTCTGTTTCACCATAGTAGCACCACCTACACTTCTAGCTACATAACAATTCATTGTATCTAGTAACTCACTTTTCTTGGATCACTCAATTAATAACAGAGTTCCTTCCTTGCATCGGGGTGACTTAACTTCAACATATATTGTCTTTCTAGCTCCCTTGGGAATTTGCTGAGGCTGATCAATTTGAACATCAACTCGGATGATTTGAACTGATGCATTGTTTGGGCAGTCCATTCCTATGATGTCAGTATTGCTGCTCCTTTGACTTCGATCTGAAGAACGATTTCCTAGGTTGTAGTTGCTATGGCCTAGTCTGATCTTTCTTTGTGTGACAAATATCTCTGCCTCATTAGTGGACAAGAAATCAAATCCAAGTACACCATCGTAATGCATTCCATTGTTTGAAACTACTTGCACCCTTGCTGTGTATTTCTCTTTATCTTTATTTTCACCTTCATCTTGGTGTTGGCCAAGAATTAATTCTACATCAACTTCTCCATAGTTACGTGGCTTTCCTCCATTTGACCCTCACACTTTTAATAGTGGTGGTTTCAATTTATCCCATTTATCTATGCAAGACCACATTAATGAGGTCTGTGCTCCAGTGTCAATAAGTAGTTTGACGTTTCTCCCATGGTATACAGCACCTATCACGAAGTCATTTTTGGTCTGATTTTCGTTGGAACTAACAGGAATCACTGTCTCTGGCAAGGGGCAGACGAAGTGGTGGCCTGTACGTCCATGTACCCGTTTAAGGATCTGGCAGATTGTCTGTTGTTTGCATTACCTTTATTCTTGTTGCAACAATCTCTCGAAACATGACCCTGCATCCTGCAATGATAGCAGATTCAATTCCCTTTACAATCCTTATGCTTGTGACCCAGATTATTGCATCTGTAACAATGTACTGTTGTGTTGAAAACTCTGTGTTCTTGTTTCTGCATCTCGTTTGGGCATCTTAGAGCTTCAACGAAACCAACAGCTGATTCTACTACTTCCCGAAACGTTTTACATTGTGCCAATGTAACAGCTTTGCTTACTTCCTCTCCGTGCAACCCATGAGTGAATGTGTCCAAGGCTCCCTGGTTGGCTTCGAACAACTGAATGCGATCTCAATTTTCATCTTCTACTAACTCGTACATTTGAAAGTTGATATTTTGAATTCTGTCAGCAAATTGCTTGATAGATTCATCTCGTCGCGTTTGCATACTGTAAATCTGCTCTCTGTAAAATCTGATTGCGTTTTTACGTTTAAATCTCTGAACAACAATCGTTCTAAAGTCATTGTTATCTTCTGTTTTCATGCAAGTAGGCTCCATGATAATGAAATCTAGTGCTGCTCCCTGAATTCATAATTTGGCAACCACTAACTTATCGGAATCTGTCCATGATCCTAAGAGGGTGGCACCTTCAAGTTTACGAAAAAACAGTTTCACATCATCTTCAGGTTTCCCGCTGAACTCTGGTATTGATGGCAATAATGAAAAATTCTTTATTGCAGTTGTACCTGTACTGCATGAACTATCATTTACCAAGTCTTTTGGAATGTTACTCTCACTTCTTTCTGCTTTTAACTGTTGAATCTCTTATTGCAGTTCATTAATAACAGTTTGTAGACTGAGAATGTTACTATGACTGGATTGCGATCTTTTGTCTAATTTAACACCAATGAGTCACTCAAATGTAAAATAAAAATCCATCACTGCCTTTTGTATTCTAGCCAAACTGGAGTAGACCAACCTGAGTTCCAGCGTTGGATGTCAATGAGTAGTCGAAAGATGTTCAGGCTGCTGGTGCTCGAAGTTCATGTTGTGCTGCACCTCTTCAGAACTGTAGATTTTCCATAATTATCCCATGTTGACACCACATCTATAAGGGTGTTGTGTAGTGTTCCCCGGATGATGATTACATGAATATTTTCTCAGGATTTGTAAGCTGTGGGTCTTTGAGGTACGGCGGCAATACGCAACCACGGAGAAGTAAGTATAAACAGTCTTATTAACAAGGGCAGATTATAAAACATGCACACCCTGCATAACCATCATCACTGTGTGTGACATCCTAACAGCGGTTAATTATGGTCATATTCAAAGGGTCCATGTTGAGCTAAGAAAAGAGACATATTCGCAACCCGAGGACACGCTAGTTAATACTACGGATTGCAGCCAGTGGCATACTCACTGCCTTGCACTCCAGCTGGACGCTGTGTGTACTGACCAAGCAAATTGTAAGCATTCCAGATAGGCCGGCTGGCGAGCGCGTGTTACATACCATACGGCTGCATGCAGCCCGTAGACCTTTACAGCATCAATTAAATTGTAATGGGCCCCTTTAGAAAGGTCTTGAGGAGACATCACTTTGTATTGTATTATTGTATTCTGTTGTTAACCATTTATTGTATTTTTTGTTGTAAGTATTGAAAATTCTCTGGTTGGAGGTCAGGTGCAATCTGTGCTGAGTCCGTGTAGTATTTTTCACAATTTGTGTCATAGAAAACTGTATTTCTGATCTATTTTTAACAGCAATTATCAATATAGCAACCTTATCTATGTGATGATATTTTGTGTGTATGTGTGTTAGGGATAAACTGTGTTGTAATCTAATAGTAGGCTCAAGGTTCTCATCCAAATTTGTTTATGTGTTACGGTAAAAACCTGTGCTCAACACAATATGGAGTCGGTGGACTTAGTCAATATTCATTCAGCTGAAGAGGTAGTGGAAAGCAGAGGCATGTAGACCACAAACTCAAGATCCCTAAAATGAAATTCTGCTGTAGTTGTGATTTCTAGCTGCAGAACAAACAGAGATGGCCACTCAGGTTGCAGCATAAGTCACAAAGCAAAAAGGTATGAGTACTTGTGGGGAAGCAAGACGCATTAGACGAGATATGGCTTTCGTGAGCACTCAAATTATGATTTAGCGGAGAAACAGGAAGGTAGAGTGAAGGAATTAGGATTCCTGGAACTATGGAGAAGCTACCAACAAAAGTGAATGAGAACCATGGTAGGCAGGAATCCCTAGGTGACACGGTAGGCTGACTTTTAGACTGAGTGATGAAGTAGCCATTAGAGCAAGAAAAAAATTATACAAGAACAGCTGACCATGCACAGGAGCAAGTCTCTATAAAGATAGATGCTTAGGCAAAGTCTAAGGAAGATCAAGTCCCACAATGCGTGAATGAGGAAATCAAGACTGCTGTTAGTAATCTGATGATAAAGTTCCTTTTAACAGTGAATTACTCAAGATCAGGGAACAAACAGAATCCATTTTTTCTCAGTGGAGATGTAAAATAGTTGAAACAGTCAGAATTCTGAAGAAAAAGGCAATAGATGTTGGGGGGGGGGGGGGGGGAGGGAGGGGGGGGGCAGTGCAGTAATGCCAATGTGAATAGAATGAAAATAAAATGACACTGACCTTGAGCCCCAGATCAGACTATAACAAATTGAATGCAAATCAATCAGTTCAAAATATTTCACTTTCTACACATGACATGCTGTTGGCAACAACACTACTCACAACAGTAATGATGGAAGGTGCTTAAGAGTATAAATTTTTAAATATTTTCATCAGATAAGAAGATATTGTGGTATTCATTTGTTACTTTGCAGTTGTGTTGCCATGATCATGCAACAAGACAAAAAAGATAAGTTATGTAAACGAATATATAAATGGTGATGGAGTCCTATGGGTAACTGAAATAAATGATTCGTGTGAAACCTACACTGAGGTTACAAAAGTCATGGGATAGAGATATGAACATATATAGATGGTAGCAGCATCACATACACAAGGTATAACAGGACAAGGCATTGGCAGAGCTGTCATTTGTATTCACATGATTGGTGTGAAAAGGTTCTGATGTGATTATGGACACAAGACAGGAATTAACAGACACTGAATATGGAATGGTAGTTGGAATTAGATGTATGAGACATTCCATTTCAGAAATCATTAGAGAATTCAATATTCTGAGATCCACAATATTAGGAGTGTGCTGAAAATATCAAATTTCAGGCATTACCTCTCACCTCGGAAAATACAGTGGCCGACGGTCTTCACTTAATGACTGAGAGCAACAGCATTTGTGCAGAGATGCAAATAGACAATTATGTCACATGAAATAATCACAGAAATCAATGTGGGATATACAACAATTATATCTGTTGAGACAGTGCTGTCAAATTTGGCGTTAATGGGCTGTGGCAGCCGACTACCAATATGAGTGCCTCTGCTAACAGCACGACATTGCCTGCAGCACCTGTCTTGGGCTTTTGAACATATCAGCTGTACTCTAGATGAATGGAAAACTGAAGCCTGGTCATATGAGTCCCAATTTGAGGTAGTTAGAGTTGACAGTAGGTTTCAGGTATGGCACATACCGCATGAAGTCATGGATCCCAATTGTGAACAAGACACTTTGCAAGCTGGTGGTGGTTCCTTAATAATGTGTTGACTGTGTTTACACGGAATGGACTGGGTTCTCTAGTCCAACTGAACCAACGATTGACACGAAATGGTTGTGTTGAGCTACTTGTAGACCATTTGAAGTCAATCATGAACTTCATGTCCCTAAACAACAGTAGATTTTTTGTGGATGACAGTACCCCATGTCACTGAGCCACAATTATTTGCAGTGGGTTTGAAGAACATTCAGAACAATTTGAGTGAATAATCTGACCACCCAGAGTGTCCAACATGCATCCTTCAAACATTTATGGTACATAATCAAGAAACCAGTTCAAGTACAAAATCCTGCACTGGCAACACTTTTGCATTTATGAATGGTTATAGAGTTAGTACCTCTCAATATTTCTGCAGAGGACTTACTATGACTTGTTGAGTCTATGCCATGTTGAGATGGTGCACTATTCCTTGCAGTCAGCCAGCCACTTGCATCTGCTATATTGTTTTAGCTCCCTCTACCACTTTCTTCCTGTGTTGTCCATGTTTTACTGCTGGCGGCATGCTTCATCCCACACTTCAGTGTAGGTAGGCCCACATTTTTCCAAGCTTGTTACCTATGTTTTAGGTTCTGTTTTATCTTACTGTCCTGAGTCTTTTCTTGACACTCGTCTCAATCTGTTACTGAGCGGGCACTGAAGACCTTGCTGTCGTGCACCCACACAACCCTCTCCATCCATTATCCAATCAAAAGGGGGTTCAACACAATATTATGTGGTATCACATGACTTTTGACCCCTTAATGTATGAGGATTTTCAAAAGGCATTTCTTGCCCAATCAGGGTTCAGTGGTGTACAGGTAATACTATGGAAGAAAGTTTTTATTCGGAGCCTAATCTTTTCAAATTGGAAGCTTGTGCAAATATTTTGAAAAATAACTTAATATGGCATGCTACTATGATTGAGGGTGTTCCAGTAACTATTGTTCTAGGCACAGGAGCATTTGTCAATGTCATTTCAAGAAGTTATTTCAGTAAATTGTCCACAAAAACCAAGTTTCAAGGCATTCCTGTTCAGAACTGCAAGATTATTGAAAGCACTTGCATGTGATCCAAAAATGTTAGAATGATGGAGATGTCAGTAAAACTAGAAAATGTAGCAATACATTTGCATACCCTTCTACTAGCTGAAGACTTGATTGTTGACTGTATTCTGAGCCTTTATTTTATCTGTGAGGACACAATATTGACTTCTCTACTGGTAAGATTTTCTTTCTCACTGGCAGTGAAAGAGCTAAAGTGGAGCTACTGTGGAAGGATGGTAGCATCAGATGGTAGTGCCCAAGTTTTCAGATCAAAACCTATTGTTAAGGAACAACAGTGGATAAGAGCATTTGTAATACTGTTGAACAAAGAAGTTGAAGTCACATTACAAGTACAACAGAAAGTAGAAGAGCAAGGGAACCTCACCAGCAAGGAAAGACAGCAGTAGCATGGAATCTGTGTGGGGATACAAATGAAGAAAAACCTGGAATAATCCAAGGAAATACATATGACCTTTTACAACAGTTTCTATCTTACCACATGGTCTCAGTGGAAAGCACTAGATAATGAAATTGGAAGGATGCTTTGAGAACATAAGAGGTTCATAAGGACGTATTCTCATGATGAGGTAATGCTACAGATTGACTACATGAAACCATTTGAGAAGATAGTGAATCATCTGACTCATTTGTCAACACACTACACAACAGCACAGCTAATGTTTCACATGAGGGGAAAGAGTGAATGGATGGACCACATCCCACAAGTTGCCAATGTCAGAGATTAGTGGGAGAAAAGGTTCAGAAAGCTTTGATCAGTTTGAGGGACAAAGCATTCAGAAGAAAGCACAAGTGTTAAAAGAAAGTGGTAAAAATAGTAAGGTATCTAGTGGCGAAGAAAATATTATTAAGAAGCCACCCACTTTTTGAACAAAAGGAACAAAATGTGGCACCCACTGTATATGGGACATTTTTTTCTTTCTAAGAATTTCAAATCCTGGTGCACATTTATGAGGGAACTCAAGTCGTCATTGAATTAAAGGATTTTACCCTCTTCCAGATTTATGGAAATGTTATTTGTAGTGGAATCAGTGTACATCATTATAGGAACACAGGATCAATTGGAATGGCTGAGCAGAATATTGCATTAGTGTAATGCATAAAATTGGATTTTTTAAATTTTACAACATGTGGAATTTGTGTGCGTCATTGTAGGAACACAGGATCAATTGGAATGGTTGAGCAGAATATTTTCATGAGTGTAATGCATAAGTGCTGCGAACACTCACACACCGAACCAAAACACTCTCTGACTCAGACAGGCTGACAGCAGAATTAGAACATCTACAAAGAGTGTTCACAGACAACGGATACTCCACCAGGGAAATCCGCAAAGCCCTCCAACCCACCAGATGGCCTGAGGCAGCAGGAGAGGAGCAGGAAGAAGAGACCAGGAAAGTAGCCTTTCTACCATATGCTTGAAGAAACAAAATATCAAGAGTGTGTTCTGCCCACCTAGCAAGATAAAGACACTCCTTGGAGCTGTCAAGGATGATTTGGGGTTAAGGAAAACTGGTGTCTACCATACACCCTGTGAATGTGGGATGTATAACATCAGTCAGACTACCAGAACAGTTGAAATAAGATGTAAAAAACAACAGAGACACACCAGGCCACGACAGATAACTACATCTGCAATGGCAGAACATTGCCTGGACCTTGAGCACACCACGGATTATGACAAAACCAGAATCCTGGCTCAGACCTCCCACTTCTGGCCTAGTGGCATTAATGAATTGATTTAAATCAAGATGGTGGAGAACTTGATCAACCGGGAAGCAGGATATTAGCTTAGTACTGTGTGGAATCCTGCTTTGGAACTACTACAGAAACAGCGGAAGAAAGTTCCCTCCTACAGGAATGGACTACAGACGTCCAAGGGCATAATTAACAGAACAGAACAGCATACACTATACCAGGTGACAGCAAGCTCCTTGGAGACAAACTCGTGCGGTCACGGACAGCATAAGGAACTTCAACAGAGGCATGATAGTGATGGGATTGTGCCTATCGGACGCGGACCCAATGGGGAACGCTTTGGGATGTCCGTTACTTCAGAAGAGAGCCGCAACAGGCGCAGACTGAAGATGGAGCACCTAGAGACTGATACCACCACCAGAAATGACCACGGTGGGTGTGGACTGCATAGGGAGCACCACACACCACCCAGGCATAAATATGGGACAAGGTCAGCTCGTCGACCAGTCTCAGGGAACACCTGATGAAGACGCCGAGTTACAACATCGAAATATCGTGTTGGGAAGATGCATTCCACCGGCAGTACACCCAATTATATGAGGTGACATGATAGTCATTCATTTAGAAGTTGGTCTTTCTTGTGACTAAAGCTGCACCAACATTTGTAGAGGTGGGATATTTTGTACAATTTGGTGGGATGTCTTCTACACTTGTAAGTTTCATCCTTCTTCAGAGATGCATGCTTGATTTCTGAATATTGACCTTTTGTGTTTGACATAATATATTTTCCATTGGCTAAGATTAAGCTACTTGCTCCACATATCAGCTTAATGAATTCATGAAATTATGAGGTGGTGCTGTTCAATTGCTGCAGTTGTCATGATTTTTGGAACTTTTATGAGAGGGGTTTATATAAATATGTGGAACAATAAACATCAAGAGAAAATGTTGTTGATTTTTTTACAATAAAATGGGCATAGAATCATGAACATATGTGAGTACAGTGTTTTGAAGAAGGGAACACATTCACTGCGCACAAAGTGTATCAAATGACAGATGATCACTCATGAATGCGGTATGACAATTGGCCCATAACGTCTGTAGCATTGCCACTGAAGTGAAGCTAATGTGTATAAGGATCCTGTTTTATTTGAAACATTTGTGAAATGTACCACAGAAATTGTGTGACTGTACTGTATTGGCATTAACCAGTTGGCCAGTGAAACTTGGGTGTCAAGTGATGGTCTAATGATAGTCTAAGGAACATTTATGACTGCATGATAATTAACCTTGTAATTAAACTTCTCCCAAATCCAACAAATTCAGCACAGCTGATAATTTAAAATTATTGGTCAATATGGTGTCGGGTGAAACCTCCTCATGTAATGACGTCTCAGTTACTATAAAATGTGATAGTTATGTGTGTAAAGTTTGTTTAAAAAAGGTTATGTGAGTTACCCTGTGTATTGAGTGCAAGTTGGGGTACCACGATAAATGTGTAAAAGTGAATCTGAAGTATATAAAAGTTGATCATGACTGGATATGCCATCAGTGCTTTACAAGTGCCTTGAAAAACCAAATATTTAACACACTAAAATCAAAAGAAACAGTAATAATGGTTCTTACATACAATTTAGTTACTATAACCATGCAATACCATGAACTCCAGAAGAAATATCAAGAACTAGAAATAAGATACCAAGGATTGGAGTAAAATCATCACGTAGCACAAGATGTTGCTGTGAATAGTCTTTCTATGCAGAAAACATAGCTAGTCCCGACTAAAGCATGTAAACAAACAGTAAGTGCGGCTCTGGTGATACTGCTATCAAATAAATACTTGGTTCTAGATGAAGACTGTAATAAAACAGCAAACACAGACGAACCAAAATCAGTGACAAAATGTCCAGTAAAGTGCACCGTCGAGGGAAGGAAATACGGAAAAAACCATAACAACTCCATAACAAGAAAGTCAGTCGCAGCCACAGTATCAGCGCAGCCAGGATCATCATTTGAACAAAAAGAGGCAGTGCCAGAATCATCTTCAGCAAAAACAGCAAGAAAATGTGAGGGTCCAACAGAAGAAACAGTGGTCAGTGCATCAATCAGTGGGATAACTGAAACACCTCATCACCAAAAGCATGTTTAGACCAACGCAAGAGAAACATAAAGTTTTCAAGGTAAGCAGTGCTCAATGCTTCTCAGTCTTCCACCAAAATATGCAATGCATAAGAAACAAAGTGCAACAATTAGAAGTGTTTATTGACAGCGCACTTGTTGCATACAAGAACATTGGCGTAATCATTCAGAATTAACAAATGTAGCACTAAATTCGTACAGTCAAGCCTGTCATTACAATAGAAGCACTGTGAAATGTGGTGGATCATGCATATATGTGAAGGAGGGGATTATATATAAAATAAGAAACGATGTTTTGGCATTAAATGAGGATACACGCATAGAGATATCAGCTTTAGAGATAAGAAAACCTAGATGTATTCCAAAGACTAACTGTACTGTGTATATATCGTGCTCCCAGTGGTGACATGGACACATTCACTACAAAGTTAACCAAAGCATTAGATATGGTCTCTAGCCCCAAAAGAAAAATCATCATTTTTGTAGAACTAAAGATTCACATGATGGACCCAGATATGTGGTGCAACAGCTTTCTGAACAGTACGTATACCTATGGTATATTACTATTAAGTAACACTGCCACTAGGATAACCACACATTCAGCATCAAGTACTGTCCATATGCTAATGGACATAGTGAAAGATCGGTGTGACATTGCCATAGATGACCTTGGTATCTCAGACCATTCAAGTCAGTTATTAAAATTAGGCATAGAGTTAAATAATAACATTAAAATACACAAGTACAGTAGGGTTTTCTCTGAGACAAAAAAATAGTTCTGAGCACTATGAGGCATAACAACTTAGGTCATCAGTCCCTTAGAACTTAGAACTACTTAAACCTAACCAACCTAAGGACATCACACACATCCATGCCTGAGGCAGGATTTGAACCTGCGACCGTAGTGGTAGCATGGTTCCAGACTGAAGCACCGAGAACCGCTTGGCCACAATGGCCGGCATTTCTCTGAGACAAAAAGATCTCTATTTGCCTCACTAATTAATAGTGAAACATGGGAGGAAGTGTACAGAGAAACTACTATAAATGTGAAGCTTTCAAAGTTTATGTCAATTTTAAATTCAGATTTGAAGAAATGTTTCCTAAAGTTCTAAGAATCACTAAATCATGCAACAATAACAACTGAGTAACCAATGGGATAAGGAAATCCTCTTAAACCCTCAAGCACCTTAGCTAAATGAAAAACTACTGTAATGATTCAGCATTTCATAAATATTATCATACATACAGAAAGATGTATAGAGAAGTTTTGTTAGCAGCTAAAAGGTACCAAAAAGACAAATTTGTAGAAAAAGCTAATAATAAAATCAAATTAGCTTGGAAAATCACCAAACAGGAAACTAACAGGAAAAAATGATAGCCAATAAACATGCAGTTTCAACACAATGATACCAAAATAAATGACCCCAAAAAACTAGCAAACTTTGTCAATCAGTATTTCAGCAGCATACAAACCAAACTACAACAGAAGTTCAACAAAACAAAGCATTTACAAATGCTGAGCAAAATACCACACACAGTGGTGCTACAATCAACTACAGCAGAAGAAGTATGCAATGTTATGAGTAACCCAAAATGTAAAAATTCAGCAGCCATAGATGAAGTACCTGCGTGCTTACTGAAGGACTGCATAGACAGCATTAAAGACTCTTTAAGTCACATCATCAATTAATTCTTTTCCACAGGTTGCTTCCCAGACATACTAAAGCATGCAAAAATCCTACCTGTAAATAAGAAAGGTGACCCAGAACTCATAGAAAATTGAAGACAAATCTCGTTACTCTCATCCTCCTCAAAAGTCATAGAAACCATAATGAAAAACAGGCTTATGGGGCACTTTACAAAGTTCAATCTTCTGAGTAAAGAGAAATTGGGTTTCTGGGCTGGCAAAAGCACAAATTCAACTGTTGCTCATTTCTAAAGTGTTGTCCTTGTAGCACTAGACAAAGGAGACCACATAACAGTGATCTTCCTTGTTTTGACCAAAGCTTTTGACACAGTAGACCACACAATTTTGCTAAACAAACTAAATGCACTAGGAGTAAGAGGAGTAACAAACATGTGGTTTCATTCATACCTGCAAACATCCAACAGGTGGAGGTCACTCAAACTAACTCCAATCATACCTTTTCATACCTTTCAGACAGATAATACATCATTATAGGAGTCCCCCAAGGAAGTTTGTGGGCCCAATCGTCTCTTTAATATACCTCAATGATTTTCCATGAACTGTCAAACATGGTGAATCACTACTGTTTGCTGATGACGGACGGTAACATCTTAATCAAGCTGAGTCACAAAGTGTACTCAATGGTAAAGCTCAGGAAACACTTAAGCATCTATGCCAGTGGAAAGAGGCTATCAAATTAACCCTAAATGTAAAAAAAAAAAAAAAAAAAAAAAAACAGTATTAGTTTCCACTTACACTGAAAACTGAACAGTACCACGCTAAAAGTTAATGACGAGCACATAGAATGTGTACCAACAACAAAATTTTTAGGCATGCACGTCGACTCTCAACTAAATTGGACCGAGCACACTGTGGCACTGTCTGCCCCCAGTAGCTGAGTGGTCAGCATGACAGAATGTCAATCCTAAGGGCACGGGTTCGATTCCCAGCTGGGTCAGAGATTTTCTCCACTCAGGGACTGGGTGTTGTCTTGCCCCAATCATCATCATTTCATCCCCATTGACGCGCAAGTCACTGAAGTGGTGTCAAATCGAAAGACTTGTACCTGGCAAACAGTCTACCCGACGGGAGGCCGTATTCACATGCCTGCGGTACTTGGAAAACGAATAGCTTCAGCATTCCGTGCACTTAGGATAATAAATTCAATGTGTAGTAGCTCGAGTACTAGAAATGTATTTTTTGCATATGTCCACTCTATAAATAATTATGGCATATCCTTCTGGGGAGCAAATGAGCAGAACAGACAAACAATATTTAAGTTGCAAAAAAGGACTGTACAAATCATAACAAAAAGTAGCAATAGATCCCACTGCACAGAATTATTCAAATCTTTGGGTATATTGACAGTTTTTTGTGAATATCATTTTGCAGACAGTGATATACATAAAAAACATATTGACCAGGTTCTGATAAACTGTTCCATACATGCACATGAAACAAGACACAGGCAACACTTTCACATCTATAGGAAAAACAAATCAAAAACTCAAAACAGCATGTCACACAATGGAATGAAATTATACAAAAATCTTCCATGAGAAATCAAAGACATATGCGAAATAGATATCTTCAGGAAATCACTTAAAAATTATCTCTTGGAAAAGTGTTTTTATACTGTCAAGGATTACTTGGAATGATGTAAATATACAGCAATATGTAAAAATTATCAACTGTGTTATTAAGTGATTTAACAATGTATCTTTATGTTACAATATTCAAGAATTGCAATTGTGATAATTATAAATTTGTTTACCTATTGTATATACTCATTTGACAACATCCATACAATCCTGATTGTCTATGGATGGATAAATAAATAAATAAAAACAAATTACTCTGCACAAATTATCATTGATAAACCAATAAGTTCCCTTAAAGTGATTCATGTCAATGAAGTTTTGCTCTTTTATGTTCAAGTATGTTGTATATTCACATGCCATCATTGCTGACGTGGCATAATGTGGGTCAGATCACCATCATTCTACCATTCCTTGGATCAACCCTATTTCCTGTCCATCCCACATCATGGATGAAATCAAGAAGGGCTTCACTGTCCGGCACACGAAATTCATCACTACCTTCCCTTCAGTTTTCTTAGGGACATCATATTGATGTTATTACATCTGATTAATATTGTTTCCATTTTCATTGAAATGTTGGTGTTGTACCTAAACCTTCATCCAAGAAACATTTGCAAAATGTACAGATGGAATAGCTTTATGTAACCTATATTATAAGTATTTGGACATCAAAGCATAATAGGGTAGGGATTGGGATGGCCAAGTAGTGGCTCTACTCTAGGAGCAGACAGGGACCTGGTGTGAAGAGGTTTTGGGCAGTTAGGCACAGTCAGGAGGTAGACAGATGACTGGGTGGCTGGGGGGAAATACATGGGTGCATTGGCAGGTTAAAACTGTGTGCCGGACCAAGACTCGAACTCGGGACCTTTGCCTTTTGCGAGCAAGTGCTCTACCAACTGAGCTACCCAAGCACGACTCATGCCACATCCTCACAGCTTTACTTCTGCCAGTACCTCGTCTCCTACCTTCCAAACTTTACAGAAGCTCTCCTGCTCAGTTGGTAGAGCAGTTGCCCACGAACGGCAAAGGTCCCGAGTTCGAGTCTCGGTCCGGCACATAGTTTTAATGTGCCAGGAAGTTTCATATCAGTGCACACTCTGCTGCAGTGTGAAAATCTCATTCCATCAACCTCAAAGTCTTCTGCTCCTCTCATGGTCAGCTACACGTAGCTTGCTCTTGGGTAGCAAATTCGAAAAATCTGTACATATATAACATGGATAATAAAATGAAATGTTGTTTTGATCGTCAATCAACATAGATACTGAGAAATTTATGGACAGCTACTCCCTCTAAGGTCTCATTTTGTACTTTAAGGCTTTTCTATTAGGTTTTCTACTTATATAGAAGTTCTTGTGATTAGTCTCCTTTATATTAAGAGTTACCTGTTGGGGACTGACATAAGTGCTGTGTGAGCTTTCTCCTAACATTTCTGGTGTCCTGTTTGTAATTATTATATTATTGTTGTCAGCAAGTAACACTGTTTCATCTTGTGTGGCCTGTAGTGGCAAGCCAGTAATGTATGAGGTAGTTCGAAAAGTTCTTAGAGTGGAATAGAAGGATATGAATCACACAAGTGTAACTTTTTTATGTTTCAGTGTAGGCTCCCTTTGTACTAATACATGTGGCCCAGTGATATTCCAATACCTTGAGCTCAACTCAAAAATTAGATTCCTCTGTGCTTGCAAAACACTGTCAACTTTGGCTGTCCGTTCTTCGTTTGAAGACATTCTCTATCCATCATAGAAAATACTGAGCTTGAGGAAGAGATGGATGTTTGATGGAGCCAAATAAGGTGAGCTTGGCAACAATTCATACCTAAATTGATGTATTTTTCTCATGGCATTGACACTTGTGTGTGCGCATACTGTCTTGTTGAATGATTACTTTCTCTCCTGCCAAACCTGGCCTTCATTTGTATATCTTATGCTGTAGTTGGGCCAGGAAGTTAGTGTAACATTATCCTGTAATTGCTTCACCTGAGTCAAGGTAACATATCAGCAGAATTCCTTTTGCATATCCGGAAACTAACACCATGACCTACCAAGCTGACGTTATTGTCTTTGTTAAGTTTCCCGGCTTAGGACAATTTTACAGTAAGTAAGTGATTACACTCATGAATCAGTTTGTTGACACAATCAATTTATGTTTACAAATGTAAGTCCTGCACTCTTTTAGCATTTCAAAGGAAATAAGAAAAATCCTTCTTGACAATAAAGGAAAGACTTCTTGGACAACTTAAAGTTCTCGGAAAAAAATGTAAATAAATATTTATGTGAGACAATCCTCTGAAAAGTTCTATTGTAAAAAAAGTGCCTCTCTTCTTAGGATGCACAGTATGCAAAAAAAATAAAGTCCCATCTCATAACAAAACAACGATTTTGAGCCTCAGAGTTCACAGCTGGAGCAGCAGGTCATGATGCACATTGGTCCCTGGTGGCAAGGGCATCATCAAGTCTGGGCGGTGACAGAATGCTGGGAAACTTCGGCCTCTGCTGGCATAGATTGAACTGTCTGTTGCTTGCTGGACGAAGGCAGTTACACCCATGTGGTGGATGACTACTAGATAGCTATTGGTCTGGCAATGTGTGCTCAAACTGGCTGAGGAATATGGACTGCAGATGCACCCAAAGATCCATATACATGGTGATGTCTACTGCTCTCGTGGGTGCCCTCAGAACTAGCTTGCTTCCTGCAGGACAGGCGAAGTTGAGCTGACTTTGACCAATGTGCCTGCAGAACTGGAGCAAGAAGCTGCATAACTGTGTAATGTTGTGGGTTGGCAGCTTATAGGAGACCCCAGAAACACACCATACCTTCCCCATTTCTCGAGAAAGACCAAGAGGGGCAGAGACTGGAGTGAGAAACAGTGTTATCATCACTGCCAGAAGCATTGCCAGAGGGCAAGGTAGGGGTTGCTGGTGTGTTGACATCCATTGGGATGGTGAATGGAGGCATCGTCTGGCTGGGCACACTGGAAGGTGGAAGCAACACATCTGCTGGGTGAGCAGCAAGCTACTCAGAGTCCTTTGTATCTGAAACACAGAACTGAATGGCAGAGTCTGTTGGAGGCCAAAAACCATGGCAGGGGCAGTATTGGTTGATGTGCTGTAAGATTTGGGAGCACTCGAGGAGTGTGATGAGAAGCATAGCTTGCCTTAGAAGATGGGAAACAGTGGTTGTCAGCCACTGGGGCTAGCCACAGAAAAAATTCATATCCCACATCAGGTCCCTGGGAGACAAACAATGTTGGTGGGAAGAAGAGGAGAAGGGGGATGGTCTGTCGGGTGGAGAATGGACAGAGAAAAGTGAGGAGGGCAACCATGGGGCCTCTCTGCCAGAGAGGAGCCCTTCATCAGAGTGCCTCAGTACGATCTGTGATAAAGATGAAGATTCTCATGAGAGGAGTGGTACTTGTGTAGTTTAGACATTTGAAATTTAAAAGTCTGCAGAAAATGCTCAGCAGTGCCATTAGAGGCAAGTTGGAAAGGCACGGTGGTAATTAATGCAATGCTGTGAGCAGCACAGAAGGCAGAAAATTCAGAGGAAGTTAGCTGAAGCCCATTATCAGTGACAATAGATCTATGGAGGCCCTCTAGTGCGAAAATCTGGGTAATTGCCCAAATGGTGTGGGAAGAGAAATTGGAAGACTTGCAGACCACAAACAGAAAACAGGACCCAGCATGCATGATGGTAAGCCACATAGAGTCAAGGATGGGGTATTCGAAGTCCAGATGAATGTGGGACCAAGGACCGGCAGTGGAAGGCCATGTTAAGTAATGCTGAGGTGGGGCCCTCACCAACTCTGGCAGGTGGACCAAGCAGTGACCAAATCTCAAATAGTAGAATCCATGCCTCATAGACGTGATGGTGAGCCAGTCACTAGGTAAGAACAGTCCACCAGTGTCCTTTGTGGAGCAACTGGAGGATGCGATTGCAGAGAGCCGCCAAATAACCATCCAAGTGCAGTTGTTGTCACCCTGGAGCAGGACAATGCTGTCCTGGGAAGAGAGGTCCTGTCATTGATCCCAGAACAGCTGAAGATCTGGGTGTGCCACAGCCTTAGTGTTGGGTGGCCAGCTTTGCCAGATGTGCTGGAAGAGATGTGGAAGACTGGATTGTCTGCAGTGTGGAGTCAGACAAGGTTGACATCCAGGAGTAGCTGTTCAATGTCGGCAGCAACAGCGGTCAAGGTGACAGTAGACTTCTGGATCAGTATTGAACACTGGGTCCTCTCCTAGTGAAAGCCGAGAAAGGAGATCAGCATTGGTATGGTGGAGGGTGGAGCACAAAATTGTCTCATAGGAATAGACAGTGAGGAACAGGGCACAGTGTTGGAGGCGGTGGGCTGTGTGGTGCTGAAACCCAGAGAAAGTGCAACAGGGGCTTGTGGTACATACTGAGGGTACATGGGCGCCCATAGACATAATCATTGGACTTTCTGAACCCAAAAATAATGGCCAGTGCTTATTTTTTGATTTGGCCATAATTACACTGGGCAAAATAGTTTCTGAGACTAGTTTCAGAGACAAAGGCAATCGGCTGCACCATCTCATTGATCACTTGGAAAAGAACAGCTCCCACACCATAATTGGAGGTATCAGTAGTGAGTGTACACAGCTATCATATGTCATAAGGCAGGTAGGCTTGAGGAGCATCTGATTTAATAAGCAGAACACCCTGCCACACTCAGGGGACCAGAGGCACTGGACATTCATTCAGAGGAAGTGAAGAAGCGTCTCTGCGACAGCTGTTGCATGGAGAATGAAATGACCTAAGACAGATTCGAGTTGATTCTTGTGGCAAAGCACAGGGAGCTTCTGGATCACCTCAATGGACTGCATGACAGGGTAGATGCTGGAAGCTCTTAGGATGTAGCCAAGATATTCCACTCATTGCACTAACAGGTCACGCTTGTCCTTGTTACATTGGAGACCCACATGACCAGACACTGCAAACAAAAGATTCAGATTGTGTAAGAAGTCTTAGACAAAGGCACCAGTAACCAGGATATTGTCCGAGTAGTTGGCAGCCTGGGTAACATACAGCAACAGTTGTTCAAGATACTGCTGGAAAATTACTAATACACTGATGATAATGAAGGGGAGCTGATTGTATTGTAGAAGACCAAACGGGATATTGATAACCAAAATGTCCTGGATGCTGCCTCGAAAGGAATTTGCAGGTATGTGTCACAAAGATCAGTTTTTGCATAAATCTTGCTAGCACCCAGTTGAGACAAAATCTCCTTAGCTTAGGGGATAGGGTAAGAGTCCACTACTGACTAAGAGTGGACCATAACACTGAAAATGCTGCAGATGTGTTTCTGACCCGTATTCTACCAATAAATTGTTTTCTTGCCACTAATAATTGTTAAAGTGCTTAAAAACACTGCTCATGCAGTGAACGCAGTTGGATTTAAATTAACAGTCCGGGAAAAAATGGTTCACTACACTCAACTGTGTAAACCTGGTCAAATTCACTTACACTACTGTGAAAGCTTCTTTTATGCACTTAACAATAGTGTTCTGCAGCTGCATAGTGTACTAACTAAGAACAATTCTTTCATGTGATACAGCTCTATTTTGGAATAGGCCTACACATTCTAATATACTTACTGAATTAAAATTGTTCTCTGAAGAGCATTTGTCATTTTATGGTAAGCCAGATGTTTTACCCTTATATGCAATTTAGAAATACTGATGCACTTTTAGTACCATTCCAGAGTTATGAACATAAAAAACTAACATTATAACTATAGTAAAACCTTTTTTACATTAGCAGACTGTACATTTTGCCGCCATTTTCATTTGATCCTGTCCTAAGCTTTTTCTCTCTGAACTACTTGTTTTCCTGCTGTTAAAAATTCGACATTCGGAAGTAACTGAAGTATATCTTGTCATTCTTCCCTTCAAACAATGTTTAGAAAGCTCCATCCTCCCCTCTTCTTAAATTAATTGGATGATGATCCCAAATTGTTCAGTTTTCCCTTCTCCTTTTCATTAGTCGACACAATAACAATACTTAGATTTTACTGTCTGTTCATTTCAAACAAAACTGTACATTTAAAAACAATGAATAATTTACGTAACACACTAAAATTAAATGAATGGGTTTGATGATGAAAGTACATTGCCTTTAATCTGCTGACTTGTGGGGTGGCGACGGTGATTTTACTGCCATGTGTGTAAACACTGGACTTCTGAAAATGGTGACGGTCAATTGACATGGCGGAAAATATCCACTGTGAGTGCAACCCGCCTTAAAGACCTGGTCAGAAACATCGTGGCCTGGTGGTCCGACCTGTGGCCTTGAACAGCAATGGCAACGGAAAGGCCGCATCGTTGTCGTATATAGGTGTCGGTCACACAGAGCGCAACTCTGGCTGGGTCGCCGCACCAGCTGACGTCGAATTTCATCACAGACAGATTCGCAGCAGCCCGGAGCGGCTGTTTGCATTTGCTGATGCATTTAACAGCAATGGTGCGAGGCAGATCTTTGATACCACGCTACACGTGCAGGCTGCTATGTGATGAGGTTCCGTCTGTTTCCACGGTGTGACAGCTGACGCAGCAGCAACCACTTTTGCCTGTCCAGTGTTCCTTGCCCTGGTCATCCGCCATGCCTGGCCTGCACAGGCAGACTGTGGTGTTGTGTCTGACCAGGCCTTCAAGATGCTGAAAATCAGTTTTTATCTTTCCTGTATGTTTGGAAACTGGCACATCCGGGATATATTATAGAAACGTAGCCTGGAAACACAGGTGGCCCTTGTGACTCCTAAGGGATTGAGACCACTCATTTGTAAGTCATTATGAAACTATCACAAGCAAGCCATCATTGTCTCATTAATCATCAGTCACTTATTAGTTACCATCTCTCTACAATATGTCATATTGATCAAATGCCTGGATGGTTAACGGCATACCCTCGCTTGCAATACTGAAGTAAATGGCAACTGGCAAATGTTTCAAACTTGGTCCCAGTGTGGCGACTCCACATGGTCATAGAGAGGAGACAAATAAAACTGGAAATGCATTTCCAAATAAAATTTGGCAGCTCTGCAAAGCTTAGATTCATGTGCTATGTGGCGCAGTGGTTACACACTGGACTCGCATTCGGAAGGACGACGGTTCAATCCCGCGTCCGGCCGTCCTGATTTAGGTTTTTCGTGATTTCCCTAAGTCACTCCAGGCAAATGCCGGGATGGGTCCTCTAAAAGGGCACGGCCGACTTCCTTCCCCATCCTTCCCTAATCAGATGAGACCGATGACCACGCTGTCTGGTCTCCTTCCCCAAACCAACCAACCAACCATGTGCTATGCTGTATTCTTAGAGGCAGACGCCCTAGTGTCAGCCACATCAGTTTTAGATGAATTCGCTGTTTCTCACACATTTGCTGTTAAGGTGTCTCATTTTAAGAGTTAAAGTTGTGAGAATATTCTGAATTGCTCTCGTAAATGGACATTTTGAGGCACAACGCCATGTCAGTAAGTGCACCACTGCTGAGAGGTGTTAATAGGTGCTTAAAATAAATAATAACAATCTCAGATTGGTAAATATAAATTATTTTCTCTTTTTAAGTAAGAATAAATCGTTCATTTTTGCCTGCCTTAACACATTTTCTTGCTATTTGCACTTTTCTCTGTTAGTTCCCTGAAAAGTGAAAAAAACAGGGCTTTACTTTCTATTTCGTAAAGTAAAAACTAAATGTACACAACAATTTCCACAACCCATAACAGATTCATGTCTTAACAAATTTTTTTGAACTTTGGTTGTAAGGATGATGTGACTGTTTTATTGTTACAAACATATTAATGTAGTTTGAAATACTGTTGTAAATTTAATATTAAGAACAAAAGAAGGCATACAATTGTGGAAGTCAGTTCTGTTACTAACAATGTGCAAAACTTGACTACTCACATACCCGCATTACTTAAACAGAAATTGAATTCGTCTCGGGTCCTTCCCATAACTATCTACCACTTTTTCGATAAAGGACTCCTCCTCTGATTTTATCTTATCACGATGAACTGACACCATACACAAACAACTGAGTCGATTATCTGCCATGGTAGTTCTTAGCCACATTTTCACACTCCTGTGAGTGCTGCAAACAGACATGACGTAGGCCTATACTAATTCATACAGTGTAACCCTCTTCAATTACTCTATTGTGATAATATTTCAAACAAGATTTAAAAATAATTAGAAGAAATGTTTCATCTGACTTAAGAAATTGTTTCAAAGTCTTTCTAATTAAGTAATTACAATCAGAAAAATGTTACTGTGTTAATTAAGTACCTGAACGATCTTTCCGCAGAGCAGGTGGTTGCCAGTAAGCTAAAGGCTATCTTTGAAGCTGAAGCTACGGCGGGCATGAATTTGGCTTTGTCCTGTAGATCAGTCAGGCTTAATTGAGCAATATCTCCTTCAGTTACTTTATTGCGTTTCCACATACTGATCCATGTCCATGCTTCTTCAGTGAAATTATCTAAAAGATCGCCATAAAATCTTTTGATATTTTCAATTATCCTTTTCACATCTAGGTTGCTTTGGGATTTCATTACCTTTGGGTGCAAGCAGAAAATCTCAAAAGATGCCTTGTTATCGTCTGAAAACCGTTCTTGCAAGGACTGGACTAGGGAATCCAAATATGGAATAAAGAGAGATTTTCTGTAGTACTCAGTGACAGAAACTGGTGGATGATTTGATTGACGCACTTGTCGTGCAACACTCACAGTTGTCAAATGCCAGTGACATCTATTTCAAGTGCACTATAGTTGCTTTCAGCACTTTTCATTATCATTTCAAATTCGGCTTCCGCATTTTCTCTGTCATCCAATAACATTTTTACAATTCGTTGAATGTGTTCTGAAACTTCTAACAAGTTAATGTTTACTGATTGTAGGATATTGGTGACAGGTTCTAGTTTGGCTGAATATTTTGCTATGACTTTTAATGTAAGAATAAATGTTGGAGAAGTAAGTGTGCAGTAAAGTTGCCAGACTTTCTGACCAGTTTCACGATCTCCTTCTTTATGTAAAATTGCAAATGCTTCAACAATTTCTAAAAACTTATCATTAAATTTCCTTCTAGGCTTATGCTTCTCAGACGAGCGTGTCTCACACAGTTTTTGAAGGTTCCCAACTAGGACTTTCCTTTGCGTGCTCCCTCGGAAAAAAGAAATTCCTTCTTTGATAGTACCAATGGCATTTCTAACCTCTGGTAAGGTGTTCAAATCATTCACAACTAAATTAAGTCTATGGCTAGCACAACGATAGAAGCGAGCCTTGCGATATTTCTCAGCAATTATCTTCTGTACTCTGCCAATTTTACCGGCCAGTGTACTGCACCCATCATAGCCTTGTCCTACCATTTTATCTAGATTTAAACCCCAAGCAGATAAAGTAGATATTGTGTTGGAGATATGTTTTACATCTAACCTTGCTAATGGTGTAAATCCAAGGAAGACTTCTCTGACAACATTAGTTGCATGGTCAAAATAACGTGCAGAAAGAGAAAGTTGTTCTGTGCCTGCAATATCCATTGATTTGTCTGCCAAAACTGAAAATGATTCTCTGTTATTGATGGTATTAATCAAATCATTTCTTAGTACTTTGGCACATAAATCATTTTGGGTTCTATGAGAAACATAGGTAGCATTCTTAGGTGCACCCTCAATGCGTTTCCACAGTGTTTCGTCACCTGACTGTAATCTAAATTGTAACAAATCATCAAATACAGCATTTGAATTTGTTTCTCCTCTTAAAGGTAAGTCATGTAATGCACAAAACAATACACAAGAAACAATTGATTTTAACTTTGCACGAATAGTTTGTACTAATTTTGGAAGATTCTCATTGGCGAGTTCTTCCACACTTTTAGTTTTGTTTGTCACAACACTAATGGAATTATTTGACTTTTCTATTGCATCTTTATGCCACTCGGAATTCATATGCATTTTTGCACATTCATGGAACTTTTCGAAATTTGTGAATGGGCGGCTTATGAATGTACCATGATGACTACCATGCGTTATGTGTGGGCTGAAAAGCACACAAAAGTTGCAGAGGGCACCTTTAACTGCTTTAGAATATACCAGCCATGGATATAATGACAGCCGGTCTGGTTGAAATGTTCTTTTTGTACTGTCTATGTCATTCTTAAAATTATAACTTTCTTCAGGTTGCCATGGATTCAATAAAATCCTATACTTTAGGAAATTGTCAATATCCTTTTTTTCAATGTAATTTCAGACATCGGGAATACTGAACAGGATACTGCTACCCTTTTCATCAATGCACTTGAAGCCAGCAGAGGTACTGGCTTCATCTTTATTTTCTCCATCATGACAACTACTGGAATTTTTAATAGTGATGGTTGCATTTGATTCCCCAATTTCCTGTGATACCTCATCATAGACACTATCTTCTTTGACACCTCCACTTTCATTTGTAGTTTTAATTCACTTTTGAGGTACAAAAAACTTATGTATATCTGTCATTTTGGCACTGTATACGCTGCGCTTTTACATTCACAACGCACAAACGTCTATGCAAACCACTGTCCACTTACAAGTCACATTGAATTTACACAACCCTTAATGCGATGCGATGCCGAACCTAGCTGAGCGATGACTAAAGAACAGAAGCTGAAATCGTATCACAGTGGTGGGAGGGAGGGAGGGGTCTTGGTTCAACAATGAAACAGTGCGTGTCCATTAGACCGCAAGCCAGCGACTTTGAGGTTCACGCGATCGTTTGGCGCAGTTTCTTGCGATGGATGTGGAAATATTAATGGGAAATATTCCTATTAGAACATAGCAAGACTCATCTAGAACGTTCCGGAAATGTAGGTAGCCACACCCTGCTAGATCATGTTTGTTGACAGTAGTTCCAATGACAAATATTGCCTACTTCTACAGACAAGTAGTGATATTAGTGGCCACACAGTACCCTCAAACACTTCTTCAGCAAACGAAAAGGAACATAATACAATACACTAATTTAAATTAGCATCTGACAATTGTTAACCATTATTTGAAATTCGAAAGAATAAAAGACTCAAGGGAGGTAGCCTTAAGTTTGAGGAAATTGTGATGGAGAGACTCACGCACAAGGGAGGATACATGAATGTTTACACTGGAAATGCCAATCAGGAAAGTGTCCCTGGAATCGCATAATCCTCTGCTGATAAGATTCATGAGACAGACTGTGACAATTAATAAAACTGCAGTTGGCCACAGCCACATCAACATTGGAATCAAAACAGTCAGAGACACTGGACTTCAGAATGTCATAGAAAACAGAGTCTGGACCAGCCTAAGGATGCAGCTGTTGGATAAGCTGGTATACCAAGGTGTCTGGCTTTGTCCGATGATAAGTGTTTTGCCGGGTGTCACCTGTCTGTCTGTGGAGGAGGAAATGCTGTTCCATCTGCATTAGGTATCACAACCATGGCTTCAATTTGTGGTCAAACACACGGAAGGGAGGAAGTGTCTGCGGGAACTCCTGGTTGGGGTTGAGGGTTGTGTCACTGTGCTTCAAAACCTCCAGTGACAAGTGCAGCCGACCCATGAGCTTCACCAGAAGAGCCCTGTTGGCCCTCTACATCTGCTGGAGGAGGATCAGATGGGTAAGGTCTATAGGCACACCTGCCAATGACATAGTGACAATGACACAGGAGCCCTATCTTTAACAGTTATGTGATATTCTTGAAAATGAAGAGTCCCGACTTGGGGCAATTTTCCAGTAAGTAAGTGATTATACTCATGAATAAATTTGTTGACACAATCATTTTTTCTTCACAAACGTAAATTCTGCACTCTGTTGGCATTTCAAAACAAATAGGAAAAATCCTTCTTGACAATAAAGGGAAGACTTCTTGGACAACTTAAAGTTCTCAGGAAAACAACACAAATAAATATTTGTGTGAGACTATCCTTTGAAAAGTTATCTTGAAAAAAGTAGCTATCTTCTTAGATTGCACAATAGGCAGAAAATTAAAATCCCATCTCATGAGCAATACCAGGAGTCTGCGCCTCAGACTTCACAGCTGGAGCAGCAGGTCACGATGCGCATTGGTTCCAGATGGCAAGGACGGCATCAAGTCTGGGCGGTGACATGATGGTGGTGAATTTCTACTTCCCTCTTGTGCATGCCCTCAAATCTAGCCTGATTTCTGCAGGAAGGAGAAGTTCAGCTGGCTTCTGCTAGTGTTCCTATGGGGCTGGAGCAATGACATAGCAGTGTGACAATGTGGATTGGTAGCATGGTAGGAGACCACAGAAACACAATACTTTGATTTCTTCAGTTGTGTTGAATCATCATGTTTCCAGTGCTATGACTGTTCTTTTGTCTGTGTGTTGTAGTAATGGACCCAATATTCATCTGTGGTTACAAACTAAAACAAAATTCATGTTGGTTGCTCTGAAAAGAGGTCAAACATAGTTCACACATTTCCATTCTGTTGCATTTCTGATCCTGTGTTAAGAGTCACGGCAGCAATCTAGCACACAGTTTTCTCATATTCAATTCCACTGTTAAAATGTGATATGACATTCAGATGACATACTTATAGCTTCAGCAGTTTCACGCATTTTCAGTTTCCATTCCTCCAAGACAATTTTATGCACTTCTGCAGTTACTTCTGGGATAGTGGCATCTGCATTTATTTCTGGGTTAGTGGCATATCTCGGCTGATGACTAAGCAAATTATCATCAGAGTTTTCCTGACCAAATTTAAACTTATTTGGTCACTTGATGACCACTGAATATGAAGGAGCAGAGTCCTCCAGTATGCCCAGAAAATCAGTATGAGTTTCCTTTGGTTTCATACATTTCTTTATTTCAGTATTTTCCATCCTCCACAAACTGTGTAGTTGCAGGTTTTTGCATGGTTGCACCAAGTGGTGTCACTAACCACACATTCATGGTGTGTCTTCAAGATAAGTGTGGATATGTATGATTGAATGGACCTGATATGTTACAGTCTAGAACAATAACCTACTATAATCGATTGCTTGACTTACACTGAGGTGACAAAAGTCATGGGATACTTCCTGATATCATGTCGGATCTCCTTTTGCCTGGCATTGTGCAGCCACTTGAAGTGACATGGACTTAACCAGTCATTGGAAGTCCCCTGAAGAAATACTGAGATATTCATCCTCTATAGCTATCCATAACCGTGAAAGCATTGCCACTGCAGGATTTTGTGCCTGAACTGACCTCTCAGTTATATCACATAAATGTTTGGTAGGATTCATGACGGGCGATCTGGATGGGCACATCATTCACTTGAATTGTCCAGAATGTTCTTCAAACAGTCATGAACACTTGTGGCCCAGTGAAATTTCACATTGTCCTCCATAAAAATTCCATCATTATTTGGGTAGATGAAGTCCATGAATGGCTTCAGAAGGTCTCCAAGTAGCCAAACATAACCACTTTTAGTTAGTGATCAGTTTGGACCAGAAGACCTTGTCTGTTCTCTATAAACACAGCCTACAGCATTATGGAGCTTCCACTAGCTTCCACAGTTCTTGACAACTTGGGGTCTATTGTTTCATAGGGTCTGTGCCACACTCAGGTCTTACCTACAGAAATCAGGAATCATCTGACTGGGCAATAGTTTTCTAGCCATCTGGGCTCGAACCAATATGGTCACGAGTGCAGCAGAGGCACTGCAGGTGATTTTGTGTTGTTAGCAAAGGCACTTGCATCAATCATCTGCTGCCATAGTCCATTAATTGCAGATTTCATCACACTGACCTATTGGATTCATTTGTTGTATGTCCCACTTTGATTTGTGCAGTCATTTCATACAATGTTGTTAGTCTGTTAACAGTGGCATCTCTATGTGAATGATGCTGCTCTTGGTTGTTAAGTGAAAGCTACTGGCCACTATGTTGTTTGTAGTGAGAGGTAATGCCTGAAATTTGGTATTCTCTGCACATTCTTGATACCATGGATCATGGAATACTGATTTTGAAAATGGAATGCCCCCTGTGTCTAATTCCAACTGCCATTCCACATCAAAGGCTTTTAATTCCCATTGTGTGACCATAATCCCATGATACACTGTTTCACAGGAATTTCCTGAGGACAAATGACAGCTCTGCCAATGAACTGCCCTTTTATGCCCTTGTGTAGAGAATACTGCTGCCATCTGTATACATACATATTGCTATCCCGTGACTTTTGTCATCTCAGTATCTGTTGAAGTATCTGAAATTCTATATCACACGTGACCTACCACTTCTATTATAGAAGGGTATAGTTTACTCCTCTGAGTCAGTTCAGATGTTGGGAGTGCGGACGCGAGGGTGATGTATTTCATACCCCTCAGGCTTTGAAAAGTACTCCAGACAGTTAAAGTTAATACAATAAAATCAATATGTGGATAGCACATTACGCTTGGGACAGGCTTTTCAATGTGATAGAGAGTTGACAGTTCAAGCTGTTGAATTGTTTCACATAATAGCTGACTTAACAACTGTGAGTAAGTACTCACTTGATAAACTGAAGGTAACTCCACTATATAAACACGAGCTTAGTGAAAGTTATTTTGTCTACTCACGTATGAGAAGTCGACAGGAAATGCTGGGGAGGTATTGTCTGTCTGTAAACTCCAACTCAAGCAGTGCTCACAGTCGAGAATATTGTCTTTCCCAGAAGAAAACTACAGCTGCTGTAAAGGGTGACTAAGAATCAATTTCCTCTCTAGCAGTGTAGAACAGTGTGCAGATATTTATGTAGTTTAGGTCCATATACATTTCTTGTGTTAGTGTTACTACTAACTCATATCTGCATTCCATTCAGTGTTAATGCAATTGTTGTAAAATAAAGATCCCCCGAATATGTCTGGGCACTGGGGAGAGTAATCATAACTTTGTGGAACACCCTGTATTTGATTGTGAGGTAAATGGAATGGGGAATAACCTGCTCAGTGCTGAGTTGATGCAGACTTTTCAAGGAAGGAAGCTCCTAAACACAATCTGGCAACCTACCATCCCTTGCATTTCTACTCCATACATTCCCCCTTTCCCTGGTTACACCCACAGAACTCAATACATCCATTAATACAGCTCTACTGCACTTAGATGTGATACATACATTTAATATGTGTAATCAACCCACTTCATTTAAAAATAAACATTGATTTTATACTGCTAAAACAATTATTTTGACAATGTGCAGTTTTTCTGTCCACTGTGACCTGGAAACTACAGGTATGGAGGAAAATAAATAGAACTTTTTCTGCAGGAAAATTAATATATAATATTTTTTGAGCTATTCAGTAACAACAACAAAAAGTGACATTTCAACAATCCCTCCTCCATGACATCCCACTAGTCGGGATTTTTAGTATGTTGTTCATGACACTCCCCTGTAGCACCGTGCAAAAATTTGTGACTACACAATTTCTTTCGCCTAGTTGACTTTTTCTGCTGTTTGATGACTGGGCTAAGGAAGACATCTGCACCATGAATCTCTGCCCAAGAGCACTTACACATCATGTATTTACCCATTAAGGATGACCTATTATTATGTGGGATCATCACTGCAATAGCTCTAGTATGTGGTAATGACTCCAAATTTTTCACACTAGCTTCATAAATGAGAAACATTATTCGGCCTAACACGTTCCCTTGAGGGACTGCAGTGTTCAACTATTCTTTACCTGAAAGATGTTCTCGATGTGACTGCAACTGATAGTCACACAGGTCAGTCAGCCACAGTATTATGGTCTGCTGGGAAAATTGTGAACTTACAGTACAGGCCTAAAGGTGGCACTGCCAGCATGGTTAGTCAAGTAGCAAGCTTACAGCATCAGCTACAGTACAATACTGCTAGTATGAGGCTGTGACAGTCCACATAAAATAATAGCCCCTGATGCCAAAGATGGAGGCTGTGAGTTTTGAGTCCTATTTATATCAGCAGTAGTTTTATCCCACTGTATACCCAATTTAAGTGTATGAAGCAGAGGTTTCTGATGTGATCCCACTGCTGTAACTTCACTGGACCTGCATGTAACGCTTAATCACTAGTACACAAAGCAGAATGTGCTGTTTTGTTATGTGTGTTGTGGTGATGTCATGATTTCAGTGGTCACTTGTGTGATGGAATCTTTTGAGAACGTGTAAACAGTGTTCATCTATTATGGAATGTATCAGTTAAGGTGTCCCATATTTTCCGACTTTAATATTTTTGTGTGTTCTCCATCCTGTATTGTTCATGTGACTCTAAAACACATTTGCTGAAAATTCTGTTGCAATAGAAGCACTGTAACCTATGCCAGAGTGTGTGTATGTCCAGTGCAGTCAGTTATTTATTTGTTTCTGATTGTATCACATGTATTTTACAGTCTCTGTTTAAGATGTCACAACAATTATGTGGTGCCAAGAGACATGTGTTGTTAGTGTGAAATATAAAATGCCAAATAACTATTACATAGAGAAGGTTTTTACAACATACAAGAAGTACAGTTGACTATTAATGGAAGTGCTGATCTTGTGGTTCCCAAGTACATATATTTTGGAAGAGAACAAGAATTCTGGCAAGAGATATTCAGCATTATTCACAAAATGTTATAATTTTGCATTTGGGTTGGAGAAAATCGCAAAATCATCTCAAGACATGTTTGAGTGCTGTAAAAGAAGTTTATAAATAATTTGTACAGTTTATTTGATACTGCACATTCCCATGCTCTACAGATAATCAAGTTGGAAGAAGACAAGATGGTTTTACTTCAACAGAAAAAGGCAGAGCATAAAGCCTAACTTGTAGGAGTAGACTGAATACTTGTGCATAAAGAAAAATGAGTGAGGCAGAGAAAATTGGAAGAAGAGAAAAGTCAAGAGGAACAAAAGTGCACAGCATCTTCTTCTGCATCTTGCACTATACTACTTTCATCATCTTCTGAACTCTATAAGGAATTTCAAGTTCAGATGAAATTGACATTGGTAATGGTGAGGAATTTGAAAGTACTTCTGAGAGTAGTTCATTGGAGAATGCTGCTAGGTGAGGTACCAAAGATTTTACTACTGAAAAGCTTGGGGCTGTATTGGATAGGTGAGTGTAAGAGATTATGTATACAGGGTGTTACAAAAAGGTACGGCCAAACTTTCAGGAAACATTCCTCACACACAAATAAAGAAAAGATGTTATGTGGACATGTGTACGGAAAAGCTTAATTTCCATATTAGAGCTCATTTTAGTTTCATCAGTATGTACTGTACTTCCTCGATTCACTGCCAGTTGGCCCAATTGAAGGAAGATAATGTTGACTTTGGTGCTTGTGTTGACGTGCGACTCATTGCTGTACAGTACTAGCATCAAGCACATCAGTACGTAGCATCAACAGGTTAGTGTTCATTACGAACGTGGTTTTGCATTCAGTGCAATGTTTACAGATGCGGAGTTGGCAGATGCCCATTTGATGTATGGATTAGCACGGGGCAATAGCCGTGGCACGGTACGTTTGTATCGAGACAGATTTCCAGAATGAAAGGTGTCCCGACAGGAAGATGTTTGAAGCAATTGATTGGCGTCTTAGGGAGCACGGAACATTCCAGCCTATGACTCGCGACTGGGGAAGACCTAGAATGACGAGGACACCTGAAATGGACGAGGCAATTCTTCGTGCAGTTGACGATAACCCTAATGTCAGCGTCAGAGAAGTTGCTGCTGTACAAGGTAATGTTGACGACGTCACTGTATGGAGAGTGCTACCGGAGAACCAGTTGTTTCCGTACCATGTACAGCGCGTGCGGGCACTATCAGCAGCTGATTGGCCTCCACGGGTACACTTCTGTGAATGGTTCATCCAACTATGTGTCAATCCTCATTTCAGTGCAAATGTTCTCTTTACAGATGAGGCTTCATTCCAACGTGATCAAATTGTAAATTTTCACAATCAACATGTGTGGGCTGACGAGAATGTGCACGCAATTGTGCAATCATGTCAACTACACAGATTTTCTGTGAACGTTTGGGCAGTCATTGTTGGTGACGCCTTGATTGGGCCCCATGTTCTTCCACCTACGCTCAATGGAGCATGTTATCATGATTTCATACAGGATACTCGAACTGTGCAGCTAGAACATGTGCCTTTACAAGTATGACACCACATGTGGTTCATGCACGATGGAGCTCCTGCACATTTCAGTTGAAGTGTTCGTACACTTCTCAACAACAGATTCGGTGACCGATGGATTGGTAGAGGCGGACCAATTCCATGGCCTCCACGCTCTACTAACCTCAACCCTCTTGACTTTCATTTATGGGGGCATTTGAAAGCTCTTGTCTACGCAACCCCGGTACCAAATGTAGAGACTCTTCGTGCTCGTATTGTGGACAGCTGTGATACAATACGCAATTCTCCAGGGCTGCATCAGCGCATCAGGGATTCCATGCGACGGAGGGTGGATGCATGTATTCTTGCTAACGGAGGACATTTTGAACATTTCCTGTAACAAAGTGTTTGAAGTCACGCTGGTACGTTCTGTTGCTGTGTGTTTCTATTCCATGATTAAAGTGATTCGAAGAGAAGTAATAAAATGAGCTCTAACATGGAAAGTAAGCATTTCTGGGCACATGTCCACATAACACATTTTCTTTCTTTGTGTGTGAGGAATGTTTCCTGAAAGTTTGGCTGTACCTTTTTGTGACACCCTGCATAAATTGTTTTGGTGACAGCAGGGCACTTGGTCACAGTACTGAAGAGCTCTATATTAATTTATCATCTTTGCATAGAATCAGACAGAATAAGAGAGGAGAACAGTCTGTACCAAAAAAATCAGCCTTCACAAGTGATATTCCTGCAGTTCTTACCATCCAGGGCATGGTAAACTGTTACCAAAACTGAATTTCAGGCACCCAAAATAAGAAAAAACTTGGAATCATTGTTACATTTGGGGCTAGTGAACAATTTTTGGCATTCCAGAATTACAGAATCTTGCCTTCAAGATGGTGTCGTGTGAAGATGTATATGTGTTGATAAATAGAACAGAAGTTACAGTGAAGTGGTGAAAAAGCAATTTTGTAGTGATTGTAGTTGAGAAATTCGGAAGTTAAATAAGAGCTTAATAAGTCTACAGTTCATAGTGAATGGATTAAGATGCAAAAACACCCACCGAACAAGTGAAAATTCAGTGCTGTGAAAACTACAGACACCATGAGTTCCTGACCTCCCAACAAGTAGGCCTTAACTGCAAGACTGGAAACAAGTAAGTGCTTGAAAAGCAAAAAAATTATCAATCATGGAAGATGAACAAAAGTTTGATGATAAAAACATGTATAGTGTACTCTCAATAAGTGGTTGCAATGGTGGCAGTAAATTTATGTAACTTGATAACGAACTTAGTAAATGTAATTTTGAAACAAACACAGTGACAAATATGAAAATAAGATACAACACCAGATCCTCAGTAGAAAAAAACTGTAATAAATCTCTGAAAACTACCATAATGAAGTGTAATCAGCTCCCAAAAACTAATCAAAAACAGACAGTTAATAAGGAATACAGGAAAAGTGCGAACATAATCATGGCGATGCAGTCCGTGACTCCTTCAATAAACTCCATAATTCTGGTACTCCAAAACACACATGAAAGTACAATGTGATTTTACTCTCATATAGCCATGGAAGAAATCTAGCTGAAATCCTAAATAACTCAAGCAAACATCTTCAAGTGATCAGTGTTGTGGAACCTGGCACAAAAACAAAAAACATTGTACAAGATGCTGATTTGAAAATTAAATTGCTGTGTAGCAATGATTTTATAATTTGTGTAAGCGGTGGAAATAATGTGGGAAGTGTTGAAGCTGGTGTCTACATTGAAGCTCTGCAGAATTTCCTTGAATAAAATAAGCAGAAAAACTTGATTGTTGCTACTGTCCTGCATCGGCATGACCTGACCTATAACTTGGATGTAAACAAGGAAGTAAGAAATCAAATATTATAATTGAGGCACTATGTTCAAACTGTGTAGCTCAGTTCTAGATATAGGAAAGTTGGATAGAGGTCAGAACACTAACCACAGGTCGGACTTGAAATATGCAGGAAGACGTTATTTGTGTGAAAAATTAAATCAAATAATAAAAGAAAGGATCAAACTGAAAAGCTTTATATATAAAAACAATTCGTTCATAAGTGAAAGCAGTCCTACAGAAACTTTTTTGGAGTAAAACAACTTTCACTATGCATATGTGAAGGCAAAGTACTTGATGACAAAAATGTAAATGATTATAAACTCGAAACAATATCAAAAAACTTCCAATATATTACCAACAAAATTGAACAAATTTTCTAAGTGACAAGTAGTCCTCATATTTATCTTGCGACTGAACTAGGGGGCAAAACTGAGGAAATGTGTGGTATTAATTTAAGTAATTATAAAACTGAAAGTTTGTATTGTAATAAGCAACATAAAGCTGGTGGTGTTGGTATTTACGCCAAAAATAATGTCCAGTGCGAAAAAATTCACTGGGTAGAGTGCCAATAGACTTGTTAAGATCCTACCTTGCTGACAGGAGACAGTGTGTTAAGCTGTATCATACAACTGGGGCACATACACAAACAGTAAAATCATGTTATAAAATTCTTAACTATGGAGTCCCTCAGAGAAACATTATTGGGGCTTTTTTGTTAGTTGTGTACATCAATACTAAAATAATTCCATAAAATTCAAACCTAGTAAATTATGCCGGTGATACCTCCTTCTCTACAAAACAGTTAGCAGTGCAAAATAATACAGAACATTAGCCTCATCACAGAATATCTCGCCAAAAACAAATTGGTACTACATAAGGACAAGACAATTCTGATGGAGTTTCTGCTGAATTATAAGTCAAGACAAGTGGTTACTGAGCCTGAGCTATCAGTTGAAACAATTCCTGGGTATTATAGTAGATGAACATCTTACATGGAAGGAGCACACCAGCTATATGTGTGACTAAATATTCTGTAACACCTGCCTGCTAAAACGTCTTTCTAGCATAATAGCACCACTTGTCTTAAGAAAAATCTTTTTTGGAATCATATGCTCCCACCTTCAATATGGTGTCAAGATTTGGGGTGGGCCACCAATGGCATACATGGATAGGGCTTTGAGACCCCAGAAAAGAGAAATTAGGATAATAGGTAATATTAGTAAACTTCATTCCTGTAGAGAATACTTCATTACATATAACATACTAACAGTGTATTCATTGCATGTTCTCCTGACTATACTGCTTGTGAAAGGACATATGGAACATAGTATAATCAATTGTGAAACCCATAATTATAATGCAAGAAAAAGAGAGTATTGCCACATAAAATTTAGTAATACAAGAGCAACAGATCATAGTCCATTTTCTGTTGGAAGACATTTTTATAACAAACTGCCAAATAATATAAAACAGTTGAATGGAAACATATTTCAGACAATACTAAAGCAATAGTTAATTGCTATATTTTTGTACTCCTTCAAGGAGTTTTAATGATGCTGTGAATAATTTATCTTTATTTCTTAACTCTTGTTAATGTTCATATGTTTATAAACAGACTATGTCCCCAACGTAAAAGTTATTATGGACAAATAAAAAACCATCTATTTGTTTATAGTTATTTATTCTAGTAAAGAGAGAGCAAATTATTTTCATGTAAAGTACCACCATGTAACAAGTAGTTGTGGTATACCAGTGTTTCAACATATGAGAGCAAACTGGAGAAATATCAGTGTCAGGAATTTTCACACTGCTAAGAAGATTATGGATTTGTTTTTTAATGAGTCAGAAATTATGGTTACATTAGACTGTTATGAAAGTCAGTCAGATAAATCAACAGTGAGACATAATACTCTTAGAGCCCTTGTAATATTTTTGGGAGGAGACTTTTGAAGAAAACCTGAAAATATTCCCTCCCAGAGCAATGCATCTATCAGGGTGGGCGGCAACAGCAATTAATTGCTTAAAAACGTTTTTCTACAACCATTATTTTATGTATCCATTGAAAACAAAACTGGCAAGAGAGATGTCTCCCATTTCATTGTAGGTGTTTATGTCAATCCATGGCTTCACTGCAGTAGTGGTGTAAAAGCTCCTCATCTGGATCTCTGCTTCTTAAAAGATGTGAAATCACATAAAAGGTTAGGTTCCATAATCTCAGAAGCATCTATAAGGAAATCTAGTCATCATATGTAACACACACACACAAAAAAAGGCTTTGCATCACCCTGGGTCACATAGCTCCTCAAGATAGACATTGACTGTGGATATTGTATCACAGACACAGTCCCTTTGACTGTTTGGAGATTTCACTAAACCCACCCAAAGATGTAAACAACCATGCATGAGCAGTGGCTATTAGACGGAGGGGGTCAGATAGCTGATCAGTTCCAGTCATTCCTTCAGGAAGGAGGTACACGGCTCATGTTGTCTGTAGTTCAACCGTGCCTAGGCAGTCAATATCATGGTTTGATCACATCTACATTGTTACTTTGTTCCAGGAAGGGCTCTCAACAAGGGAAGTGGTCAGGCATCTCAGAGTGTACCAAAGTGATGTTGTTCGGACATGGAGGAGATACAGGGAGACAGGAACAGCCGTGACTTGGAGACACCAGCTATGGTCAATTACCAGCCCGCTGTAAGATCACATGGGTTCGTCTTCTTCCTGCTGGTATTGTAACTGAGATTTGGCAACAAGGCAATGTATGTTTGGCAACTCTGTGATCGCCGAGTTACTTCCTGGTGTGCACGAAATTAAGCCTCAAAGTTCACTTGATTTTACCTGTTATTTCCATTGAATAATCTGAGTTGTTACCACTTGAGATGTAACAAAAGATTGTAAATTTACGGTTTTTAGCCCAGGAAAGTCATTGCACGTGGAAATCGCAACTAATCTCGTCCTTCAAATAGCGCTTTATGAGTTGTAGCCACTATTGATCTCGTAAGAGGAAGCTAAGACACATACTTCTTCGCCAGCTCTGTGGTAACGAGCTGACTTGTGAAACACTGTCTGTTATGGTTCGCAGTTCCAGTCTCACTGAGTGTAGCATTTTTATCCCTTCTATGGAAGAGCTACATACAGTCAGATCAAACATCGATGAGGAAATCGCAAGAAAATAATTTTGGGTTTCTGGAAATACATAACTTTATTTATGAAATGCCACATTTGCATACATCTTGAGTGTGACACAGCATACCAATTAAACACAGACCCAATCAAAATCTAAGTGAGCAGCATTTTACCAATTCGTGTCGATAGAGGCACGCTTGTGTACAGCTACTCAGTTTTATTAAAACAGACTTTCGTAGTAAGGTTATCGTGGGTAGTTTTATTTCATTTCTTATAATACAGTTCACAGTTTTCGTAAGGTTTCCTTTAGTGTTGTTAAAACAATAGTACATGAGAGAGATATTAATCATCAAAGATATATGCGAATTCTTTGATGTTAACTATAACAGTCTGAAAATGCACATGCAGTTTATTGATTACATGCATGTAGAAAACTTGTTCTGAGTTAAAGCTCTCAAGCAAGGTTTGAAGAAGAATAAAATGCCACTACCAGACAACAGCTAATGTACAAAATACTTTTCCTACGTATTTTGGCACGGTGCACTCTACCCATACATAATACAAAGGTTTCGAGATGCATCTACTGTCTGGCTGTCTCTTAAACCTGAAATGAACAAAATGTCGCAGAAGTTAGCCCTTTTTCCACATACGACTATTTTGGGTTGAGAAGTGAAGGGAATTATGTTACTAGTTCCATTAGATTGATAACTTTAGCAGATAGCAGAATTGCGTTTTAAAAATATAGCAGTGAATGTACTCGAACTAGCGACATCTTACCTACCGTGCGTGATACTTACCATTACGCTACTAACTGACATGTAGCTGTAACAGCTCCAGAAGTAAAAAACAAGTCCTCCAGAACTTCTCCATTCCGCTGCACTGTGGGATAATGCATATGACCAGGTCAATACTTACAAGAGACAAACAGTTATACCTTTTATTTTGCACTGCATGACGTTTTCAACAAACAGATAGTGCAACAGAGTAGCTCAAGTGGAAAGGAACACTTCCTACTTAAATTTCTGCATCCTACACTGTTGGCAGTTCTGTGTTGGTGGCAGTTATGTGATTTTATTTTGGTGATTACAAAATAATGCTGAATGTATGCACTGGGTAGCCGAGGCAGCTAGTTCATAGTGATTCGGTCAACCAAGTAAATGAATTTACTGAACATGCTGCAAATTGATACAGGGAGCCTGTGTGTCAGAATTCTCAGCCTGTGTGGCACAACGGCACTATGATAGAAAAATGAGCCACTCAGCAGAGGCTTTGGTAGTCTGTTGGGCTGATGGGAGGTTCATATATCAATGGTCTGCATTCGATTCCAACTTTGATCAGTGATTTTAGACGGGTAGAGACAGATTCCATTCTCTTCTGGCTACACCAAGTGAAAAAGATATAATGGCGTTGTGATCTGAAATTCACATTAAAAATGATATTCCTTCTCTACCAAGTAGACGTTAGGTTGAGGAGGCTTTGGTAGTCTGTTGGGCTGATGGGAGGTTCATATATCAATGGTCTGCATTCGATTCCAACTTTGATCAGTGATTTTAGACGGGTAGAGGCAGATTCCAATCTCTTCTGGCTACACCAAGTGAAAAAGATATAATGGCGTTGTGATCTGAAATTCACATTAAAAATGATATTCCTTCTCTACCAAGTAGACGTTAGGTTGAGCAACAATAAAGTCTGGAGTGGCGACATGTAGAAACTCAGTCACCAGTAACCTTTCTAATACTAGTTATTTATTTCTAGTGATGAAACAAACGCTATGTAGGCTCACATGACACTTATTCCATTTTTTATCTGAGCTTCTGTATGTCGATAAAAATTGGTTCTGAACGGGGAATGCAACTCAGACCACCGTTAACGCGGTATTTTTTCCCTTCATCACAATACAACTCGGCTACAATTTGTTGTTTGTTCAAAACTGCAGATTCCTCAACATCTCCATATATTGCACATGAATAGGTTCGAATCCTGGCCCGGCACTAAAGATTTCATTATGTATTATCAAGATCTAGCATGAGAACACCTATCTGCTGGTGGATAATAATTTCGATTTTTAATATATTGTCATTCGTTGTCAACACTAACGATATTTGACGTTTTTGACTCCCAGTGAGACACACAACTATTTGCGAGATCACTGTAAGTTCAAGATGTTATTCCAAGCTGCTGGTGGAGAAAAATTCGGTAGCTGATGTCTCTTTCCGTGTAGTCGAAAACGATATGTGTGGGGCTCTATTCCCAGTCAGCACTGAACTCTTCGTCATATTATTTCTAGTTCAAACATGATCACATGTCACTGCTGGTGCAACAAACCCATATTTAATGTTTGTTTTCTCTAGAATATAACAGTGATAGGTGCCGGGTTGGAGTCCTGGGAAGGAAAAAATTAATGTTTTGTCTCGTCATTTCAGTTAAAACATCTAGCTACTGCCGAGAAAATGCGATATGTCACAGTTGATTGTGCTTCGATATCATCCGATTAGGTTCTGGGTTCGAAACCCAGTCCAACTCAAAGCTTTACCTCACGGCATTTCAAATAAGTTACTTGTTAAGAAGCAATATTTAACATCTCTTGTAGTTCGTCAACAGGGACATTAGGTGATGGGTAGGAATTCGGGTCCGTTAAAAATGTTTGCGTTATGTATTTTAAAGTTGGTATTTGCTAATTGATACTGTCTAAAATCGAGGTATATCACTCTCTGTATGACTAATCAGGAATGACTGGTAGTTTCCATCAGTCACGAAATCTTTGCTTAGTCTGCATGACTAAGCAATCCATATGCAGATCGAGATGGTTCGTTGTGTCATTTGAAGTTCATACATATTCTCAACTAGCTGCTTGTGAATAACTTAAATTTTTAATGTCAGTTTGTGTTAAATAATAAGTACAGTATGTTACTTTGAAGAGGAAATCATGAATACGACGAACTTACTATGTGCATTACCTATCTGACTTAATAATGAGAGTGTAACATTTCAGGTATGTCATTTATTGTAATAAATGTGAGCTTACAAGCCTTAAGGACAGTCTTATCTGTGATAAGTTGTTCCATGATATTTGTAGTATTGTAGTATTACTTTACGTCTTGAGTTATTGCAATGCAGAGCAGTGTTTTCTAGTGGTGACTTGTTGGAACCATTTTCAATGGTCAAATGACTGTACCAAGGAGCAATTAGAGGACCTGCTAGACAGCTGCATTATGTGGGTTGTATGCGAATCAGGCGAAATGCAATTCAGGTCATTCGGATACTTTTGAGCACGACTGTACTAACCACAGTCAAAACGGATGCAAATCTGAACAGAGATAATGTACAAATTTGAAACGGATTGTTCCTATTTGTGGAGAAGTTTATGCATCATTATACGACCAGTTTAATATTATTTTATTACCATTTATTATGGTATGGTATTTTTCATATTAGGTGTGTTTTTTGCCACCTACTGCCAGGTACTCCATGTCAGCGACCTCAATAGTCATTAGACATGATGTGATTTATTATTGATTTTAATTTATTAATTGATATCTCATAATTCAATCTCAACTTGATTTGAAAGAAAACATCAGCTGACTCGATGTCAAGCAGAAACAGAGGTCTGTCCTCTTGCATGAAGATTATGGAACACAAGTTTTATTCAAGAATGGCCTTCAACATGCATCACAAACACTTCATACACTTTATGATGAAAAGTATGCAGACACCCAAAAAAACATACCTTTTTTCATATTAGGTGTGTTTTTTGCCACCTACTGCCAGGTACTCCATGTCAGCGACCTCAATAGTCATTAGACATGATGTGAGAGCCGCATGATTTACTCCGTGGAACTCACGGACTTCGAACTTGGTCAGGTAATTGGGTGTCACTTGTGTCATATGTCAATATGTGAGATTTCCACAGCCCTAAAAATCCCTAGGTCCACCGTTTCTGATGTGATAGTGATGTGGAAACGTGAAGGGACACTTTAAGCACAAAAGCGTACAGGTCAACCTCGGCTACATCTACATCCACATCTACATTTATACTCCGCAAGCCACCAAACAGTGTGTGGCGGAGGGCACTTTACGTGCCACTGTCATTACCTCCCTTTTCTGTTCCAGTCGCGTATGGTTCGCGGGAAGAACGACTGTCTGAAGGCCTCCGTGCGCGCTCGAATCTGTCTAATTTTACATTCGTGATCTCCTCGGGAGGTATAAGTAGGGGGAAGCAATATATTTGATACCTCATCCAGAAACGCACCCTCTTGAAACCTGGCGAGCAAGCTACACCGCTATACAGAGCGCCTCTCTTGCAGAGTCTGCCACTTGAGTTTGCTAAACATCTCCGTAACGCTATCACGGTTACCAAATAACCCTGTGATGAATGTGCCGCTCTTCTTTGGATCTTCTCTATCTCCTCTGTCAACCCGATCTGGTACGGATTCCACACTGATGAGCAATACTCAAGTATAGGTCGAACGAGTCTGTTGACTGACAGAGACCACTGACAGCTGAAGATGGCCGTAATGTGTAATAGGCAGACATCTATCCAGACCATCACACAGGAATTCCAAACTACATCAGGATCTATTGCAAGTACTATGACAGTTGGGCAGGAGGTGATAAAACTTGAAGTTCTTGCTTGAGCGGCTGCTCATAAGCCATGCTGCTCATAAGCCAAATGACACTTCTTGGTATAAGGAGCATAAACACTGGACAATCGAACAGTGGAAAAATGTTGTGTGGAATATCAAATCACTCTACACAATGTGGCAATCTGATGACAGGGTGTGGGTATAGCAAATGCTCGGTGAACATCATCTGTCAGAGTGTGGAGTGCCAACAGTAACAGTAACTGCCAACAGGCGGTGGTGCTATGGTGTGGTCATGTTTTTCGTGGAGGGGGCTTGCGCCCCTTGTTGTTTTGCATGGCACTATCACAGCACAGGCCTACATTGAAGTTTTAAGCACTATTGAACAGTGATTCAGGGATTGTGATTGCATCTTTCAACACAATTGAGTACCTGTCCATAATGCATGGCCTGAGGGGGAGTGGTTACATGACAATAACATCCCTATAGTGGACTGTCCTGCACAGAGTCTCTCGCGTCCGTCGGCCGTCGTAATTTAATATATATATTATTATTGTTATTATTATTATTATTTGATTGTTGCCGACTTACGTGGTGGGCCTTAATAAAAATCATATTCCATTTAATTTTGATTTTACGATTAAATGCTTTCCTGAAGTTCTCCTTTTTAACAATATTAATTTCAAATTATTCATTACGTTAATGAATGATAGACTCGCTGAATCTTAAACATGAGCATATAAGTTGTACAATGTAATAAGCTTTTCATATTAATTTCCTCGGCTAGTCAGTTCACCTTAAAGCATAAGATCTTTAGTTATTAATTACAATTGCGGCCCACACACGCGCGAGAGTATTTTTCTTACCTCCGTTAACCATTGTATTGTAGTCAGAGTCCTGGCTCTGGGTCTCGGCTATGGTACTGAAAATAAGAATCTTAAAGCTAAGTATTTTCTGCAACGTCGGGCGGCTGTGGAGAAAAATTAATATTATGTTAATAGCGGGCGAGTTTTCCGCTTCTGCTAATTTTTTATAAGTTAATATCGCCATGTAATGGCGTCGTTGGCTGCATCGGCCGCTGCGATTCTTGAACTGTAAATTACTTGAATTCAGGTTAATTCAAGGAAGGCGGACATGAAATCGGGATCACCTCTTACAAATTAAAAGTGCACAATAATATTAAATCATTATATTATATGCTTAACTCATACAAATATGCTTACATTTGCCAGCAATCGCAAGATGTTGTACGTACACAATAAAGACAAGAGAAGAAGTGAAGTCGACTAAAAAATTAACAAAAGAGCGTATCTTGTCGTCTCTTTAGATCATTCTGTCATAAATTATTTCTTTGCAATCTAAACCTACACAGAGAAATTATTATTTTATGGCTACATGATAAAAATTTGGCACTGGGGACGCTATATTGCCCCCCGAAATGTTTATGTCATAAAAAATGTTCGTGTTTTTTGACATAAATATTTCCACTTTCACGTCCACAGTGTCCACATGCAGATTTTTCTTTCACAGTCATCGTATATTTAAATCGTTAAATTACTGAGGTGTGTTGTGCACAAAGTGTAATACAGATGAAGTTATCTACATAACAATATAATATACAATTGGTTACATATGCAGTCATGTACAAAAGGACATAGAATGCAACTAGTTTTATTTTGTCTGCTTCTTCTTAGGGTTGCAACTTTTGCAGTGTTCAAAGGTATACAATCACGAGTTAGTCCATAAACTTGAAGTCCCAGGGGTGTCAACTGTTCGCTTCCCATTTGGCGCGGCTGTAGGGAAACCTGGGGAAAACCTCGGCGGAGTGACAGACTAACTGCTTTGGTCTCTTTCACTTAATTGTTTCTGGAATGTCATTGGAGTACAGGATGTGCATACAAATATTTTTGTTGCACTATGCAAAAAATGAGGTCATTATAACAATTGATTGCGGTGTCGTTGATGATCTACGCCGAGACGTTTGGCTCGCGACGGCGTCGGTTAGTGTGTTCGGTGCTCGGCGTTCGCGGCGGCTGCGGAGAGGTCAACACCCGCAAGACGCCAGCGTGTGTCTCGCCGTCGCGGAACGTCAGAATCAGCTGATCAGCTGCACGGTTGGCGATGCGCTTCTGTCTCAGCCAGGCGTGGTGGAGTGGGATGATATCCGCCTCCCGCGCTTGTTGGCAGGAGTCAGCTCTGCTACGCATCTCCGACGTAGTACATGAAACATACACACAACCAACGTAATATTTGTTTCCCGCTGCAGATGGTTACGCTAGTGGGAAAGGAGCATTTATTAGTGCGGCAGTTGTTGTTAAGTTTTCGCCAGTTTCCGAGTGTCAAGCTAGCACTGTCTTGCGGAATACATGACATGGATCTTCTCCCGTGAATGAAGTTTTGATGCGCCACTGTTTCCATTACACATCAGTTTTTGTCTTGATAAAATTATTTATGTTTTTGACGCACTCGCAGGCACTGGTGAGTGTCCCAATACAAGCTTAGCACAAACATTCGCCGTTTCTGCGGTCGCTGTTTTGCAACAGTCCATGCATCGCATTCCAATCTCGCATTATTGTGCTCACTGAAACTACAGTCTGTCCCAAAAATATTGACTGTGGGTTAACTTCACGTTAACAGTTCACATTTATAAGCAAATTCACAGTTTTTCATGCGTAATATTGGCGTTTGGCGTCCTCACCGCTGTTGAACGTTCAATACTAGCACCTCACTGTCCATATCACAGTTTCACCTTCACAGTTTTTCGCACTGTTTAAAGTAACTGTTTCGATTAGTTCACAAACACTAATGTATTTCATTCAGTCTGAACTGGATTTTGGCTCGTGCTGGATTTTACCAGTCTCTCGCACTAATTATCTCTTTTCATATTCCACTTAGAGTCGTACTTGCCTTCAGATTTTTTGACTATACAATTGTATTTCCGTCTCACCTGAGGTAAGTCCCCATGTCATGTCTGCCCACTCATTGTGTACTTGCCCTCCAGTGCCAGGCTCGACTTTACAAAACTTTGCCTCTCGCATTATTGTACACATTTTATAATCTAGGCCTAGCGTGCAAGTTCCTAGATTAATGTTAGATTTGTGACTTTTGTTTGCACTACAAATTCGTGCAAATCTCTGCCTTAGCAGATGGCAATATATTTTAACAGTGCTTAGTGGTAGTTGCGTTTACTGATTTGCTTTGTACCTTGTCCACAACACATGAGGTACCTTGGGTGATGTACACCCTGCACTCATGTTGTTTAGTAAATTATGATTGAGCATATTTCAAGATTGGTATAGACATAAATACATGAAATGACTTATACACTATAATATTGAATCTCATAAGTTGCATTACTACTACAGTTCAAAAATATTCATGAGACACAAATGAAAAATTCTTTCATCATTACATGCTATTGAATTTTTTTAAAAATATTTTTTAAAGCATTTTTCAACATGATATTTTTAACATATTCTTAAACCTACGTTCATTTTTTTTCTTCAAAATACAATTGCTTAAAAATACTATTATTCCTTAACATCTACAAAATTGAATCGCACTAATCTTGTATGCCTCATTGTCTTTAAATATTACACTAAAATCGGAACATTTACTCACAGAAAAAAAAAAAAATACACTATAAACTTAACCTACTACACACAAATGTAAACGTTGCTCTACTGAGCGAACTTCTGTAAGTCTTTGTATGGATAGAGTCCTTTAATCTCTTCCGATTCTACGTCACCCAACAAATAGCTGCATCCATGTGGTATGTCTATGATTTTGTAGGGCCCGGCATACACCGGTTGCCATTTTTTATTCTTTTTAGCTAACAGAGATGACTTGGGATGAGTCCTTATTAGCACCAAGTCACCTGGTTGATACACTGTTACCTTCTTTATTTTCTTGTCATGCTTCTCCTTTCGGCGCTCCGCGCACCTCGTTAAATTATTTAGAGTCTCAGCTATAATTTGTTCGTGAGGTACAACTTGTTGTGGTACAGTTGGTAATGGTGACAGCCAGCTGTCGGTTTCATTCTTTCCAAACATGACTTCTAGTGGAGTATAACCGGTGGCTGAATGTGGCAATCTATTGTGGAGTTCCTCAAAAGTCGAAACGTATTCTGCCCACTTGGTGTGGCGATTCGGAATGTAAGTTCTCATGAACCTGTTCAACTCTTTAAAGGTACGCTCTACAAGACTGCTCTCCGGGTGAAATCGGGCTACAAAAATGTGTTTAATACCTTGCTCTTGTAGAAACGTTTTCCATTTGAGACCAGTAAAATAGGTGGCATTATCAGATAATATGATCTGTGGTTTGCCAACATTAACAAAATAATCTGTTCGTAATTTCTGAATGAGGGGTGTGGCCGTTGAAGCTTTAACAGGATACAATTTTAGAAATTTGGAAAAGGCATCATATACAGCAAATACATATTTCACACCACCTCTGCCAGTGGGTAGTGGCCCTAGAATGTCAACAGAAACTAGTTGTAATGGTTTGTTAGGAACAACAGGATGCAATTCACTTACAGTGGGCAGATTTGTAGGTTTCGTCCTTTGAAAAACTACACATGTCCTTACAACATTCTGAATTATTCTTTTCATATTCTTAAAATGACATTGTCTTGCGAGAAGTGCTCTACATTTTTCAATACCCACGTGTCCCCACGAAAGGTGCACGTGCCAGATTAAATCACTGATACATACTTCCGGTACACAGATACACCACAAGTCCTTGTTAACATCCTTCCGGTAATATAATACCCCATTTTGCACAGAATAATGGCTACCTATCTGATTTCCACCCGAAGATAGGAGTTCTTGTTTGACTTTTCCCCAAGCGGGATCTTCGTCCTGTAAACTAGGCAGTTGCTTGCACGTCTGCAGGAACTTTTTTCGACAAGTAGGGTCTTTCATAACTAAAATTTTGTACTCTGTTGCCTGTTCTAGTATTGTTGTTAACTCAGGCAGACCTTGCGGCAACCGTGACAAAGCATCAGGTACTATGTTGTCACAACCTTTTATATACATTATTTGAAATTGATATTCCTGCAGAGCAAGCACCCACCTAGTCAACCTGTCGTGCATTAACTTGCATGTCAACAAAAAACTTAAGGCCTGATGATCACAGAAAATTTTTACATTTTTTCCGTACACATAGTATCTGAACTTCTTCATGGCCCATACTACTGCTAGTGTTTCGAGTTCGGTGACTGTATATGATCGTTCACAACTTGACAACACTCGGCTTGCGAAACCGATTATTCTTACGTTCTTGTTTCCACCATCCCCATCGATTTGAAATAAATAAGCGCCTAGTCCGACAGTGGAGGCGTCTGTGGCAAGGCAAAATTCCTTTGACATGTCAGGATGTGACAGTAGATTAGCATTTAGAAGGGCTTGTCGTATTTGCTCAAATGACTGCTGGCACAGTTCATTCCATATCCAGGGTGTATTCTTTCTCAACAAGTTTAACAGGGTATTATCATTTAAAAGCTGGTCAGGTATGAATCGTCTGAAAAATGACACTAGACCCAGAAATGCCTTTAACTGTTTCTTGGTTCTAGGAGGAGGGAAGTTCTCAATTGCTGCCATTTTCTTCAGATCGGGCACAATACCTGTAGGTGATATTACATGACCAAGAAATTTTATTCTCTCCCTGCCAAATTTGGATTTTGCGAGGTTTGCTGTTACGCCTACCTCAGAAAATCTTTTTAGTACGCATCTCAGCGTGTCCATGTGGCTTTCCCAATCGGGAGTAGCTATTAATAAGTCATCGACATACAACGTTACTCGATCCAATAAATCTGGTCCTAATACTTTATCGAGCGCTGCAATGAAGACACCTACACTAACATTTAATCCAAAGGGTAAAACTTTAAATTGGTAACTTCTGCCGGCAAACACAAAGGCAGTGTACTTTCTTGATGATTCAGTTAGTGGGATTTGCCAATACGACGAACGCATATCGACAGAGGTCAGATATTTAACTCCATAAAACTTCTGTATCTGTTCATCCAGGTTTTCTGGTCGCGTTCTGACAGGTACAATTATTTTGTTAATATCGCGCGCATCAAGCACGAGACGTATACTGCCATCCGCTTTTGCTACGGCCACGAGCGAACTGCTGTACGGGGATAGAGATGGTTCAATTATCCCCCAATCAAGCATTTTTCTTATTTCCTTCGTAACTGCCTCCTTCTTTGACCACGGGATGGTGTAGTTTGCGTGACAAAGTATCGTGAGGTACCACTTCGATGTTATAGGTATAGCCCTCGATAACACCGGGTTTTTCCGAAAACACATTCTCATAATCTGTAAGTAGCTGAGGCAATTCAGTCAAATGTTCTGACTCCCTAACTTTCATGGCTATCAGTTTCCTTTTTTCCTCTTTGTCTTCATTACCTGTATTCCTTCGAATCTCTACTGAAAGCTCCGGCAATATTTACCGTGCACTTCCCGTGTCCTCAACAACGGCAAAATTACCCGTCTACCCTCATTCATAAGGCTTACTTCCCCGCACAAGAGGTCGATTTTTGCATCCCTCTGGCGTAAAAATTCCATCCCCAGGATGCAAGCAACACCTAATCCTTTAACTACTAGGAACGAGCTTTTCATTGCTTCATTTCCTACCGTAAACTCGACTTGCACCTTGTGCTTTATGATATGAGATTGTGCACCTATTGCACCTGTTACACGACAATTCTTCACTGGCAATACTGGTATTCTATTATTTTGACTCAAGTACTTGTAAAAATTTGCACTCATGACATTGGTTGAAGCGCCGGTATCGACTATTATCTGTATTGGTGCTCCGTACATATCTCCTTGCAATATAGCCTGCACAACACTTTTGTCGGTTTGGTTACATTTCTGCGGTATGTCTACAAGTTCCTTTTCTATTTTTGTTCCTTCATTGTATCTCAGCATACAAAGTTTATGGCTGTCATCCTTGAATGTGCTCTCACTACACCATCCTGCAGCCAACAATGGAGAGCGTATTGTGGCTGTCTTTAGTTTAACGGATGAGCATTAGTGGGTTGACAGTTGTCTGTCACTTCCACTAACCTCACATTGTGGTTCTGGTTGTTGTTGCTACTGTTGGGTTGGCCACCCTGCCTCCCCGATGGTGTATTTTGATATTGTGTATGGCTCTGGTTTTGCGGTGGTCGGTTGTAACTCCCTGACATGTTCTGTGATGGACCTGGGTTGGCATTCCATTGTGGCGCTGTGTTTTGTTGCCTCTGTGGTGTTGGTTCTTTACGACCACGCCACTGGTTTCGGATGTTCCGCCATTGCGGATTGCCGTTACCATTATATCCATTACTCATGCGTCCATCATGATGTCTCTTTCGATTTTGACGATTACAACCGTTGCCGTTATAACCATTGCCATTGTTTGTGCCTCGATTCTGTTGCCGGTGCTCTTACCTATTCCCGTTGTTACTACCGTTACTGTGGCTGCTATTGTAATCGGCTTTTTGTTGATTACAGCCTGCATGGTTCCACTTGTTTTCGGTTTTCATATCTTCGATCAATAAGTCAACAGAATCCACTATTTCCATGAATTGTTCTATATCGTATTCCGGCACATTGATGAAATATCTTTTAATTTCACTCGGCAACTTCATTTTTATTAATCTGATTATGTCACGATCGGACATTGGCTCGTCCCAGTACCTGGTTTTGTTTATATACTTTTCGAAATATTTGCGTAATGTTCCCATCTTAGGATTGTACATTTCTGGACTGTACAACTCCTTTCGTAGTCTTTCTTGGACGCTATCGGACCAGAATTTTTGCAAGAATGCACCTTCAAACTGTTGCATCGTTAGACATTTTTCGGACACGTCGGTGGCCCACAGTGCCGCGTCACCTTGAATAAAGGAGACCACGAACTGTATTCTTTGTCTTTCCATCCATGTCCTGGGAAACACATTCCTGAAGCTCTTAATAAATACAACAGGGTGGACATTTCGTTTCTCGCTATTGAAAGGTTGGAATGTCCTGTGTTTTATTACATTGTCCTCTTTTTTGCACCTCTGATTGCTTCTGGGACATTCATCACTTCGTGATGTGCGCTGCACGGTATCGCATGTTGTTCGTGCTCATAATTTGCATTAGGTTGCGGTTGCGCACTCGCACCCTGCCTACCGTCAGCGTTATTACAGTAATCAGTACGCGGAGTCGGATTCATGATCTGTCCGCCACTGTTTACATTGCTTTCCAACGCAGACAGTCTCCGCGCGACCTCCTGTTGCCAATTTGGCATCTCCGCTGTCACACGGGATTTGATCTGTGTTAATTCGGCATGTAGTGCAGCAGCGCTAGGGTCAATATTTACACTCGTGGCCGCAGTCACTTGTTCTACAGCTGTTTTTACATCGCTTTCAATCCTTGCAGATATCTCGCGATCCTTTACTTCCAGCCATTGATTTAATTCTTTTTCTACTTTTTGAGCTTGCACTTCCAAATATGCGTCAATACTTTTCCATGCATCTATCTCCACATTATCCACGTGGTTGGTTAAAGTCTGGACATTGTCTTCAAGCCTAGCCTGCGATATCTGTAATTTTTGCATTTCGCCGGCTAAGCTTTGCACAAGATCGGGTATTTCTTTGCACGAGGGCGCATCTCGGCAAGTTCGCTTTGGATACTGTCTAGTTTTGCTTCACTGCGCTGCTCTTGCTGAATGAGCTTTTGCGTTAATTTTTTCTCCTGCTCATGCAGCATCTGAGCCAGTTTCTGATCTCTTTCCCTATCTCTTTCTTCTAACCTGCGCAGAAATTCTGCAAATGGGTCTGCAATCGGTGAGCATACTGGTGCCCCGCTTAATCTAGCACTCGATTGGCCCCCCTGCCCAGGCAATGGAGTTGTTACTCTACTCCCATTCTGCTGTGGAGCTTCATTCACCGTCCACAGATCCTCGCCCCCCGCTCCGGAAATTATGTTATCCGAGGCGGTGGCTTGGGATTCGTTTACGTATTGCAAATGATCCTCACTTTCCATATTAACAGAATTTTGTTCTTCTGGTACGGATGCTTTAGGTTGTCCTATCTTACCCATACTAAATTCACTTTAAGCCACTGACGAATCTTTAACACTGATACACACACGATTAATTATCCCCTCCAAAAATAAAAATATAAATAAACAAAACGAATAATTATCCCCTCCAAAAATAAACACATAAATACACAAAACACCGAAGGTATCTCATGTGCACATGGGTTCGATATTCCGCACAGAGCTACACAGGATGCTTGCACATTAGGCCTTACCTTACTTATTTTTCTTTCTCGCAATCCTTTTTCTTTTCTACACTTTTTCTTCTCCAGATCTCCTCAGGGTGTGGTTTTGTTGTTGTACATGTAAAAGAATTCATATAAGCATTAATATTTTACAACAATTAGACACATACATAATTACATTCATTACAATAGAGTCAGATTTCGTAAATTTCGTATTTTCTTTAATCGGGCCCCAAAAATTGCAGTGCCAATCTCGCGTCCGTCGGCCGTCGTAATTTAATATATATATTATTATTGTTATTATTATTATTATTATTTGATTGTTGCCGACTTACGTGGTGGGCCTTAATAAAAATCATATTCCATTTAATTTTGATTTTACGATTAAATGCTTTCCTGAAGTTCTCCTTTTTAACAATATTAATTTCAAATTATTCATTACGTTAATGAATGATAGACTCGCTGAATCTTAAACATGAGCATATAAGTTGTACAATGTAATAAGCTTTTCATATTAATTTCCTCGGCTAGTCAGTTCACCTTAAAGCATAAGATCTTTAGTTATTAATTACAATTGCGGCCCACACACGCGCGAGAGTATTTTTCTTACCTCTGTTAACCATTGTATTGTAGTCAGAGTCCTGACTCTGGGTCTCAGCTATGGTACTGAAAATAAGAATCTTAAAGCTAAGTATTTTCTGCAACGTCGGGCGGCTGTGGATAAAAATTAATATTATGTTAATAGCGGCCGAGTTTTCCGCTTCCGCTAATTTTTTATAAGTTAATATCGCCACGTAATGGCGTTGTTGGCTGCATCGGCCGATGCGATTCTTGAACTGTAAATTACTTGAATTCAGGTTAATTCAAGGAAGACGGACATGAAATCGGGATCACCTCTTACAAATTAAAAGTGCACTATAATATTAAATCAGTATATTACATGCTTAACTCATACAAATATGCTTACATTTGCCAGCAATCGCAAGATGTTGTACGTACACAATAAAGACAAGAGAAGAAGTGAAGTCGACTAAAAAATTAATAAAAGAGCGTATCTTGTCATCTCTTTAGATCATTCTGTCATAAATTATTTCTTTGCAATCTAAACCTACACAGAGAAATTATTATTTTACGGCTACATGATAAAAATTTGGCACTGGGGACGCTGTAAGTCCTGGCCTGAATTCTATAGAACACCTTTGGGATGTTATGGAACATCGAATTCATGCCAGGCCTCATCGATTGACATCAATACCTCTCCTCAGTGCAGCACTACATGAAGAATAGGCTCCTATTTCCCAAGAAACCTTCCAGCACCTGATTGAATGTATTCCTGTGACAGTGGGAACTGTCATCAAGGCTAAGGGTGGGTCAACACCATACTGAATTCCAGCATTACCGATGGGTGGCACCATGAACTTGTAAGTCATTTTCAACCAGGTGTCTGGATAGTTTTGATCACATAATGTATTTAGATGCTAAAAGGTTAGTTACCGAGTGAAAAGCTGTTAAAATGATGCTGTTGAATGCTGTGTTACTTTACTGGAAGATTTTCGTGGATGTCTGATTGTAGATGAGAAACAAAAGGAATTTCCATTCTGTTGTGTCCAAGAAACTGTAGACTATAGCTGGCATGCAGTAAAAAGAAGAAAACTTCCAAGAATAGTAAATGCATCCCAAAAAACAAGCTACAGTATTTAGTTTCTCTTTTATGCAGTTCTCGATAACTTCTACACCTACTAAAAGCTACAAAACCTAAGATTCCCAATATTAAAATTTGTTGCTCTAGTCAGAATGGGTTAATATCACCCTGTTGAGATGAAATTTTTTTCCAAGTATCAATCAAATAGAAAATGTTTAAGGCGTGAGTATAAAATATTTTGAAAAAAGTTTTGAAACAAAATAAGGGATACTCTGGTGCCAGTGAGTGCGGTGATCACCTGAGTGATGGATTGTCTACATGTTTTCCAGTGGTTGTCGCTGCAACGGGCCTTGTGCAGGGACTAAGTGATCGCTCCTGTGATGGGTGCTTTGTGGCATTGTGATTGTTTTGTGACTGATTCCTTGTAGCAGCCATTCTGTCAATAAATGTACTTGTACTTAATAAGCCACTGTGTTTTTTATGTGCTGGAATGTGTCTGTTGTGCTTCCTATGTGCTTTCGGCACAGATCAAAGCCCTCGCAGATCAGGTGTCTGCAAGTCATGCACAACCAGCTGGTGTTTCCACACCACCACATCCTCACCAGCATACTCATGAATGTCACCGTGCCAAAGGCCAAACCACTATGTATTGGAATCACTGCATGTTTACAAGCAAACTTCCCCATCTTGCCTACCGTGCAACCAACCAAATGGCAGCAGCATTCATGAGTGAGTACATACAGTTATCAAAGTGCTTCGAATTGCTTGTAGAAAGTATTTCCCCTGTTTTCCTATAGAAATAGTGTCTGATATGCCTGTCTGTCCACACACAATGCTCATTGGGTGTCGACCAGCACCATTATAGGTGTTGGCTCCCAATTACTTGTATGTCACCACCTATGGTGTCTGTCCTTTACAATTGCATCTAGGATTGCACTGCACCTTCAGCTGGAAACTCACCATTGCAGTTATCACAGAACCAGCCATTGGTGCTAATTTCTTATCATGTTTTTAGCTGCTCCCTAACATTCCTGGCTCTCAACTCATTGACGACGACTGCGGTCACTTAACTGTTGGGTTCTGCCGTGTTGTACAACATTTTGTACTGAAGCTCATCCACACTGCATTACCAGGATCATCTCACCCATTTTCCAGCCATCACGCTCTCACGTGGAGCATCAAGAAAAGAATGACACAGCTTAGTACATCAAACATGCACCACACTTGGTCCTATAGTTTTCAATATACCATGACGTTTCACACTGGACCAATTTGTTTCTGCTGAAGCTGAATTTGAGTTTCCACTTTGGAATGGTATCATTCACCTTTTGAACAGATTCTTTAGTGAAGATCGCATAAGGAGGTCCCGGACAGCTTGTAGCACTGTTGCCAGCTTTCAGCTGTGAAGTTTTAACAGTTGCAGGTGAAAACAGTAGCTGTCTACTGAAGTGTTGCCACAGAGATGTTTATAAAATTGCATTACATTATTGGTTGAGGTAGGCCTGTGAAGCTGCTGCACCTAGCCTTTGCAGCTGTCAGGGATCAACTTACAGCAACTCGGCTATAGTCCTCTCCTCTCCAGTTCATACTGAAAAGTGGTACATCCTGACAGACCTATGGCAAATATTGTATATTGTGCTCATAATGCATGCACCATCCCAGACATATATCCTCTTCCAGGAGTTTGCTACTTCAACTATCCCCTTAGCAGCATTTCAGTGTTCTTGGCTGCATGAAGGCATCCATGCAGATACCAGTCAACATGGAAGACATCCCAAAGACATCCATCAGCACACTGCTTGGCATCTTTGAATCACTTTAGATGCCATTTTATCTCCATAATACTGCCAAATATTGCACTGATTTATCAACAGTGTTTCATCACCTGTTGCTTCCTTTACCTCAACATCATAGTAGTGTTTTCTTCTTCATTGCAGCTACACTGAACCACTGATTTCTGAGAAGGTTATGCATTTTAGAATGATATCTCACCTTAGCAACAATATCCTCAGTAAATAGCAGTTTGGGGTTAAGAAAAGTTGCTCTGCTGTTAATGTCCTTTACATGCCGACTCTTCCGATGTAGTCCGGGGACATAAATCTGACTGGGGAAAATCACATATCGGGTTTCCCAAGCCTCAGGTCCCCTAGTGTTACTCATATGTGTGAACAATCTTCTGCCTAATATACAGCATGCAGAATTAGTTTCTTTTGCAGATGACACTACTATTGCAGGGTTCGTACACACTGGGATAATCAGGAAAAACCTAGGAAATTTTTAGACTTGCAGATATATTTCATTTTCATAGGTTTCATTTTCAATATTTGTAATTTCAGCTGGTAATAACAGATTACTCTAACATAGCATTTTACTTTAGCCCACTATTGCAGAATAATATTGCAGCAATAAAATATAAACTTAACACAGAAGATCTGCCATTTATGCTGTTATTTAATATTGTACTGCCACATTTTGTTTGATGTCTCTTAAAGGGTAACACAAGCTACAAAAGACTAAGTTTCAAGGTTAGCTTTCCGTATTTATTTCAGTTCTTTCATAGAGTACAAATTAAGCAGTAACTATGGGAAAAAGTATAACTACCTATTAAAAAAATGTGCAAAGCGAGTTCTTCAAAAAGTCCATATGGAATTGGCTTTTCTATCGTAAAGTCAAAATGTTTGATGAAATGTTCTGTGCACAGCAATGAATTTTATAATAACGCTTGACAGAAATATTCAGTGCCTGCAATTTAAGCTGTATTATTAGGATCCTGCCTAATCACACTTTTGGAAAAAAAACAGCAAAATATTTTTGTTAGCCAATATTATATGTAAAAGCTTGGCTCTTTTTTGTAGCTATGCTGTATGTATAATAATTTAACTTAACTCATTAAGGTTTCCTATTTGTGTGTTTGCACTAATTAAGAATGATGCTGCTATTGGCTGACTGTGTCACATGTCCTAATCAATGAATATCTGGTGTCTTTGGCTAGCGAGATCATGCAGCATGAACTATGATTGGTGGATAAAAGCACATTGCAGTCTCGATTTCAGAGCTTCAGAAGTTACCGTGCTGTATTTGGTGGATTTCCTGTTTATATTTCTGTGAAGTGAAAATATTCAGTGTAAATGTTGCTGCATATCAAAGGTATTTCAGAAATCATTGTTTTTTGCTGGATTCATTTTCTAAAGTGCTGGCGAATTCTATATGGTGTATGAAACCTTCACCATTCGAAGGACATATGTTTTAGAGCTCCGAGGGAAATTATATTGTCACTTAATGTGAAAAAAATGTACTTTCACGAGGGGTATAGTATATTTTCACCCTGGAAAAAGTGTATTTTTAACTGGGAAAATCCCAGGATTTTTTTTTTTCTTATCCGTGAATACACCCTGTTTTGTAATCAATACAAGCACACATACAGAAACAGAAGAAATGGTAAACAATGTTCTTAAACATTCCATTGACTTGTTTTTGTGAAAGGGCTCAGTTTAAAAAAAAAAAAAAAAAAAAAAAAACAAAGACATATTCAGTTTTGGTCATCCAAGAGTACTATACTAATGACAAGTGTACCACATACTCAGAAAATAATCAATAGGGTGGCAACTTCAAAATTTCAAGTTGTCCATATTGACAAGAATTTAAACTGGACAAAGCACATTGGGAAATTCCTAAAACAACTTAGTTCAGCCACTTTTGTACTTAGAATCATACAAAATCTTATTGAGAAACAAATAAGTAAGTTGACATATTTTGCATGTATTAATTCAGTAATGTCATCTTCAAGAACAAAAGTCTTTATTGCTCAGAAACATGCTGTAAGAATAACATGTATTACTTATCCATGAACATCTTGTAATCTGTTTAAGGTGTTGGGCATTCGGACTACTAATTCAAAGTATATCTCTTCCCTCATGAAGTTTGTTGTAAATAATCTACTACACTTCAAAAGCAACAGTTACACACATAATTACAATATTTGAATGAAAACTGACATTTATTACTTCACATTAATGTTGTCTTTATCACAAAAAGAGATGCACAATGCTGCAAGAAAAATTTTTGATCACTTGGCCACTGATATAAAATGTCTGACAGACAGCAAAGTGAAATTTGAAAACAAACTTAAAAAGCTTTTTCCTTGACATCTCCTTCTATTCAGCAGAACTTCTCACAGTGTAATGTGTGAAAGATGGTGGATAGAAATTACCAAGCCGAATCTGTATATTTTTTAAAAAACTTATAAATGTTCAGCATGTAATGTAAAATAACTCATTCCACATCAATACAAATTATTGTGATAAATGAGGCAAGGAACATAAAAGTAACTAAATAACAGAAGAAAACCCAGGGTGGAATAATGACAATACTATGAAAGGATAGATTGCCACTCACCATATAGCAGAGATGTTGACCTGCAGACTGGCATAACAAAAAGACTGTTAAACATGTAAGCATTTGGTGAGAAGTACTTCTTCTGAAATAGACAAGACACACACTCACACAAATGCAGCTCACACACACATAAACATTGCCTCTCGTTGCCAAGGCCAGAGACAGTGGTAATGTGTGTGTGTGTGTGTGTGTGTGTGTGTGTGTGTGTGTGTGTGTGTGTGTGTGTGTGCGAGAGAGAGAGAGAGAGAGAGAGAGAGAGAGTGAGTGAGTGAGAGAGAGAGTTGTCCATTTCAAAAGAAAGCCTTTGGTCCCAATGCTTACATATTTAGTAGTGTTTTTGTAGTGCCTCTCCATGACTCAGTATCTCCATTATACGGTCAGTAGTTGTCTATTCTTTTCATAATATTGTAACTAAGTAATTAGCTGAACACCTGTCAGTAGGGTTTCAATGGGTAAAAGATTTTGGGGTTATCATTAATTGTATCTTTGGTGCTTCCCAGGTGATGTTCCTGGGCCACCAGATTTATCTCCCTTGTGCAGTCTCAAGTCAAGGGCTGCTGTCAGATGCTCTTTCTGGTCCTTCCATTCTTTTGATGGACCAAATAGACGGTGCCTTCACCGTTTTCAAGAACTGCTTTGTCGATTCTACGCTTCTGGCTCATGCATCATGACACACTGTTGGCACTTGTGGTTGACACCAGCCACTGTGCCTTAGGAGCAGCTTTGCAACAACACTTCGGTGGTTCCTGACAACCATTGGTCTTCTTTCCAAATAAGCTTAGGCCTACAAAACACCAACGAAGTGCCTATGACAGGAAGCTGCTTTTCATCTATGAGGTAATCTGCTACATCTATCAAAAGATGGAGGCCAGAACTTAATGACATTTCCACACTACAGACCCATCATGAATACCTTGCAGCAGAGCAATGGTCACTGCTCACCACATCAATTCCACCAATTGGAATATATCTCCCAGTTCAGCACGGACAGTATTGTTACCGATTGTCTGTCATGAGTTGCTGGCATCACTGGCTGCATCACTTTCACAACATTCACTGCAGCTCAAGAGGTCGGTACGCAAACCCAACAACTGGCCTCAGGCTGGCACAGACACAAATTGTAATGTGATACCTCCAATCACTAATTACAATCTTTTCTACCAACCGCCTCCCCCAGCTGGCCTTTGACAGTGTCCATAACCTGGTATTAAAGCTACTACCAGGATTCATCATTATGTAAGGCTTGGTATCTGCTCAGATTGTTGCAGCTGGAACCATTGCTGTGTTGCCTGTAAGCTTGATAAGACTGACCTGCACATCCACGTCCCAGTTGGTGATTTTCCCGAGGCCACAGGGTTGCTTATGCATGCCCATGTTAACATTGTCAATCACTTCCTCACCTCTGATGGTCAGCAGTAATTTTTTAACATATCATTGAACATTTCACACACTGGCCACAGGCAACACCAATTTCTTACATCGCAGCTGATACTGTGGTACTAGTATTTGTCAGTAAGTGGACTGATCATTATGCTTTCCTACTTGACATAACCACAGGTTGTGAAAGGAAATTTGAATCCCAGCTGTTCAAATCTTGCCAAATTCTTTGGCACTCATAATCGCCATCCAGCCTGAAATGATACGGTTGAGTGATGGCATCAAATTTTGTAGGTGGCTCTGGTTTGTCATAACAGAGCAAGGACTACTGCACTCTTCATCATACTTCTCAACCTCCACTCCAGTTTAAGACAGACCTCAACACCCCAGTGACTGGGGTCTTTTACAGTATATGGTGAGCAGCTTCAGATACCAGACAATGTGTCAAATCTCTGCTACCTCTTCTGACTGTAACATTCCAGTATTCCTGTATGACCTGTGCTACCATATTGCATGCATCTATCTTTAACTTGGCTCTCAGCATGGCACCCCACCTTCCTTTGTTCATCAGATGCAGGCACTGCCATGCATGTAATGGTCAGTGTTGAGGGGTTCAGGCCTGGTCTCCAATGTCCATTCTCCGGATCGAAGTCATTATACCCTGGAAGTTTCCATAGATGAGAATAAAAAAATGGTTCAAATGGCTCTGAGCACTATGAGACTTAACAGCTGAGGTCATCAGTCCCCTAGAACTTAGAACTACTTAAACCTAACTAACCTAAGGACATCACAAACATCCATGCCCGAGGCAGGATTCGAACCTGCCACCATTGCAGTCACGCAGTTCCAGACTGAAGGGCCTAGAACTGCTCGGCCACTCTGGCTGGCAGATGGAAACACTCAGACAGTATCACTGGACCATATAAAGGTGACATACACCTTCCCATCTGAGCCGACCTCCATGCACCCCACTCAGATGACCACACCACCACCTCCCCAATCAGTACAGTCTTTGTTCCAATCCTTCTCTGGGCATTAAGTGTGCTTCCCAGCCTAATTTGCCTGACCTACAATTACTCCCTCCTTTTGGGAGGAGGGTTAGGTTGTGTAGCAATGGAAAGTTCAGCTAGTTGTGGTACTGTCAAAGTCATGAACTTATAGCGTAGGACAAATTTGGCACTGCTAGCACAGTTAGTCAGACTGCGAGCTTACAGCATTCGTCACACTGCACCAATGATAGTAAACGAATGTGCCGGCCAGATAACAATAAAATACAGGACCCCCAACAACATAGACTGCAACTTTGGTATCTAGGTTATATCACCACACTGTGTGCCCAATTTAAGGGGGTCCAGCAGGATTAGCGAGCAGAGGTCTCAGATGTGCCACTCCTGCTGCTGCTGCTTCACTGGAGTATACTCTCACAGACACAAGGCAGAACATACTCGTCCATTAAGTGTGCCATTCTGATAGGAGACATTAGGTTCTTGTCCAAATTTGTTTTTGTGTTATGGCAAAAACCGACGCTCAATATAAGATGAAGTTGGTGGACTTAGTTCATTTAGTTGAGGATGTAGTGGAACCAGAGGTATCAAAAATGTTCATTCAGTTGAGGATGTAGTGGAACCAGAGGTATCAAAACCATAAACATAAGATGCCTTTACCAAAATTCTGGAGCAGATGAGAATTTGAGCTGCAAAACAAACACAGCTTGTTACAGCATTAGCCACAAGGCAAAAAGAAATGTCTACTAGACAGGAGGATATGCCCACTAGGCAAGATCTGGCCACAGTGAGCACACAACTTACTGAATTAGCAGAGAAACAGGAAGCCAGAGTGAAGGATATAGGAAGTGAGATAACTGAACTGCAAAAAGCTCAAGAGCTGATCCCTGGATCTATGGAGAAGCTACCAACAGAAGTGAATGAGATCCATGATAGATAGGTATCCTTTGGTGACACTGTAGACAATCTGCCATACCAAGCAATGAATTTGTCATTAGAGCATGAAAATTGGTACAAGAACAGTTTACTGTGCACAGGCAGCAAGTCACAGAATGTATAAATGCTTGGGCAAATTCTGAGGAAGATCAAATAATAAAATTTGTGAACGAGCGAATCGAGACTTCTGTTAGTAATCTGTTGTCCCTCCCAGCAGTGGGCTAAAGAAGGAATTACTCAAGATCAAAGAACGAATAGGATCTTATTCTTCATCAAATAAGATGGTATATCCTGTGGTATTCATTTGTGGCTTTAAAGATGTATTGCCATGACCATAGACCTAGGTGCAAGAGATAAGTTAAGTAACTTAATATATGCATGGTGACAGGGCCCTATAGGCAACTGAAATAAATGATTCATGTGAAACCTACACCAAATTGGGAAAAGTTGTGGGATAGTAATACGAACATGTAGAGATGGCAGCAATATCACGTACACAAGGTTTAAAAGAACAATGCATTGGTACAGCTGTCATTTATATTCAGAAGATTTTCTTATTTTTTATTTTACATGTCTAGTTCTGTAGGACCAAATTGAGGAGCTAATATCCAAGGTCTTGGAATGAGTCAGTACATGAAATTACAACATAAGAGAACTAACAGATAAAATAAAATTTTTATGAACCCAAAAAAAGTCAAGCTATAAGTTCATGCAAAAGCAATCAACAATATAACAGAGGAATCAGTTTAACGTTTCAAGGACCTCCTCGACAGAACAGAAGGTCACTCATGAGGAAACTCTTTAGTTTCAATTACAAAGAGTGTGGATTACTGCTCAGATTTTTGTATCCTTATGGTACGTTATCAAAAATGGATACAGCAGTGTATTGCACACCTTGCTGCACAAGAGTCAAGCTAGTGAGTTCAAAATACAGTTTGGATTTCTGCCTAGTATTAACCAAGTGCAAGCTGCTAATTCTTTGAAATAAACTGATACTGTTAACAAGAAATGACAATAAAGAGCATATATATTGTAAGGTCAATGTCAGAATACACCACTTTTTGCCCAGACCACTGGTTTCTGAGCCAAAAATGTTCTTTGAGAATGGGAAGATTTACTCCAAAATATAATACCATACATCATAAGTGAATGAAAACAAGCAAAGTAGATTACTTTTCATGACAAACTGTCACTTACCTCATATACGGTTCGAATAGTGAAAATGGCAGCATTAAGTCCTTCGGCAAGACCCTGAATGTGGACCTTTCATGACAGTTTACTGTCTGTTTAAACACCAAGAAATTTGGACTGTTCAGTTTCTCTAATCATATGCCCATTTTGTGGAATTGAAACGTTGGGTTTGTTGAATTGTGTGTTAGAAACTGTAATAAATGAGTTTTACTGTGATTTAACATTAATTTTTTTTTATCAGGCTTAAGTGTATGTTATGAACTGCACTATTTGAAACAGAGCCAGTGTTGCACACAACATCCTTTACTACCAAGCTAGGTTCATCAGCAGGCAGAAATATTTTAGTGAACCATAATACTAGAGGGAATATCATTTAAATAAATAAGGAACTGGTGTGGCCCCAACATTGATCCCTGGGGTGCCCCCCCATTGGACCATACCCCACTCAGACCCCACATCACAGCCATTCTCAGCACATGTGAATAATGACCTTATGCTGTCTGTTGTTGAAGTAAGAGGTGAACTAATTGTCAGCTACTCCCTTATTCTGTAATATTCCAACTTCTGGAGTATTTTACGATCAACACAATCAAATGCCATAGTTAAATCATAATATATGTCTAGTGTTCTAAACCTTTTATTTAATCCATCCAGTACCTCACAGAGAAAAGAGAATATAGACTTTTCAGTTGTTAAACCACGTCTAAAACCGAACTTTATATTTGACAGCAAATTATGTGAAATAAAATGATCAATTATCCTTACACACACTACTTTCTCAATATCTTTAGCAAACACTGATGGCATAGAAATATGTCTAAAATTGTCTACGTTATTCCTTTCTCCCTTTTTATAAAGCGGCTTTACCAGTGAGTACTTAATCATCCAGGAAACTGACCACCCTTAAAGGAAATATTACAAATATGGCTAAGTACAGGCTAACATGTGCAACACAGTACCTTAATATTCTTCTAGGCAATCCATTATATCCATGAGAGTTCTTGTTCTTCAGTGATTTCATTACTGATTCAATCTCCCCCTTGTCAGTATCACAGAGAAGTATTTCAGACATGAATATTGGAAAAGTATTTTCCAGGAGAATTATGTCATTCACTGTAGAAAACGAGTTTTTATTTAAATCACTTGCTATGCTCAGCAAATGTCTGTCAAATACTACTAATAATAAGGATATCACGTAGAACAAAATGGGAATTATATCAGAATGCTAGAAGTAGTCACAATCAAGCTACAGTAGCCCATTACAAACACTAATGTAAGGTGTTTAAAAATGTTATTAGGAATTCAAAGAGTATGTGGTACACAAACAGAATAGCTACTTCACAGGATAAAATAAAGATCATATGGTCAGTTGTGAAGGAAGTGTCTGTTCACAAGCACAAGGTCAACGATATAAAGTCAGTTTGTAGTAAAAATATATCTGATACTGATAAGTCATATACAGGGTGGTCCATTGATAGTGACGGGGCCAAATATCTCACGAAATAAGCATCAAATGTAAAAACTATAAAGAACGAAACTCATCTAGCTTGAAGGGGGAAACCAGATGTCACTATGGTTGGCCTGATAGATGGTGCTGCCATAGGTCGAATGGATATCAACTGCATTTTTTAAAATAGGAAATCCCATTTCTTATTACATATTCATGCAGTACATAAAGAAATATGAATGTTTTAGTTGAATTACTTTTTTTGCTTTGTGATAGATGGCGCTGTAATAGCCACAAACGTATAAGTACATGGTATTATGTAACATTCCACCAGTGCAGACGGTATTTGCTTCGTGATACATTACCCGTGTTGAAATGGACCGTTTATCAATTGCGGAAATGGTCGATATCGTGTTTATGTATGGCTATTGTGATCAAAATGCTCAAAGGGCATGTGCTATGTATGCTGCTCAGTATCCTGGATGACATCATCCAAGTGTCTGGACCATTTGCCTGACAGTTACGTTATTTAAGGAAACAGGAAGCATTCAGCCACATGTGAAATGTCAACCACAACCTGCAACAAATGATGATGCCGAGTCCGCACTTCAGTAGCAGACAAATTGTGTGAGAATCGGGAATCTGAAAAACATCGGTGTTTAGAATGCTATATCTACATCGATTGCACCCGTACCATATTTCCATGCACCAGGTATTGCATGGCGACAAGTTTGAATGTCATGTACAGTTCTGCCACTGGGCACAAGAGAAATTACGGGCCGATGACAGATTTTTTGCATGCATTCTATTTAGCGACGAAGTGTCATTCACCAACAGTGGTGACGAAAACCAGCATAATATGCATTATTGGGCAACAGGAAATCCACGATGGCTCTGACAAGTGGAACATCAGCGACCTTGGTGAGTTAATGTATGATGCGGCATTATGGGAGGAAAGATAATTGGCCCCAATTTTATCAGTGGCAATCTCAATGGTGCAAACTATGCTGATTTCCTACGTAATGTTCTACCAATGTTACTACAAGATTTTTCACTGCATGACAGAATGGCGATGTACTTCCAACATGATAGATGTCAGGCACATAGCTCACATGTGGTTGAAGCGGTACTGAATAGCATATTTCATGACATGTGGATTGTTCGTTGAAGCACCATACCATGGCCCGCACGGTCACCGGATCTAACATCCCCAGATTTTTTTCCGTGGGACAGCTGAAGGATATTTTCTATTGTGATCCACCAACAATGCCTGACAACATGAGTCAGCACATTGTCAATGCATGTGCGAACATTACAGAAGCCAAACGACTCGCTCTTGGGAGGAATGTCGTTACGCATATTGCCAAATGCATTGAGGTTGACGAACATTTCTCATAGAGATGTTTCAACAATCTCAATGGCAACCCTGTCTGTTGAAAATGGAGAGAAACATATCACTGTGTCAGAACTCAGTTGGAATGAATTTATGTCTGTATTGGATTCTATGGACATAACTGAAGGAGACATTAAGTCGCAACCAGTACCCAGAGGTTATTACTCACGGAGTCCTAGTACAGGCAATGGCTGTAGTAGAGGACAACTGCATGTACCATAAGCTGGTGTCCTCCGCAGAATACCGAACTGAACAGTTATCAGAAACACAGCAAAGGAGATGGTCGTGGGAATCCTTGCAGTACAAATTGAATGAACTGTGAAAGGAGATACAATTCTGGGTATGCCTTTAATAATAATATGTATTGCAGTAACAAACAACTGAATACACTGTCAGATTATGACTGGGGCTCACAATCTCCAGTGATTACCAAAATTATTGATGACAGCAGTCATACAACTGTACAACACCTGGAAACAATTTCCAACCATCTTGAGCCACAGTGAGTTAGACATGAAGTAAGCTTCATTATATTCATTGTATTAAAGCTATCAATATAATGTAGCAACTCTGCTCTGATATGAATCAAAGCAACCAGGAATACCCATTGTTACCACAATCTGTAATTTGGGCCAGTGATGAGGATGTTCCAGTAACTATTGTTCTACACACAGTAGCATTTGGCAGTGTGATGTCAAGCAGTTCTTTCGATAAAGGATTTACAAAAATCAAGTTGCATGTCATTCCTGTACAGAACTGCAAGACAACTGGAGCCATTGAAATGCGATCCAGAAATATTAGAATAATAGGAATGCTAGTAAAACTGTTGCAGTACCATGCACCATTCTACTAGTTGAAGGCTTATTGTTGACTTCCTTATGATCCATGAGTTTATCTATGTGGACACAAGACCAACTTCTCTATGGGTAAGGTTTACTTTCTAACAGTGAATGAGCTTAAGTTGTGCTGTTGTGGAAGGACAGTACACACAGTCAGTATTGATCAAATTCATTGTAAAGGAACATTGCAGGACAATAAATTTTCTGAGCCTATTGAATAAAGGACTTGAAGTCATATCACAAATATAACAGAAAGTAGAAGAGCCAGAAAGCCTCACTGGCATTCAGAGACACCAATAGTTAAACCTCTTGAATAAATATGGGGAGGTATTTGAAAAAAAAACCTGGAATAATACAAAGGAAATACTTATCACCTTGATGAATTTCCACACAAAGCCTTGTACAACAGTTTCTATCTTATCCCATGGTCTCAGTGGAAAGCACTAGATAAAGAAATTAGAAGGATGTTTCGAGAAGTTAATAGTTCATAAGGACGTATTGTCACCATCTACAGATGCTGGGGATTGCCTGCATAAAACCATTTGATGACATAGTGAACCACTCATCTCTTTTGTCAAGACACTACACTACAGCAGAGCTACTGTTTGGCAGGAGGGCAAAGAATGAATGAATGGTGAACCAGATTCCACAGGTTCCGAGTGACGAAGATAAGTGAGAAGAGAAGGTTCAGAAAGCTTTGACCAGCTTGACAGACAAAGCATTTAGAAGAAAACACAATTCTGACAAGACAATTATAAAAATACTAAGGTATCAAGTGAACAAGAAAGTATCATTAAGAAACCATCCACCTCTTGACAAAATGAACAAAAAGTGGCAGCTTTTGTGTACGGGACCTTTCGTGAGTCTAAGAATTGCATATCCTGGTGGATATTTATTAGGGTACCAAAGTAATCAGCAAATTAAAGGAATTTGTCCTCATCAAGATTTATGAAAATATTATTCTTGGTGGAATTAGTGTGCATAATTTTAGAAACACAGGTCAATAAGAATTTTTATGTATTTTTGTCTGTAGTAGATAAGTATTATCCTGTGATGTATGTAGGAAGAATGATTCCCATCTGCCAGTCTTAACATCACCTTTTCCTACATCTATGTCTTCATACATGGTTAGTCTGGAATTCACAGAGGGTTCATCAAACCACTTTCAAGTTGTTTCTCTACTGAAACTTCCTTGCAGATTAAAACTGTGTGCCCAACCGAGACTCGAACTCGGGACCATTGCCTTTCGCGGGCAAGTGCTCTAGCATCTGAGCTATCGAAGCACGACTCACGCCCAGTACTCACAGCTTTACTTCTGCCAGTATCTCATCTCCTACCTTCCAAACTTTACAGAAGCTCTCCTGCGAACCTTGCAGAAGTAGCACTCCTGAAAGAAAGTATACTGCGGAGACATGGCTTAGACACACCCCGGGGGAAGTTTCCAGAATGAGATTTTCACTCTGCGGTGGAGTGTGCGCTGATATGAAACTTCCTGGCAGATTAAAACTGTGTGCCGGACTGAGACTCGAACTCGGGACCTTTGCCTTTCGCGGGCAAGTGCTCTACCATCTGAGCTACCGAAGCACGACTCACGCCCGGTACTCACAGCTTTACTGTTCCACTCACCAACAACACACATGTAATGTGAACACTTACGTATTTTCGTACAAGCTCTGATTTCTCTTAATTTATTGTGATGATCATTTCTTCCTATGTAGGTGGGCAGAAACAAAATATTTTCACACTCTGAGGAGAAGATTAATTATTGAAATTGCATGAGAAGATCCTGCCACAGTTGGAAAGGCCTTTGTTTTAATGATTGACACTCTAATTCACATATCATCTCTCATGGCACTCTCTCCTCTATTTTGTGATAATACAAAATGTGCTCCCCTTCTTTGAACTTGTTCCATGTCTGCCCTCAGATCGATATGGTGCATATCCCACACTGCACACCAGTACTCCTGAAGAAGGAGGACAAATGTAGTATAAGCCATTTCTGTAGTAGACCTGTTGACTATTCTAAGTGTTCCACAAATAAATGAAAGTCTTTGGGCCATGGGGGATAGCCACGTGGTCTGATGTTACTTACCACAGTTTGCACAGCTACCCCTGTCAGAGTTTTGAGTCGTCCCTCAGGAATGGGTGTTTGTTGTCCTTAGCATAAGTTAGTTTAAGTTATACTAAGTAGTGTGTAAGCCTAGGGACCGATGACCTCAGCAGTTTGGTTCCATAACCACTTACCACATATCGACCAGGGGAAAATGTAGCAGATTCCTTTTAGTACTAATGTTGGTGACTTCACACTTTTCACTGTTTATAGTCAGATATGCCTCTTTCAGCACCATGCAGGTATTTGTCTAAATAATTTTGCAATAAGTTTTGATCATCTGATGAAAGGAGAAAATATAAAAATGCAGTAAACGAAGCAGGCAAAAAGGAATACAAACGTCTCAAAAATGATATCGACAGGAAGTGCAAAATGGCTAAGCAAGGATGGCTAAAGGACAAATGTAAGGATGTAGAGGCTCGTCTCACTAGGGGTAAGATAGATACTGCCTACAGGAAAATTAAAGAGACCTTTGGAGAAAAGAGAACCACTTGTATGAATATCAAGAGTTCAGATGGCAACCCAGTTCTAAGCAAAGAAGGGAAAGCAGAAAGGTGGAAGGAGTATATAGAGGGTTTATACAAGGGCGATGTACTTGAGGACAATATTATGGAAATGGAAGAGGATGTAGATGAAGACGAAATGGGAGTTAAGATACTGCGTGAAGAGTTTGACAGAGCACTGAAAGACCTGAGTCGAAACAAGGCCCTGGGAGTAGACAACATTCCATTAGAACTACTGACAGCCTTGGGAGAGCCAGTCCTGACAAAACTCTACCATCTGGTGAGCAAGATGTATGAGACAGGTGAAATACCCTCAGACTTCAAGAAGAATATAATAATTCCAATCCCAAAGAAAGCAGGTGTTGACAGATGTGAAAATTACCGAACTATCAGTTTAATAAGTCACAGCTGCAAAATACTAACGTGAATTCTTTACAGACAAATGGAAAAACTGGTAGAAGCAGACCTCAGGGAAGATCAGTTTGGATTCCGTAGAAATGTTGGAACACGTGAGGCAATACAACCTTACGACTTATCTTAGAAGAAAGATTAAGAAAAGGCAAACCTACGTTTCTAGCATTTGTAGACTTAGAGAAAGCTTTGGACAATGTTAACTGGAATACTCTCTTTCACTTTCTGAAGGTGGCAGGGGTAAAATACAGGGAGCGAAAGGCTATTTACAATTTGTACAGAAAGCAGATGGCAGTTATAAGAGTTGAGGGACATGAAAGGGAAGCAGTGGTTGGGAAAGGAGTGAGACAGGGTTGTAGCCTCTCCCCGATGTTATTCAATCTGTATATTGAGCAAGCAGTAAAGGAAACAAAAGAAAAATTCAGAGTAGGTATTAAAATTCATGGAGAAGAAATAAAAACTTTGAGGTTCGCCGATGACATTGTAATTCTGTCAGAGACAGCAAAGGACTTGGAAGAGCAGTTGAACGGAATGGATAGTGTCTTGAAAGGAGGATAGAAGATGAACATCAACGAAAGCAAAACGAGGATAATGGAATGTAGTCGAATTAAGTTGGGTGATGCTGAGGGAATTAGATTAGGAAATGAGACACTTAAAGTAGTAAAGGAGTTTTGCTATTTAGGGAGTAAAATAACTGATGATGGTCGAAGTAGAGAGGATATAAAATGTAGACTGGCAATGGCAAGGAAAGCATTTCTCAAGAAGAGAAATATGTTAACATCGAGTATAGATTTAAGTGTCAGGAGGTCGTTTCTGAAAGTATTTGTATGGAGTGTAGCCATGTATGGAAGTGAAACATGGACGATAACTAGTTTGGACAAGAAGAGAATAGAAGCTTTCGAAATGTGGCGATACAGAAGAATGCTGAAGATTAGATGGGTAGATCACATAACTAATGAGGAGGTATTGAATAGGATTGGGGAGAAGAGAAGTTTGTGGCACAACTTGACTAGAAGTAGGGATCGGTTGGTAGGACATGTTTTGAGGCATCAAGGGATCACAAATTTAGCATTGGAGGGCAGCGTGGAGGGTAAAAATCGTAGAGGGAGACCAAGGAATAAATACACTAAGCAGATTCAGAAGGATGTAGGTTGCAGTAGGTACTGGGAGATGAAGAAGCTTGCACAGGATAGAGTAGCATGGAGAGCTGCATCAAACCAGTCTCAGGACTGAAGACCACAACAACAACAATGACCTTTCAGGACATTAAATGACAACATCATCTGCAAACAATATAAGAGACCTTTTGAGACCATCTCCTAAATCTTTTATGTAGATCAGAAACACCAGAGGGCAGATAACATTTCCTCAGTGAAAGACAGACATTACTTCTAGTTTATTTGATGATTTTCCATCAATTACCATGAACTTGACCTTTTTGACAGGAAAGCATGAATCCAGTTACATAACTGATATGAATACTCAATAGGCACAAAATATGATTAGAGGTTGTGTGTGAGTAATGGTGTCAAAAGCCTTATGGAAATCTAAAAACATGAAGCAAATTAATGAATGCAACAAGTGACTCTAATATAGAATACATTTGAATGATGATAATTATTGGTTTAGAAGGTGGTCTAGCTTGTGTTTAAAGCTGCACCAAGCTTGGTACAGGTGGGATTTGTCATAGAGGTTGGTGTGATGTGGTCTGCGGTCTTAAGTTTGATCTTTCTTCAGAGCCACATACTGAGTTTCTGAATATTGGGCTTGGTGTGTTGTTTAATATATTTTCCATTGACTAAGATTGAGCTACTTGCTCCACACATCAGCTCGTTGAATAGAATTCCTGGGGATTCAGGTTGGTACTGTTCAATTATTTTTTATGGAACTGTTATGGGAGAGGTTTATCTGAATATGTGTAACAACAAACATAAAGAGAAAATGTTGTTGATTTTTCAATGCTAAAATGAGCTTGTGAGTACAGTTTATGAAGAAGGGTATACAGTAATTGTGCATGAACTGATTCAAATGATAGCTGATAGCTCATAAATGCAGTTTGACAATTGGCCCACAAAGACTGTATTGTTGCCACTGAAGCAAAGCTAGTGTGTATTTTGTGAAATGTACCATGGACATTCTTTGACTGTGCTATATGGGCATTAACCAATTGGCCAGTGAATTTCAAGTTTCAAGTGATGGTATAATGGCAACCTAAGGAAAGTTTGGTATTACATAATAGTCGATTATGTAATCACACCTCTCCCAAATCCAGTCTCATACAGTGCACGGAAAAGACTAAATCTGATATTGTCCCATGTGTGCCCTCATTTACCTTATTTTATTACAACCATCATTTCTCCCTATGTAGGTTGGCATCAAAAAAATATTTTCACGATTGGAGGAGAAAATTGTTGATTGAAATTTCGTGAGAAGATTCTGCTGTAATTAAAAATGCGTTTTTTTTAATGATGTCCACCCTAAATCCTTTATTATTTCAGTGACATCCTCTCCCCTATTTCGCAATAATACAAAATGTACTGCCCTTCTTTGAAATTCCTTCATGCACTCCAGCAGTCTTATCTAATAAGGATCCCACAACACGCTGCAGTATTCTAAAAGAGGATGGAGAGGTGTAGTATAGACAGTCTCTTCAGTAGATCTGTTACATTTTGTAAGTGCCCTTCCAATAAAACACAGTCTTCGGTTAGCCTTTCTCACAACATTTTCCCAGTGTTCCTTCGAATTTAAGTTGTTCATAATTGTATTTCCTAGGTATTTAGCTGAATTTACAGACTTTAGATTTGACTGATTTATCATGTAACTGAAGTTTAATGGCTTCTTTTTAGCACTCATGGGGATGACCTCACACTTTTTGTTATTTAGTGTCAATTGCCAATTTTTCTACCATTTTCTAAATCATTCTGCAATTTGTTTTAATCTTCTTATGACTTTACTAGTTGATAAATGACAGAATCATCTGCAAACAACCTAAAACAGCTGCTCATATTGTCTCCTAAATTGTTTATGTAGATATGGAACAGCAAAGCGACTACAACACCATCTTGGGGAATGCCAGAAATCACATCTGTTTAACTCAATGATTTTCCATCAATTACTATCAACTGGGACCTCTATAACAGGAAATCACAAATCTAGTCATATAACTGTGATGATATTCCATAATCATGCAATTTCTCTACAAGCTGCTTGTGTGGTATAATTTCAAAAGCCTTCTGAAAATCTAGAGACACAGAATCTATTTGAAATCCAATTCAATAGCACTCAGCAATTTAGGCGAGTACAGAGCTAATTGTGTTTCACAAGTACGTTTTCTAAATCTGTGTTGACTGCATGTCAATAGACTATTCTCTTTGCGGTAATTGATCATTTTGAACACAATATATGTTCCAAAATGCTGCTGCATGTCGATGTTAATGATGTGGGCCTGTAATTTAGTGGATTACTCCTACTACCTTTCTTGAATATTGGTATGGCCTGTGCAGCTTTCCAGTCTTTGTGTACAGATCTTTCATCAAGCAAATGGTTGTATATGATTGCTAAGTATGGAGCTAAAGTACCAGCAAACTCTGAAATGAACCTAACTGGTGATTTATGGTGCTTCACTACTCTGAGGATATCTTTTCCTATGTTACTCACGTTGGCAGCTGTTCTTGATTCAAATTCTGGAATTTACTTCATCTTCTGTGGTGAAGGAATTTTGGAAGGCTGTGTTTAATAACTCTGCTTTGGCAGCACTGTCATCTGTAGTATTTCCATTGCTATTGCACAGAGGAGGCATTAATTTTGTGTTGCTGCTAGCATACTTAACATACAACCAGAAACACTTTGGATTTTCTGCCAGGTTTTAAGACAAGCTTTCATTGTGGCAACTACTATAAGCATCTTGCATTGAAGTCCACGCAAAATTTCAGCCTTCTTTAAAAAATCGTCAGTGTTGGAGATTTTGCATCCATTTGAATTTGGCATCTTGTCTTCATTGTTTCTGAAACAGTGTTCTGATGCACTGTGTTTACCAAGGAGAATCAGCTCCATCTTTTGTTAATTTATTTAGCATAAATCTCTCAATTGCTGCCAATACCATTTCTTTGAATTCAAGCCACATCTGGTCTACACTTAAATTTTTGATTTTGAAAGACTGTCAAGTGAATTTTTATCTGCTTTTTTGGATAGGTATATTTTTTGTTTATTTGTGGAGAATTTGTAGGTTACAATATTCAGTCTTGCTGTGTTTGCTAATCGCTGTATCTGTTTTGATGACTGTTATTAGCTCAGAATTATTTGTTGCTAAGAGGTCCAGTTCATTGTTTCTGTTTTTGTTGAAATATTGGTGTGGTACCCAGACCTCCACACAAGAAACATTTGCAAAAAGTATGGACTGAAAAGTTTTATGTATCCTAGATCATAAGTATTTGTACATCAAAGCATTCTATGCAAACCAACTGTCCAAAACAATGTACAGAATGTGATTTATACAAATAACATATGAAGACTATTATGATAACAGACATATCATCTCCACATATTACAACATTACAAAATCTTAAATTTGTGGTTGTTATGTACATCTTACGATATCAAACAGTGGATACTCCAGTATGGAATAACCACAATATTATGAAAGAGATTCATTGCTACACACCAAATAGTGGAGATGTTGAGTTGCAGACAAACACAATAGAAAGACTGCTAAGCACGCAAACTGTTAACTGAAAGACCTTCCTTCTGAAGATGATAATAAACACACACACACACACACACACACACACACACACACACACACACACACACATTCTCACTATCATGACTCACACACACGAGACCACTGTCTCTGGCCCCCGAGGTCAGACTACGAGCAACTGGGCCTGGTGGGACAAGAAATGTGACTGGTAAGGGTAAGGAGGACAGGAGGAGAAGGGATAGCAGGGTAGGGGCGGGGATCATAAAGTACTGGTTCTGGGACAATACAGGGTTATGGTGGGGAGAGTTTAGGCAGCTGGGTACGGTCAGAAGTAGACAGATTTTTTTTTTTTTTTTTTTTGGGTGGGGCGGGGGGGGGGGGGGGGTATTGGAAAAGGGTGAGAACGAAAGAGACTGTAGGTGCACTAGTTGAATAGAAGGCTGTGTATTGCTTGAGTGAGTGGGAGCAAAGAAGGGGATGGGTGAAGGACAGTGACTATCGATGGTTGAGTCCAAGAGAGTACAGGAATATAGGATATATTGCAGGGAGAGGCCCCATCTGGGGAATTTAGAAAACTGGTGTTGGTAGGAAGGGTCCTGATGACACAGGCTGTGGAGCAGACTTTGAAGTGAAGAATGTTGTGTTCTTTAGAATGTTCATTGATTGGGTGGTCCCACTGTATCCTGACCAAAATGATTCAGTGGCCATTCATGTGGACAGGACTTTCATGCAGGTCTATTAGATGGATATGAATTTTGAGGCAAGGAGTTGGGAGCAGGGGTGGAGTAGGGATGGACAAGGATATTGTGTAGGTTCAGTGGTTGGTGGAACACTTCCATGGGAGGGTGAAAAGGATAGTAGATAGGACACTCCTCATTTCAAGCCACAATTAGAGGTACTTGAAACCCTGATGTAGAATCTGATTCAGTTGTTCCTTTCCTGGGTGGTACTGAGCTATGAGGGAAATGCTCCTTTCAGGCCAGATGGTGGGACTTTGGGAGGTGATGGGTGACTTGAGAGATAAGGCATGGAAGATCTATTTTAGTACAGTTTTGGTCTGTGAAGGCTTCAGTTAAACCCTTGGTGTATTTTGAGAGGGACTTTTTGTCACTATGGATGTGATAAGCCGCAGGTGGCTAGGCTATGTAGAAGGGACTTGTTAGTATGGAATAGGTAGGAGCTGTCAAAGTGGACATGTTGCTGGTGGTTGGTAGGTTACATATGGATGGAGTTACTGATGTCAACATAGAGGAAGGTGACTTGTTGGGTTGAGGAGAACCCAGTGAAGCAAATGGGGGAGAAGGCTTTGTGGTTTTTGGGGAATGTGAATAGGGTGTCATCACCCTCAAACCAGATTACAAAGATGTCATCAGTGAATTTGAACTGGGTCAGGGGTTTGGGATTCTGGGTGGTTACGAAGGATTCCTCTAGATGGCCTATGAATAGGTTGGCACAGGATGGTGCCATGTGGGTGCCCATTGCCGTACTTCAAATTTGTTTGTTGGTGATGCTTTCAAAGGTAAAGTAATGATGGGTTAGGATATAGTCAGTTGTGGTGACCAGAAAAGAGGTTGTAGGTCTGGAATCCATTGGATGTCAGGAAAGGTAGTGTTCAATAATGACAAAGCAAAAAGTATTAGGGATCTTAGCATAAAGGAAGTGGCATCAATTGTAATTGGCAGAGCTTCATGTGGCCAACTGTGGAGAGTTGGTGTCTTCCATATAGAAGGGAAGGTTGCAGGTAATAGGCAGAAGGTGTTGGTCTATGAAAACAGAGACTCTCTCAGTGGGGGCACAGCATTTGACCACAATGGATGGCTGGGTGTATCGAATTTATGAAGCATTTAGAAGGTAGGGGAATGGGGAGTGGTAAGTGTCGGGGAGGAAAAAGAGAGAGAGAGAGAGAGAGGGGGGGGGGGGGGCTCAGAGGAGAGGTTCTGGGATGTATCTAAGGATTTGAAGAGAGACTAGAATTCCTGTTTGGTTCAATGGGGCCACTATGGCAGGGTTTGTTGATGGACGAATCTTACAGCTGGCAGACATATAAAAAGTTATTCTTGTGGTTCAGACCAACAGTGGGGGAGCCTTCACCAGCAGGTAGGATTATAACATCAGAACACACAGTCTTTTATTCCTCATATTTTTACTTGTTTCCTTGTCTGCTCCAGCCTCCCCTCCCCCACTCCACTCTCCATCTAACCTTCGTAATGCAACTAGGTGCCCTACACTCTCCACATCACATCCATTTATGCTGCCAAAAGCAACACTTGACCATCCCCCAGCCCTACCCTGCTATGTCCCCCCCCCCCCTCTTCTTTCGCATCCTATTCCTAGCCCACAGCACCCAGATTGTTTCTCCCTTCATGCACAGTTGATTGCAGTCCGTCCTCCCAGCGAGAGAGAGTGTTTGTGGGTGCAGGCGCAAACGTGTGTGTGTGCGCAACTGTGCATTTGTGTTGTTCACTTCAGAAAAAGACCTTTTGCCTCAAAAGCTTACTTTTCTAGAAGTTCTTTTGTTGTGCCTGTCTACCGTGCAACATCTCTACTATATGATGAGCAGCAGTCTGTCTGTTACATAGTACTGTCACTGTCATTACGTAAATTCTTTATTGTTAACCAAGATGTATCTAACTTTGCCCAATTACTCCATGGTTTCAAATGGTTCAAATGGCTCTGAGCATTATGGGACTTAACATCTGAGGTCATCAGTCCCTAGAACTTAGAACTGCTTAAACCTAACTAACCTAAGGACATCACACTCATCCATGCCTGAGGCAGGATTTGAACCTGCGACCATGGCTGTTGCGTGGTTCAAGACTGAAGCTCCTAGAACCACTTGGCCACACCGGCCAGCTCCATGGTTTCCCATTTGAGCATTAGCCCAAATGGGGAACTTTATAACAAATCTAATCCACAGTAGCAGTAGCTGCTAATGATTAGAAAAAAAATCCTAGTTGCCTAATCTTTGTCCTTGGAACTTTTTGGTAGCTTGTATTTACAAGCTGCCAATAATGAACAGTGTCTAATTAACAAGCTGACCATGCAGTCTTTAGCAGTCAACAATATAAACTGAATAACATGAAGACATCCCAACATGTAATTTTAATTGATTTGTCATTCTGTATGAACAAGTTGGAAAATGTTTGACAGTGAAGTAAACGATTTCAAATGGAAATGGATGCACACAATTATCTCCTCCCAATTTCAGTACAATCAAGTGACTGACTTTAAATGATGAATTTATCAGGAGTTTCTTGACCCATCTTCACCATCTTGCTCCTTACACCAGGAATACTTTGGGAAATTATTTTTCCAGGTCTGAATAGCCTATTTTCTCTTCAAATTTTTCTCTTTTGTTCTGAGACATTGGAGGTCACTGTTTTTCTATCTGAAACATTGGAAGCTGCACTTTTTATGTTCTCTAGTCTCACCCACAAACTTCTTTTATGCCATGGCACTGGGACAAATGAAAGAATTTGTTCTTGATCATTGATCATCTTGTGAGATAGACAAAATAGTTTTTTCTTATAATACTACATGAAAGGAGCTGTAATCATACTAACCTGTCCAGATTGTGGGTGATATTAATATTATACAAAATAACTCTAGGCAAAGGAATGGGATTACTGAATTTCCTCAGTAATAAAAATCATGGTTAGATTGTTGTGTTGATGACTTTTTATTACCATATTCGTGACCAAACTTCATTAGTATATGCAGTTTGTCTCTTGCAGGGATCATTGGAAAGATGATCAGCAACAAGAATCTGCAGTTTCGATCAAGCTCTGTTTGGGAACATATTCATTTAGGTGCCTTCATACTATGATATTCATTTAGCTTCTTAAAATAAAATACAATGGCTACTGGCCATTAGGCAATGATAATGTTAAGTGTTGCACAATTCAAAGGCTCCCCTCCCCTTCAATCAATAATTCTGTAGAGCTCTAATTTACATAAGGTTGAAATCCTGTCATTTTATTTATAAGCCTTCAAAAAATTCCTAACATTCAGCATTGCTTTACAACCTTTACTTAGGTCCCTATATCCTGACCCTAACAGATCCTCCACAGTGCTCCAGGCTCTCATTATTCCCAGAAAACTGATGACTTGATCATATCCTTACAGCGGGCAAGGGATCTACCATTGTCATACTTGACCGATAGGAGTATGTAAGCGGGAGTCTGTGCCAGTTGTGTGACACCTCTATCTACAGCATCTGCCATCAATATGCCATCCCTCTGATACAAGCTGACCTACAATTGACTCCTTAAAACTTCAGACTCCTCGCAAGGACTAAGAACTCAATCCATAGCATTTCTTAACCAACTGAAAATGCACACCTCCACCTTTTACCTTCTTCCTAAGATCCATAAACCCAGTCACCCTGATCATCCCAATTTTGCTGGCTACAAAGCACCTACCAAAGGTGTATCTCCCTTAGTTGATCAACACTTCCAGCCAATAGTATGAAGACTTTGCTCCTATATTAAAGACACCAATCATTTCCTAGATCATCTAATATCTGTGCCTGTCCCATTGTGCCACACATTCTGCTTATTGCCATTGATTCCACCTCCTTTTATACCAACAAGTACATGGTCTGTCTGCTGCTGAACATTTCCTCAACCAGCACCCACCTGATACCAAACCTATGATGCCCCTCCTACTCACCTTAATCAGCTTTAACCTTACTGTGATTTCCCTAAATCGCTCCAGGCAAATGCTGGGATGTTTCCTTTGAAAGGTCACGACTGAGTTCCTTCCCTGTCTTTCCGCAAACTGATGAGACCGATGACCTCGCTGTCTGGTCTCCTCCACCAAACGTTCCAACCCCCAACCCTTACACCAACTGCTTTACCTTTGAGGGGCAGATATATAAACAGATCAGTGGCACGGTCATGGAAACCAGGATTGCTCTTCCTATGCCACCCTTTTCATGTGTCTCTTAGAGGCTTTCCTGGTGTCCCCATGCCTTGAGCCATTGGTTTGGTTTAGATACAGTGATGACATCTTTACAGTATGGACTCATAGTGAGGCTGGCCTGTTAAAAATTCTCCCAATGAAATGTCACACAGTCCTATTTTGAATCCCATGCCTCTTTCCTTTATATTGCCCTTATCCTCACTGAGCGTCAGCTACACACTTCTGTTCAAACTAGGAGGACCTAGACATCACTTTTGTTCACATTAGGGGACTGAAGCATCATGGTTGTTTTTTACACTAGCATTTTTAAAGAAAAATTTTAATAATACTTGTAATGAAACTCTAATCAAATAATTAGTATATTGTGACCTGTGTGTGACAAAAATTTGAACACTGCTGCATTCAAAATAGTGTGAAAATTGATTTTTCCCTTACATATTGAATTATGTGTGATTTTTATTCTAAGCATACTGTACTTCCACGCTATTGGAATTCAAAGGTCAGAACATATTTTGTTCGTTTAAGAATGGAACAGGAATATTTACAAATTTCTTGTCCTATGTATCTGAAAAAAATGTTATTTAGGAATCTGCTTTTTTCTCCTAATAATTTATGAACATATGGCATGCTCCAGCTGAACATATTTCATATATTGTTGTATATACTTGTTCTCTATATCAGTTAAACTCTGTATAAACAGGTCAATTGATAGGTGTGACTGGATGCAGATATGGACTGGCTTGTGGTCAGCAGGCCACTCTCCCCACCGTCTTCAACTTCTGTGAATGGAGCCACCACTTCATAGCCAAGTAACTCATAAATTGGACTCACATGATTTTGTAGATTTAACACTGGATGAGGCAATGGTACTTAAGTATGCAAAAATGTTGATCATGAGAAACTGAAAGTCAAGATGTGCATGCAATTTTGTTCTCAATTATAAATGACAAAACACTCCAGCTCCATATCCTACTGAGTCTGAGTGTCCTTTTAATCTTCTTTAATTTTCTGTCTTTCCGTTGTTACTCTGGCCTGTTCACCTTCACTGTGTTCCATAACAGTTTATGGCATGGGTTGTGAATTTGTATATTTTTGTTCTTTTGCTTCACATCTATCATACCCTCACCATGAAGTATACCCTCTTAACTGCAACCTAACAATTTCTTCAGTTTTAATGTGATTTCAACAACATAAGCATTAGATTGCCATAAAATTTATGACATCAATTAAACTTATAATTTTTGACATTTTAAGATGCAAAATTATTTGAAAAACACCTAAAACAGTCACAACAACTAGTTTACAACATAATTGTGTGGATAAAGCACAAGTAAGCTGAAGTAAACTACTTATATTGACGAAAGCATCATTTGCAATAAATCCCTGCACACAGTACAATGTTTGTGCCAAAATTAAATAATGAGACATTTTAGCCAAGGTTTTGTGTTTTTCATCTCGGAGTAACACTTGCAACCTATGTCCTCAATTATTTGTTGGATGTATTTCAATCTCTGTCTTCCTCTACAGTCTTTACCTTCTACAGCTCTCTGTAGTACCATGGAAGTTATTCCTTGACATTTTAACTTATGTCCTGTCAGTATTTTCCATATACCTCTTCCCTCACTAATTCTGCAGAGAACCTTATCATTCTGTACCTTATCAGTCTATCTTATTTCCAATACTCTTCTGTAGCACCACATCTCAAATGTTTCAATTCTGTTCTGTTCTGGTTTTCCCACAGTTCGTGTTTCACTACCAGACAATGCTGTGCTCCAAATGTACATTATCAGATATTTCTTTCTCAAATTAAGGCCTATGTTCCATACCAGCAGACTTCTTGTGGCCTCCTAGGCATTTTTTTTTAAAGTGACTACAACTGCTTTAAATAGGAATTTGAACACAAAATGATGCAGTTGCATTATAAATAAAGTACATAGTTTGAAACTCAGGAAGAATCACAGAATTTTGTTAAATAAAAGACAAAATTTCCATTTTTTGAGCTCTCATGTTGTCTGGGTGTCTTAAGCATACTAACAAACAACAGTACTTACATTTTGACAGTTGCCATATTTTCCAAGTCAAACATTTCCTCCCATACATCACCAGCATTCAAGGCGAAATGTTTGTTCCTATGCAGGATCTTTACAGTAATACACCACCATTCTTACCTCTGTCTTCACTGGATGTTATTACAGCACCAACTCATCTCAAAAGCAGATTTCCTGCGTCATCACAACCAATCATGGTACTGCTGATCCCTCCCACAAAATCTTAGGAATACACCTGTTGTCATTCAGCATTTCCTTGTCTTGAAAGTATTAATCAGATACTTTGACAAGGCTTTGACTTCTTAAATTATGCCTTGAAATGAGGACCATTATGTGTGACATTTTGTCCATCACATCTAGAATAGCTTTCCAACTCCCTCCAAATCTCCACAATATCCTTGCCAGACCCTGCACTCCTTCTGCACCCATTTTCCTACTCTATGGTTCGTACCCCTGTAACCATCTCCATTGTAAGATCTGCCCTGTGCAGTCTCCTAACATCACCAGTTCTATAGCTGGCAGAGCATGTACTACCAAAGGGAAACCCATCTGTGAAACGACACATCTCCTGTACCAGCCATTACATGAACACTGTTTGGCCTTTTACATGGGCATGACTACCACCAAGTTGCCAGTTTGGATGAGTTGGCATAGACAGAGCATGTATACTGACAACACACACTATCCTGTTGTAGAGCTTGCTCTAAAACATGTCAGTCTTGAACTTGGTGCCTGTTTCAGCACATGAGCCATCTTATTCTGCCCCCAGACACCAGTTTCTCAGAACTCCGCAGTTGGCAACTGGAATTACAACTTCTCCTTGGTACTTGCCACCCACCTGTTATTAATTTTTCTTAATTTCTTTGCTTTCGGTATTCATTTCTTCACTCCCTTTTAGGTTTCAGTATCATGGTTTTCTGACCTGGCTATTCCCCCCAACCCTAACACATACTTAGCTTTCTTTTCTTTTTAAGTTGTGCATGATGTATTGTCTGTAATTTCTGTTTTGCATATTGCCTTATCTTCCACCTTTAACCTCTCAGATTTTCAAATTTCAACTGGTGCAGTCCTCAACAATCCATCTTTCCTTCTTATCCCATCCAGTAAGTCTCCCTTGACCCGGTGTTCCTCTCCCAAACTCTCCATATTTCCTAAACCTCACTAGTTTTTTCCAGTCACACTTCTTCCTTCCCCTTCAGCTCTTCTGGCAGCAGAAAGAGCCACAGGTTCCAAAAGGTTGCACATTTCTGTACATTTACATGTGTAGTCTCCTGCCACCGTTTGGTGGGTAGATTTTTTAAGTATCCAATGACATTGTATTTTCAAAATTTGATTATTTTCATTGATATTTTATTTAAGTAATTTGTGACTAAAGTGAGGCAAACATTTTACACATTGTATTACATTTGCGCATAAAGATTCTAATATTACTATAGAATTTCATACTCAAAGTTATCAACATTATTAATAAAAAAATTAAATTTGATTATTTTAAAATGCAACTAAATTCCAATGCAGCCGAATTTTTCATTTATATGTGAATACATTTCTGACCACGTCTGGTTGGTCATGTGCATTATAAATTCACACCATTTTTGATACAGAATATCCCCTTCAGTAGCTAAACACTTTTGTTTCTTTCTTTTTATCTGACTGCAGCTCTTCACATCCATCCAGTTGTAGCTCAACAACCAGAATAATCTTCATATTATTGTTTCCCATCTATCTTTTAAAATATTTTTGTTTTGGTTGTAGCAGCGTTTGACATTCCAGGCAGAAGTCATTGTTCTGATATTGTGCCTCTTCTTTCCATGATGTTCTTGCACCCCCCTACCCCCACTTGCCGCTCCCCAACCCCTCCAAAAAGTATGCACACACACACACACACACACACACACACACACACACACACACACACACACACATTGTGTTCCAAGCAGGTGACTATTCTGTCATCAGATACTGATTAACATAACAGGAACCCATATTTTGAATATAAATGGGAGCCTGTTTTATGCACGGAAAATAAATTTCAATGGTATTATGTTGTCTTCCACAATTCTGGAGCCCGTCTTTAACATTGTATTCTTCCTGGGTCTGGTACTGATTTGCCTGTTGGTCCATGGGAGGTATTTCATTTCACCCCTACCACCAGTCTGTCAGCTGGGGACATGCTGTCTGGGGGTTACAGGCCCCTCCAAGGGAAAACAAATGTTTTACTTTAAAAATAAAAAAGTTATGTAATTAATGTTTTGTGTGTTTGTGGGTACATCTGGTACATATCAACATCCCTATGCAATAGTACCACTACACATAAGTAGTGCAGCCCAAACAAAATGATGCATCACGCTGATAAAACGAAGTAGTATGCGGTAATTAATTCCTGCATTTGAAGAAGAAGAACACTGTAACAGTCCACACTGAACCAATGGAAGTGTATAGGAACAATGCATAAGACACAGTGGTTAGGTGTCGTAAATGCCTCCAGTATTGTGAACAAGTCTGAATGACAAATAACAGTGAAAGCTCCTCCCTTTGTGAACAACTGGGAATCAGTAGAGAATTGGAGGTCTTGGTGTACAAAGACCAGGTTTTCTTAATCAAGGTAGTAGCAGAAAAAGTAAAGGACACTATGGATCAATTTTCAAAAAATTGCACAAAATTTTGAATGTGGTAGCTCACAGTCCACTGAGTCCTGTGACAGATCACACTCATTCAAGTAATCTGCTGAATCAAGGCAGCAGCAGCTGTTGCAGCTGTGTTACATCAATTCAGAGGACATCTTTAGCCACCATATCTTCACGGATAAGAGCTGTGGCCTGTAATTGGAAAAGTGTCATGATGGTCTCTCCATTGGCAAAAGATTCCAAACTGATCCCTCATTCAGATCTCTGGGTGGGGACTGCGCAGGGGAGGTGATGGTGAGAAAAATATTAAATAACCAATGAAAGGATAATGTTCTATGAGATGAGACATGGAATGTCAGATGTTTCATCATTGTAGGGAAGTTAGAAAATGTAAAAAAGGGAAATACTAAGTCTCAGTCCAGGTGTAGTTTGTGTCAGTGAAGTGAAATGGAAAGAGAATGAGGATTTATGGTCAGATGAATAAAGGGTAATATCAAGAGCAGGAGAATGCAGTATAATGGAAGTAGGGTTTATTATGAATAGGAAGGTAGGACAGAGAGTGAATTACTGTGGACAGTTCATGGATAGAGTTGTTCTCATCTTTCTTGATTCTTCATGTAATTTCAGGGATAAGCAGTTTAGCATGAACTGTGTCATTATTGAAAAATGTTATATTCTAATTATTGTTTGAGAGTCTTATGGGTCTGAAGGGAAGTTTGTTTTCTTGTTTTATGAGGGAGTGGGAACATTCTGTGAGTTTGTATGGAGGATACACAGTATAGATTATTCTGCCAGTTTTAAAGAGTGCATAGAATTCTTTGCACTTCAGGAGGTATTCAGTTGTATGTTATGTGGCATAGGACTTGCTGAGTGTTAAACATCAGTTAGCTGTTTTTCAGACTACATATTTTCAATATGTGTAGCACAGAGTAAGAATCATCTGGTGCTCTTATGTAATGACATAACTAGTAATCACATTTTCAGGTGTAACACTTATTCTGTATTCTTTTTCCATTAATACAGTAATATACCCAAGAAATACTCGTCTTTTTCGTCAAATTCTTTTTGATATTTTAGTGTGTGGTAATTTAATCCATTCTGCAGCATAGCATCTACCGAGATTTTATAATTCAACAATTTCGAAAAGCAGTTTACTAAAATTTCTGTTACTTACAGTATTCGTCACATGCTGTAACTCCCACTTTCCATAGCAGTTTGTAAACTGTAGATTTCTCTTATCTATTATATTTATCACACTCTCCAACTCCCAGTTTCTGCAACACTGTTGCTGTACTGTTGTTTGTTCATGTGGTATACACACATTACTGGTAGGTGCCTTGACCATATATGTGTTGTTTCTTACATGTAGCTAATAGCTTTGAAGGTCTCAGTGACCATCCCCAAACTTCCATTTAACGATCTTTGTCAACGTACTCATGGGTAGTTGGAAGCATGTTTGTGTTGTGCTAGAGTCATCATTTGTGAAGGTTCATCTTTTTTCTTTGTGTACAGAAATCTTCTATCTTGATTCTTCATGTAATTTCAGAGACTGGTATTTTAATTCTGTAATGTGTAAAAAATGTGTAAGTGAGTTTGTATGGTAAGGTTGCATTCTGTTGCTCTGTCAGTGTCCAGTTGAGTTGTTTGAAGTGTGTTGATTGGATAGTATTGATCCTGTATATCAGTAACATCTTTCTTCATGTAAGGTTTTCTTTCTTGGTTCTGTGAGTTGTTTGAGTGAGTAGTGTGTGAAATGATTGTTGTCAAGTTTATGGTGCTTGGTTATACAGTGCTTTTGTGCGTGTGTCCACATCTGTTTGTGAGAGAGTGTTTGTTGTATAGAGTAGCTTTTGTTTTCTCCATGAGAAAAAATATTCCTTCTTCATCCCTCATGTAATATTATGCGTAATCAGTTTAACCTGTGCAGTGTCATAATTGATAAAAGTGTTTTAATGTAAATATATGTTGACAGTTGTATGAGTTTGTATGAAGGTTATGTGATATAGGTTAGTCTGCCATTTCTAATCTGTTCATTGAGTTCTTGATGATTCCTTAGATATATAGTTGTATTTTCTGCAGCATAGGAATTGCTGAGTGGTTAATAGCATGTAGCACTGTAGCAGACAACATCTTTCCAATATATAACATCCACAATGACAATTTTGTGGTGCTCTTGGTAATAACAAAATTAGAACACACGTTTTAAGATTTATTAGTTTTTGTTTCCTTTTCCATTAATACAGCAATAATACTGAAGAACCAAAGAAATTGGTAAAAAATCAGATGCACAAAATTACCTGCCAATTTCAATGATGTTGATTTGTTGTAGAAGCATGGAACATATTTTGTGTTCAGACATAATGACATTTCTTGAATCTGAGAAACTCATCTGCAGAAACCAACACATTTTTAGGGAAAAGCGGTCATGTGAGACACAGCTGGCCCTCTTTTTGCATGATATACAACAGGCTCTAGATACTGGCTCCCAGATGGATGCCATATTTCTTCGACTCAGTTCCACACTGTTACTTGCTCCAGAAATCGCGCGCTACGGTCTATCTGATGACATATGCAGTTGGATAGAAAGTTTTCTAACAGACAGAGAGCAGTATGTCGTCCTGATTGGGGTGACTTCAACAGAAACAAGCGTAACTTCAGGTGTGCCCCAGGGCAGCATAATAGGTCCACTGCTTTTTACGATTTACATAAACGATCTGGTAGATGGTATTGACAATGGCATTAGACTGTTTACCGATGATGCTGTAGTCTACAGGGAAGTAGTATCACATGAAAGTTGTGAACAAATCAATGATAATTTGCATAAAAGAAATGCATTGTGTAATGACTGGCAGTTATCTCTCAATATCAGTAAGTGTAACCTACTGCGTATAACAAGGCAAAAATCCCTATTGATGCACGGTTACAAAATAAATGCCCAGTCTTTGGAAGTGGTAACATCCGTCAAGTATCTGGGTGCGACTACTCAAAATTATTCAACTGGAATGATCAGATTACAAAAGTAACCAGCAAGGCGAACCCTAGATTGCTGTTTGTTGGTAGAATCCTGAAGCAATGCAGTCCTTGAACAAAGGAAATTGCTTACAATACGTTAGTTCATCCAGTCTAAGAGTATTGTTCATCTGTATGGGACCCTTACCAGTTGGGTCTGACTCAAGAGATTGAAAAGGTCCAAAGAAGAGCAGCAAGATTCGTGACTGGTAAATTTAGCCATCATGAGAGGGTTTCAAATATGATTGAAAGTCTGAAGTGGGACACACTTGCAGATATACGATGCTCTTAACGGAATGGGCTGCTCACTAAATTCCAAAATCTGATCTTCGATAAGGATGTAGAGGTTATATTATTACCACCAACTTTCAAATTGCACAATGATCTCCATTCAAAGATAAGGGAAATTAGAGCTCGTACTGAGGCATTCAGACAGTTGCTTTTCCGATGCGCGATTCGCAAGTGGAACAGAGCTGGGGGAATATGACTTTGGTGCGAATTGTGCCCTCTGCCACACACTGCTTGGTGGCTAGCAGAGTATATATGTAGATGTAGATTCAAATTCAGAGATTTGTAAAAAGGCAGAATATGGCTCTGCAGTTGGCAATGCCTATATAAGACAACAAGTGTCTAGTGCAGTTATTAGATCAGTTACAGCTGCTACAAAGGCAGCTTATCAAGATTTAAATGAGTTTGAATGTGATGTTATAGTTGGTGCACAAGCAATTAGACACAGCGTCTCTGAGGGAGCAATGTAGTGGGATTTTCCTGTATGACCATTTCACGAGTGTACCTTGAATATCAGGAATCTGGTAAAACATCAAATTTCTGACATTGCTGCAACCAGAAAAAGATCCTGCAAGAATGGGGCCAATGATGACTGAAGAGAATAATTCAACATGACAGAATTGCAACCCTTCTGCAAATAGCTGCAGATTTCAATGCTTGGCCATCAACAAGTGTCACTGTGTGAACCATAGGGCTTTCAGATCCGAAGGCCCACTTGTGTACCCTTGATGACTGCACCACACAAAGCTTTACACTTTGCCTGGGCCCATCAACCCTGACATTGGACTATTGATGACTGGAAACACGTTGCCAGGTCAAACAAGTCTCCTTTCAAATTGATCAAGCAGATGGACGTGTACAGGTATGGAGACAGCCTCATGAATCCATGAACCCCGTATGTCAGCAGGGATCTGTTCAAGCTGGTGGAAACTCTGTATTGGTGTGGGGCATGTGCAGTTGGAGTGATGTGGGGCCCCTGACATGTCTAGAAATGACTCTGACAGGTGACTTGCATGTAAGCATCCTGTCTGATCACAGGCATCCATTCATGTCCATTGAGCATTCCAGTGTACTTGGGCAATTACAGCAAGACAATGGAACACCCCAAATATCCAGAATTGCTACACCATGGCTCCAGGAACACTCTTTTCGAGTTTAAATACTTCTGCTGCCCACCAGACTCCCCAGACATGAACGTTATTGAGCATATCTTGGATGCCTTGCAATGTGCTGTTCAGAAGAGATCTCTACCACTTCATACTCTTATGGATTTATGGACAGCCCTGCAGGATTCAGGGAGTCAGTTCAGTTCCTTCCAGCAGTACTTCAGACATTAGTTCAGTCTGTACCATGTGGTGCGGAACTTCACAATATTAGGTAGGTGTTCCAGTTTCTTTGGCTCTTCAGTGTATATGCAAGAAATATGTATCCTTTGTATTAATTCTGTTATGATATCTCAGTGTCCAATAATTTATACCATCCACAAATGTAGCATTTAGTGAGTTATATAAATCACCAGTTGCTTATAGCAAGTTTACTTACATTTCTGTTATTTATTACATGCTGCAACTCCCAGTTTTCATGAATCTGAAGTTGTACTCATGTTTATTCATGTGGAAAAAAACTCATTGGCAGTTGGTTTCATCACAAAATATGTATTAATTTTAACATGTGGCTAATGGCTTTGTAGCTCTCAAGGACCATCCCATATCCTACATTCCATTTCTTTCATGTGAGTGTACTCGTGTGTAGCTGAAAGCATGTTTGTGTTGTACTAGGGTATTTGTTTGCGAAGTGTCATCTTCCCTGTTCACATATGGAAATCTTCTTTCTTGATTCATCATGTGATTTTAGGGGATTGGTATTTTTGATTCTGTATTGTGTAAAAAGTTTCTGATTGAGCTTTGTGATAAGGTTGCATCATGTTGATTTATTAGTGTCCAATTGAGCTGTTTGATGTGTTCCATTTTAATAGTAGTTATCTTGTATGAGGCTTGAATGAGAAGTAATGCCTCCACATTTGTTAATTGGGTTTGGATGGGAATATTTTAATAAATCAAACGCAGAAATAATCCTTTGAATGTGATCTTTAATTATCAATATTCACTTTTCCACATAATCACCAGCCAATTGGATACATTTCTGCCAATGATGAATAAGTTTTCTGAAGCCATCACGGAAGTAGTCAACACTGTGCTGCCAAAAAACCAGAGTCTCACAGTTCTCTCAAGCTCTTCATCAGAAGCATAATGATGTCCCCACAAATGGTCTTTCATTATCGAGAACAGATGGATGTCAGATGGCGCTAAATCTGGACTGTATGGAGGATGCCATATGGTGGTGAGATTCAGTCTCTGAAGTTCTGCTGTGGTGGCACGTGAGGAGTGTGGTTTGGCATTGTCATGCTGCAGGAAAACATTTCCCTTTTCCTCACAGACCAAATGACGTACAGTACTCACATCAACACAGTCACATTAAACTGCTTTCTTGCTCTGATGAATCTCCTTTGGGGTAACACCTTCTGCTGTCAAGAATTTAGTGACTGCACATTGCATAAATTGCATTGACTGACTGTCTGCTCATGGTTCCATACTTTACACTGTAACAACACAACTGTTCAATGCTAAGGCTTCCCGCCAACTGGAGCTGTAGAGAAAAGGCTATGGAACAAACCAGTATCTGGCAAAAACCAATTCTGCCAAATGTTGAAGAGTTATGGAGGTGGAGGCATTACTTTTCAGCCAGCCCTCACATTTAGGGTTATCTTTCTTCTTGTAAGATTTCCTATCTCTTGGTGAGTAGTGTGTAAAATGACTGGGATCAAGTTTATACATCTATATTGTTGAATGTATCTATTTCTGTGTCCACATCTCTTCCTGTGATTGTGCATGCTGTATAGAGTAGGGACATGTTTCTTCTTGATGCAAAATTTTCTTTCTTTATTCTTCATGTAATATTGAGGTAATCAGTTTACCTTGTGCGGTGTTGTTATTGAAAAAAAAAATTTTAATGTAAATAGCACACAGAGTTCTTCGCAACTCTAGAGATATAGATATACAGTTGTGTGTTCTCCGCAATATGACTCTCTCAGAGTTTGAAAGCCATTAGCTTTGTTGCAGACCACAGTGTTTCAGTATGTGATGTCCACAATGATCACTTTTTTTGTGTACTGACATAGTTAGAATTCACATGTTTGGATTTATCAGTTATTTTGCTTTATTTACCAGTAATACAATTACACATGTAAGAGAGATGTATGATTTGCACTAATTCTGTTTTGATATCCCAGTGTGACATAATTTATTCCACTGATGAACATAGCACTTAGTGAGTTATATAAGTCACCATATTTTTATAGCAGGTTTATGTACATATTTGTTATTATATTTATCACATTTGCAACTCCCAGTTTCACAGGCACTGAAGGTCTTCTTATGTTTGTTGATGTGGGAAACACTCATCAGTGTAGGTGTCATCACCATATACACATTAATATTAATTTGTAGCTAATGGCTTTGTAACTCACATGACTCTTGTGTGGTTGTAAGCATGCTTGTGTTGTGCTAGAGTCATTATTTGTGTAGGTTCATCTTCTTTCTTTATGTTTGGAAATTTCCCCTCTTGATTATTCATGTAATTTGAGGTACCAGTATTTTAATTCTATATTCTGTAAAAATTTGTAATTCAACTATATGATAAGGTTTCATTATGTTACTTTTCCAGTGTCCAGTTGAGCAATTTGATATGTAGTTATTGAATAGTCTTGGTCTTGTATATTAGGGACATCTTTCTACATGTACGGTCGTTTTCTCTCTTCTTCATCCTGTCATTTAAGTTGTTAGTACTTTACAGTGAGTTGCCTGTGAGGTGATAGTCATTGAATTTATGTGGCTAGGTTATATAGAGTGTATCTATGGCTGTGTCCAAATGTGTTGGTATGAGTCTGTTTGTTGTACAGAGTAAATTTGTTTTGCAGGGACATGTTTCTTCAAGAGACAAAACCTACTTTCTTGATTCTTCATGTAATATGAGGGGTAAGTAATTTAACCCAAGCAGTGTCATTGTAGGAAGACTATTGTATTGTAATTATTGGTAGAAAGTTGATGTGCTCATATAGACACTATACTGTGCAAGTTATCCAGCCGTTTTAAACAGTACATACTATTGTTTATGATTATGGATATAAACAGAGCTGCTTTCTGTTGCATAGGACTTTCTCAGTGGTTAACAGCATGTAACTGTGTTGCAGACAACATCTTTTCAATGTGAGGTCCACAATGACAATTTTTGGGTGCAATTTTGTGTGATGACATAATTAGAATTCACACTGTAAAACTTATGAGTAGTTTTTTTCCCTTTTTCAGTAATACAGTAATGTATGTAAGAACTATGTAATCTTCTGAATTTATTTTATTTTGTAATCTCAGTGTCTGATAATTTATTCCATCCATGAACAAAGCTTGTGGCCATTAAAGCCTTCAGAAAGAAGAGAAAGAAGGATTGACACTGAGTATAGTCCTGCAAAAGAAATTAGTAACAAAGGAAAGCAGGGTCAGTATTGAAGAATAGCTGTCAAGCAAAAATCAAACAGTGGAAAATCCAGAATGGAATGTTACAATATAATGAGAAGGAAAGTTGCTACTCACCATATAGCGGAGATGCTTTATCTGCCTGTCTGTGACTAAGCATCTCCACTATATGGTGAGTAGCAAATTTCCTTCTCATAATATTGTTGCATTCCATCCTGGATTTTCCATTGATTGACACATGTTTTGTTCTTGTGAGAAACACTCATTAATAGCAGTTGTCATCATATAATGGCATTGTAGGTCTCAGTGGCCATTTCATGTCCCACATTTGATGTCTTCTGTCAATGTACTCATTCCTTATTGGAAGCATGTTTGTGTTGTACAAGAGTCTTTGTAAAGTTTCGTCTTTTTTCCTCACCTGTGGAAATCTCCTTTCCTAGTTCTTCTGTAATTTGATGGACTGGTATTTTTAATTTTGTATTGTGTAAAAATGTGTAATTGAGTTATGTGATAAGGTTGCATTATACTACTTTGTGAGCATCCAATTGAGCTATTTGTGGTTATTGAACACTACTGATGTGTTATATTAGGGACATCTTTCTTCATGCAAAGTCTTTTTCTTTCTTTGTTCTTCATGTAATTTGAGATGTTAATACTATACAGGGAGTTCTGTCTAAGATGATAGTCACTGAGTTTATGTAGCTAGGATGTAGAGTGCATCTATTGCTCTGTCTACATGTGTTGGTATGAGTGTGCTCATTGTATGGAATAGCTTGTGTTTTGTTGGCATATTTTTCCTCATGAGATAAAACCTACTTTCTTGATGCTTCATGTAATATAAGAGGCAGACAATTTTGTGGTGCTATTTTGTAATAACACATTTACAATTTACTTGTCAAGGTTTATGAGTTATTTTGTTTCCTTTTTCATTAATACAGTAATATATGTGAGAAATATGAATTGTATATGTTAATTCTGTTTTGATATGTCGGTGTTCAATAATTTATATCACCAACAAATGTAGCATTTAGTGAATGATATAAATCACCAGTTGTGGTTATAGTAAGTTTACGTATGTTTCTGTTATTTATTAGCAAACAATGGAAAATCCAGGATGGAATTTAACAATATTTTGAGAAGGAAAGGTGCTACTCACCATATAGCGCAGATGCTGAGCCGCAGATAGGCACAACAAAAAGATTTTCACACTCAAAGCTTTCAGTATTTGTCAACAATAGACACACATACATTCACATACACAGTCACTCAAATGCAACTCACATACATGACTGCAGTCTCAGGCAACTGAAACCACACTGAGAGCAGCAGCACTGGTGCTCACAGTGTGGTTTCAGTTGCCTGAGACTGCATGGGAGTTGCATTTACGTGAGTGTGTTCATGAATGTATATGTGTCTATTGTTAACAAAGGCCATTGGCTGAAAGCTTTAAGTGTGAAAATCTTTTTGTTGTGCCTATCTGACACTCGGCATCTCTGTTATTTATTACATTTATCACATCCTGCAACTCCCAGCTTCACAGACTCTGACACTCATCAGCAGTAGATATCATCATCATTATATATGTGTCAATTGTAATATGTAGCTAATGGCTTTATAGCTCTCAGTGGCCATCCCATATTCTCCATTTCATGTCTTTTGTCACTGTACTCATTTGTAGTTGGAAGCGTATTTGTGTTTTACTAGAGTCTTTATTTGTGTAGCTTCATCTTCTTTGTTTATGTTTGAAAATCTTCTTTCTTGGTTCTTCATGTAAATTGAGGTACTGGTATTTAAATTCTGTATTCTGTACAATCTGTGTAATTACATTATGTGATAATGTTTCATATGTCACTTTTTCAGTGTAAACCTGGGCTGTTTGATATGTGGTTATTGAATAGAATTGATCTTCTGTATTAGGGACATATTTTTTTATGGTAAGTCTTTTTCTTTGTAGTTTCATCATCTTGTTTGAACTATTAATACTTTACAGTGAGCAGTGTGTAAGATGATAGTCATTGAGTTTATGTGGCGAGGTTGTGTGTCTATGGCTGTGTCCAAATGTGTAGGTGTAAATGTGTTTGTTGTACAGGGTAGCTTTTAGTTTGAAGTAACATATTTCTTCATGAGACAGCACCTTCTCTCTTGATTCTTCTTGTCATATTTGAGACACAGTAAAGAAATATGTTTCCAAATGAACTTGATGGAATAACTTGACAGCATAAGGTGGAAGCTGTTTGTGCTGAAAGGACCAGCGTATCTTGTATTGTCTCACTCATAAAAATTGGCATTATGTCCAGATTAAACATTTAATCAATTTTGCCTGTTTTCATTTTCTTGGGTTTTCCAACAAATTTATGCAAGTTTACAACATGTCCCACTTTCAATGTTAATAATCCTGCAAGATGTTTTGGTGGACTGTTGGTGGGCAAGCAGAATTCACTAACAATGCATGTAAGATGGAACTTTTTCTTACATATGTTCGGGGGAATCCATAGGGCCTGAGTAGTCGGGTAGATGGTGGCATTAATTTCTTCACCACTTTGTCTGGTAAACAAGAGTCCTTTAATAACCACCCTCTCTTCACGAATATGGCCTGTGTCATATCACAACTGATCTTCCAGTATGCATCATCTTCTCATAAATGTAGCCCATTCAGGTTATAGTTTTCAGTGTTCAGAAGCACAGTGGTATTTCCTTTGCCAGTTGGCAAGATAATCAAGTCATCATTCTCACATGATGAGCATAAGTCACTTTGTTCCTCCTGGCTAAGTTAGATTTCAGTGGTTTAGGTTTTGCCAGTATATGGCTGGCAGTTAGTTTGATGTCCTTCTCTGTGTCATGCGAGAGATAATGAATGCACTACTCTATTCCACTACTAACATAAAAAATTGGCAAACATCTTGAGGCTGGTGAAAAATTAAGGCTTTTACTCAATGCTGGCGCAGAGCCATTTTCCATTTCTGGGATGGAGATATTAACAGCTATTGTATTTGCCTTATCATTTTCCACATCAGTACCTCTGTGAAGTGAGAAGTCAAACTTGTTACTTTGCATAGACATTGTCCTTCACAAAGTAGCAGGCTATTGTGCTGTGCATGGGGGCAGGCTTTTGATGTTGAAAGTAAGCAACAATGCTTGTAGGGAGGTGGGAGCAATAGTTTCAAATGTGAGAGGACCCTCGTGCCACCTGACGTCATTCTATCTCACAATGAGCCAGAGCTGCTATGAGCTGCCTAATTTGCCTTCTGCTCACACATCATTTTGGTCCTCTCTGATTGGAGGCAGAAGCTGCAATTGTTGCTTTATAAGTAGAAATTTGTGACAGCCCCAGCAGTCAGTAGTTTAACTCCTGATGACAATGGCAAAAATAGCCATTGAAAGCTCATTAATTTAATTTGATTTGATGCTGTCAGAAAACAAAGAAGACATGGTGCCACAAAAGTCTTTGAGCACACTTATGTTTCCTCTGCAGTGAGGGGACAATGCACAGTGTGAGACTACTGGAATAACTGTAAAAAAAGAAATCTCATCTGCTGAGTTCTTTAGCATATGGCAATGCTGCTTTGATAAGGAGGTAATTCCTCACTTTGTTGTAGTTAAGCAACACATCCAAACTGCCTCAGTGGACAGGATTTTAAAAAGGACAAGCCATACTATTGTGAGACAGTGGACCGGCAGACAAGGTATGAGCTTGATCCATGTACCAGAAAGCTGTTTGATTGTCATCAATTTCTATCATCAGCTTTGCTGCCATTCAATTGGGAGTGGGTTGACATAGCGACAGCAGCACAACAGTGTGCCAATTTGTGGAAGACAGCAAGACAACATCCAAGCAATTTTGACCACGTAACTCACAGAGGAAATGATGTGAAGAATGATAAGTTTCACAGAATAGTTGTTAATCTCTGCAATCCAGAACTAGTCGACAACCCTGTGGCAGGTCTGGGTAAAGGCCTTAATTTTTTACCAGTCACACAATATCTGTCAGTTTTCGATATTGTTAGTGGAACTGAACGGTGCATCTGGCATCTGTTGCATGACACAGCAGAGGATGTCTCACTAGCTTCCGGGCTGGGTTTAAGCTAGCCCACCAAAAACGAGTATTAACCTAGAAGATTGTCGTGACTTGTCCTTATTGTGCGCGAATGATGACTTGGTTGTCTTGGTAGAAAACAGAGGAAATGCCAGTGTTTCTGAACACTGAACCTGAAGGTGCTATATTTATTAGAAGATGATGCGTACTGGGAACTTAGTCACAATCTGACACATGCCTTAATCATGAATACAGGGAAGTTATTAAAGGACTATGGAATACCAGAAGAAATTTATGCCTTGTGCTGTCAGACCTCCCTGGGCATATGGATTGCCGAAGATACATATGGGAAAGGTCCCTCTTAGCCCCATTGTTAGTGCAATTAGCTTTACCCCTATAGACTGACATAACATCTTACAGGAATATAAGCAAAAAAACTAGAACATTGTGAACACCATGTTCTAAACTACCAGACATTTGTTGAAACACACAAGAAAATGAAAACAGAAGTAAATGACATAATGGTTAGTCTGGGCATTGTGTCACTTTTTACGAGGGTTCCAGTACAAGACATGCTGGATCTTCCGGCTCAACTGTTTCCATTTGGAATCCTCAAGTTGTTGTGTTATGTTCTTACAACAACACTTCTTATACCATGATGAATATTATGAAATAATGGAAGGCACAGTGATGGACTCACCACAGCCCCTAGCAGTCGCAAATTTCTTCATGGAGCTCTTTAGGGAGCAGGCTCCAAACTCTACAGTGTTGTGTCCATCTTGCTTCCTTAGGTATGCTCATGATACCTTCCTAATATGGCACCATGGTGAAAATACACGGCAGCAGTTAATGGATAATACAAACGGTGTTCAACCAAACATTAAATTTGCCATCGAGATAGAGCAGGATGGCAAGCTACCATTCTTGGATGTTTTCATTGGGCGGAAGGCAGCAGATCGGCTCGGTCATTCAGTGTACAGGGAACCAATGCACACTGATCAACATTTAAACACTGATAATTTTCACCATCTTGTACACTAGAAAATGGTTCTGAAACCGTTAATATACACAGCAAAATTTATTTCCGATGACAACCACATACAGTCTGAATTGCGGCACTTGAGGCACATGTTCAGAGAGGATGATTATAGCAAGATGGTTCAAATGGCTCTGAGCACTATGGGACTTAACATCTGTGGTCATCAGTCCCATAGAACTTAGAACTACTTAAACCTAACTAACCTAAGGACATCACACACATCCATGCCCGAGGCAGGATTCAAACCTGCGACCGTAGCAGTCACGCGGTTCCAGACTGAAGCGCCTAGAACCGCACGGCCACACCGGCTGGCGTTATAGCAAGAGAGACACTGCAAATGCTTTCAGATTTCACCAAAGATGGATGCCTTGTGAATTGGCAGAATAAGCCAAACCAGTGGCTTTCCTTACATGCTGTGGGCCAATGAGCAGCAAGTTACTGCAGGGACATGGATTGAGACCAGTGCTTTGGCCCATCCCTAAAATACAACATCTGATGTGCCTTGTTAAAGAGAACATAGCTCTTCATGTGCCAGGTGTACATGGTGTCCCTTGTGAGTGCGGCAGGATCTTTGTAGGTCAAGCAATTTGCACAGTTGTAGGGTGTTGTACTGAGCACAAGAGACATATTAAATAGAGGGAGTTGGACAAGTCAGCCATATCTGAGCACTGCCTGGAAAATGGACACAAAATACAGTATGAGGACATGAAAGTTTGCTAAGTTACATCATCTTTGTTTTTAGATATATTTTTCCCACTTGGAATGTTTCCCTCTATTATATTTTCATAATAGTTTCTATCATTTTTGAAAATGAAGACAAAAGTGTTGAATATAGGTTGTAGTTATCTGTATTTTCTTTATCACCTTTTTTATGGATAGGAAGAACCTTTGCTTGATTTAGGTAATAGAGAAGCAACTGGATGTAAGTGCCTCATTTATAATGTCTGTTAGAGGTGCTTCTATACTGTTAATACAGTCTCTTGATAGACACACTGGAATCTCATCTAGACCTGTAGACATTTTACTCTTAAATTTATGCACAGTCCCATCGATTTCCTCTCCCATTTTAGTAGCTGCAGTATTACATGAGGCACATAGTTGTTTGTAGCCTTGTATTGTATTTTTAGTAGTTTTTCTTGCAGTTTGGTTGCTACATTGCTAAAGTAACTGTCTATAAAAGCTTATTTATTAAGTCTCCATTATTTCTGATTTTTTATTTGTCTGTTTTGTCTTTATGCTACCAGTTTCCTGTTTTCCTATATTCATTATTGCTTAGCTTTTATTGTTGAACGTCTGTATGTACTTATCATTTTTAATTCTTTTTGCATCCTGCAGAAGTTTCCTATAAATCATTTTGTATTTGACAAAAAACTATACGAATGCCAGGTCACTCTCGTTATCTTTGCTAGAGCTGAGATATTTAGGATTCTGATACCTTTTTTACGTAGTTTTTTCTGGTAGATTCTCCAAGGGAATGTGCTATTTCAGAAATATCTCATCAAATTTTCTTTTGGATGTAGTCATAAACTTGCTAAAATTTTCATTTAAATATGTTCCTGGAAATACTTCTGAGTGTGTCTGACTGGTGTAGTGTATCTTTTTATTTTTTGTGACATATGCACAATGTGCTCCAGATATAATAATCCATGTTTTCTGCCTTGGAGCAGACAATGCCACCACCATTTGATGCCATAGCTCTGGGGTCAAGAAAAATATTTGCTCTCAACTGTTAATCATCTTGCAAGGTAGACAAAAAGTCTACCTCCTTTCTAATACTATGCAAAATGAGTTGTAATCATTCTAAATTGTCTGGACACTGGTAATATTACTCACAATATCACTAGTGAGTGTATAGGATCATTTTGTATTTTCTCAAAAATAAAACTCAGAGTGAGATCATTATTTTAGTAACTTTTAATTATCGTTATCTTCACCCATGTTCATAAGTATATGCAGTTTGCAGGACAAAGGGATAATTGGAAAGTGGATCAGCAACAAGAACCTACACTTTGTATTGAGCTGTGTTTGGTGAAATTTTGATTTAACTTGTTAAAACACGGTACGATGGTTGTGGCCATTCGTCAGTCATACTGCCACAAGTTGCACAACGTGTAACCTGCCCACCTAATCCATAATTCTGTAGAACTCTGGTTTATGTAAGCTTGAAGTTCTCACATTTCGTTTAAGTAATGATCAGCTGGAGTGCAGCCAACATTTTACCTAGCATATAATGTAAGCTCATAAAGATTCCAATATTAGTAAAGAAGCAGATGAATTTTATAATCAAAATTAACATCATCATAAATAATAATCGTGTTAAAATGTACATCTTTTAAAATGCATAAACTAAAATATGTATAAGATAGGTCCCTGAGGAGTCAGGACCTTGAATTACATTACTGCGCTGTATTGTTAATTTTTTATTTTTTATTTTGTTGCATGTTACGAAAATTTTCTGGTTGGAGATCAGGTGCGGTTGATGCCAAGTCCAGGTCCAATACAGAGATACCTCACAATTCAGCAGCAAATAAGGTCAGAGCATGTAACTCTTGCTTTCTTGATTAGATTGAACCTGTACCAAGCTTTGGAGTTTTAGGCAATCTTCTAGAGTAAATAGCTGGTAAAAATTTTCATCGATCTTTCTAGTAATACCAGGATTTTTATTTGCTCTCAAAATAGTATTCATCACAATTTGGATCAATTAAACAATATTTCTGATCTATTTTTAACACCGATTATTGTTCTACTGTCCTTTGTCTATGTGATGGTATTTTGTGTGTATATGGGTTAGGCAGGTATTACACTACCATATTTCCTTGTCAAAGCTGATATGACAAAGAAATTTGATGGTATAATAAGGAACTTTGTCAAATCTTGAATGTCATCAAATAAATATGATCAAATCTAGTGCCTCGCCATACTTCATGGAAATGATATTTGCGAAAAGCTATCTACTACCATATATGCCTTATATATGCCTTTTTGTAACATTACCACTCTGAGGCAATTACATTTTGCACTATTTGAATTCCATCTAAGCTACAGCGTAGAGGTATGGGGATCCACCAGTAAAGGTAATATGAAAAGTGTACTTATCCTACAAAAGAAGGCACTTAGAATTATGGGAAAGAAATGTGCCAGGGAGTCCTGCAGAAATTTGTTTAAAGAATTTAAAATACTAACTGTTCATAGCCTGTATGTACTTAAGATAATCATTATGGCAGTGAACAGTAACAAAACACATAATAAAGAAATACTCGAACACAGCACCAGAGGTAGAGAGAGACCCCACAACATCTCTCATAGAACAACACTTTATAAGAAAAGCCCTCACTATGTAGGCATAAAACTATTGAATTGCTTCTATCCTATTATCTCCAAATTGCCCATTACAGAACTAAAAAAGAAATTAAAATTATGGCTCCTAAACAATCATGTATATTCGATAGATGAGTTTCTAGATTTAGTACACTCTTGTGATGGAAGACCATCTATCTAAAAATATATGACTCTCAGATCTTAGACTGTGTCACAAACTGTAAATATTTGATCTCAGATCTGAATACTGTGTCGCAACCTGTAAATTTCTTAATCTATGTATTAAAATAGCAAATTGTTTTTATGTATAGTCCATATGTGTAACATTGTTCTCTCAACTAAATTTAGAAGAAGTTGTGTAGATAATAATGCCAGGCAATAATATGTAACTCTAGTAAGTAAGGTTCTGACTTATTCAGAAGACTGGGAAAAAAAAGTTTTTTTTTTTTGTAATCAGTTGATGTTGGATCAAAATAAATAAATAAAAATAAGGAAATAAGTAAATAGATTTGATGATAAAAGGCATTCGTTTTCTGTTCATGACAATGTGAAATGTAATTACTTGAAGTGCTGGAATTGTTACAGCCATTTGATGTCTATTCTGTGTTGTACTTTTTACTGATTTTGTAGTTGTTGGAACACTAATTCAATTAATAAAATAATTCAAAAATAGAAATATTTCTTATTGCCCATATAATGTTTTAAACATTTATTTACATTTACATATTCCTCCTTCATAGTTTTCTATGCCTCTTCACACATTTCTGGAATTATTTTGGTTAATGTGCAATGTGACATTCAGGTGCTGTATTTAAACTAGAGTAGCTCTCTTCTGTTTCAAGAAAACCCAGTGTCACATTTTGCCTGTCTTCTGCAGTTATAGCATTTCACAAGACTGTATTCTGTTTTGTAACACTGAGCTAATACTGCAATATGCTCTCATCCATTCATAAGTAATTTATATATAAGACTTGAAGTTCTCCACTTGCAGCTCTCATAACAAACTTTGGTGAGTTCCTTCTCTATCTCGATGTAATAGCTATGGCTTCATCCAAGTATGTTTCCTTTACTGAATTAACAGAGAAACAGGAAGCCACATTGAAGGAATTAGAAAAGGAGATAATTGAATTGCAAAAACCTCAAGAGCTGATTTCCTGGATCTGTGGAGTAGCTACCAACAGAAATGAACAAGATCCATGATAGGCTGTAATCCCTAGGTGACATGGTAGACAAACTTTTAGACTGAGTGATGCCTTTAGATCAAATAAAATGATATAAGAATAGTTAACCATGCACAAGTGGCAGGAGCAGGCATAGATGCTTGGGCAATGTCTAAGGAAGATAAAATCTCACAATCTGTGAATGAGCAAATCCAGACTGCTGTTAGTAATCTGATGACAAAGTGACCTCCGACAGTGGGCTAAAGAAGGAATTACACATGATCTAGGAACAAACACAATGAGATTTTTTTCAGTGGAGAAATAAAATAGGTGAATCAGTCAAAAACATGAAAAAACAGTTAATAGATGTTCAAGGGACAGTGCAGGATCAGACTATACTGAATGTGTGTCAGCCTGTTCAAAATATTTCACCTTCTGCACATGGCGCACTGTCGGCTTCAACACTACACACAACAGTAATGATAGAAGGAAAGATGCTTAAACATAGAAATTTTCAAATATATTCATCAGGTAAGAGACGGTGTATCCTGTGCCATTCACTTTACGGGTGTGTTACCCCTGTCATCAACCAGGCCACAAAATATAATTTGTGTAAACAAATGTATACATGTGACAGGCCCATATGAGTAACTGAAATCAATGATTCATGTGAAACATACCCTAAGGTGACAAAAGTCATGGGATAGTGATATGCACATATACAGATGGTGGTAGCATCATGTACATGTGGTATAAAAGTGCAGTGCATTGGCAGAGAATCAGTTGTACTCAGCTCCCTGATGTGAAAAGGTGTCCAACATGATTATGGCCCCATGATGAAAATTAATTGAACATGAGTGATAGTTCAAACCTGATGGCATGGGACATTCCATTTCTGAAATCATTAGGGCATTTAATATTCTGAGATCCTCAGTGTCAAGAGTGTGCTGAAAATACCAGATTACAGGCATTATCTCTCACTGTGGACAATACAGTGGCTGACAGTCTTCATTTAATGATGAAGAACAGCAGCATTCATGAAGAGGTGTCTTTGCTAACAGACTGTCAACTCTGCATGAAATACAAAATCACAGAAATTAGTCTGGGACATATGACAAGTGTATCCATTAGGACAATGCTGTGAAATTTGGCATTAATTGGCTATGGCGGCAGTCAACCAATACAGGTGCCTTTGCAAAAAGCATGACATCACCTGTTGGGCTTGTGACCTTATCAGTCTAGGGGGAAACTGTTTGCTGGTCATATGAGCTCCAGTTTTAGTTGTGGAGAGCTGATGGTAGATTTTAGGTGTGGCACATACGTCACAAGGTCATGGACCCAAGTTGCCAACAAGGCACTATGCAAGCTGGTGGTGGTTCCATATTGGTGGTGTCTGTGTTTATTTGGAATGGACTAGGTTTTAGTCCAGCTGAACTGATCATTGACTTGAAATCACTATGTTCAGCTACTTGGTGTCCATTTGCAGCCAGTCATTGACTCTAGGTCCCCAAACAACAATATAAATTTTATGGACAACAATGCACCATGTCACTGGGCCACAGTTTTTCACAATTCATTTTACAAACATTCTGGACAATTTGAGTGAATGATATGGCCACCCAGGTTGTCGACCATGAATTCCACTAAACATTTACGGGACAGAATCAATAGGTCAGTTCATGCACAAAATCCTGCACTGGCACCACTTTCACATTTATGGATGGCTATAGAGGCAACAAGGCTCATTATTTCTGCAGGGGATTTCCAATGACTTGTTGAGTCCATGCCATATTGAGTTGGTGGACTACACCAGGCAAATGGGGGTCAGACACAATTTTAGGAGATATCCTATGACTTTTGACACCTCAGTGTGCAAGATTTTGAAAAGGGTTTTCTTGTCAAATTGTGGTCCAGTGGTGTGCAGGTAATACTTCAGAAGAAGGTTTTTACTCGGAGCTTTTCTCTTTTCAAAATGGGAGGTTGCGCTGATATTTCAAATAATAACTTAATAAGGCATGCTATTGGGATGAACTATTTCAGGTAGAAATATTCGAATGATCTTGAAGCAAACACTGCCTGTTGAAATTAGAGAGAAACTTATCTAGAAGTTTCGAATCCGATCTAGAAGAATTTAAGTGTGTATTGCATTCGATGGGTATAATTGAAGGAGGCATTTAAGTTGCAACCAGGTCCCAGAGGTTATTATTCACAGAGTCCTAGTACAATCAATGGTTGTATTGGAGCACTACCACATGAACTGTATGTGTGCACCCCCAACCAAATAACAAACTGAACAGTTATCAAAACCACAACAAATGAAATGGTAGTGGGAATTATTACATATTAACTGAAACAAACAAAGGTGCTATGAAATGAGATATGTCCTGGCCATGCACCTAGTAATAATATTGAAGTAACAGACATCTGCAAACACCAGTGAGTTATGACTGGAGATCTCAGTCACCAGTGATTACCAAAGTCATTGATGATGTCAGTCACCCTACTGAACAATATCCGGTAAACTGTCTCTGACCACATCAAGCCCTGGAGAGCTGATCATGAGGTAAGACAGGGCCTGTGATAGAGCTGCAAAATTCTTTCATTATACTAATGGAACCGACATGAGGGAGGAGCTCTGCTCTGTTTGATTCAATGTAATCAGGAATAGGTGCTGTTACTACAATCTGAAATTTGGGCCAGTATTGAGGATGTTCCAGCAACTATTGTTCTAGACTCAGGAGCCTTTGTCAGTGTGACTTCAAGCAGTTCTTTCAATAAAGTATCCACAAAAACAAAGTTGTGTAGCATTCCTGTACAGAACAGCAAGATTATTGCGCATGATCCAGAAATGTTAGAATGATGGAGAAGTTACTAAAACTAGAAAATGTAGCAGTTCCATGAACCATTCTTGTAGCTGAAGACTTGATTGTTGATTGTATTCTGAGACTTGTGTTTATCCATGAGGATATGAAATTGACTTCTCTTTCTGACTGATAGTGAAAGAGCTAAAGTTGAGCTGCTGTGAGGGATGGTAGCCACAGATGGTAGTGCCAAGTTTTCCAGATTAAAGTCATTGTAAAGGAACATAGCAGCACAAGAGCATTTCTGAGCCTGTAAAACAAATAACTTGGAAGTCACATCGCAAGCAAAAACAGCAGAAGTTAGACCTTTTGAATCAATATGGGGAGATAAGTGAACAAAAACCCGGTGTAATCCAAGGAAATACATCATCTTAATGAACTTCCACACACAGCCTTGTACAGTAGTTTCTGTCTTATCGCTCAGTCTCAGTGGTAAGCAATAGACAAAGAAATCAAAAGGATGTTTCAAGAACTTAACAGGTTCATAAGGAATTATTGTAACCATCAACAAACACTAAGGATTGACTATATAAAATCATTTGAAGAAGTAGTGAATCTGCTGTCTTGTCAACACATTACATTACAGCAGAGCTAATGTTTTGCAGGAGGGTAAAGAATTCATGGGTGGACCAGATTCCACAGGTTCCCAATGACAGAGACTAGTGGGGAGAAAAGGTTCAGAAAGCTTTGATCAGTTCGACAGAAAAAGTGTTCACAAGAAAGCACAATTGTGACAAGAAAGTGGTAAAAATGCTAAGGTATCAAATGGCCCAGAAAGTATTATTAAGAAGCCATCCAACTATTGAACAAAAAGAATGAAAAGTGGTAGTTGTTTTTTATGGTACCTTTTGTCATTCTAAGGGTTCCAAATCTTGGTGCGTACCTATTAGGGCACCCAAGTAATCATCAAATTAAAAGACTTTATCCTCATCAAGATTCACTGAAATATTATTCTTTGTGGAATTAGTGTGCATCATTTTAGGAACACAGAGTTAATTGGAATGTTTGAACTGAATATTTATGTTGGTGTAATGCCACAATTACAATCTTTTTGCTTTACAACATGTTTTGAATTTAGACATAAGATGTGTATTTAGTTTTGATACTGTGTGACATGTATTTGTAGGTTGTTGTGTGTAGTAGATAAGTATTATCCTGCGAAAGATGCAGGAGCTCATGAATTATTCTTGAATTTTAATTAGTCATATTATGAGAATACTCAAGATCATTTTTGTTAGTAATAAGATCTGCTTACAAATGAAGCGTATTATTACAAAATAATGTAAGACTAAGATTTATGTTTATGTAGATTGAATGATTCTCACATGCCAGTCTTAAGATCAGTATTTCCTACATTTGCATCTACATGATTACTCTTTAATTCGCAATTAAGTGCCTAACAGAGGGTTCATCAAACCACGTTCGTGCTATTTCTCTAGTGTTCCACTTTCAGACAGCACACAGGAACAATGGACATTTAACTCTTTGTTTACATGCTCTGATTTTTCTTATATTATTATGATGATCATTTCTCCCTTCCTAGGTGGGTGCCAACAAAATACCTTTACACGCTGAGGAAAAAGTTGGTGATTGAAATGTCTCGAGAAGGTCCCACCACAACAAAAAATTATGTTTGTTGTAATGATTGCCACTCTACTTCATGTACCATATCACATGGTACTCTTTCCCTTATTTTGTGACAATACAAAATAAGATGCCTTCCTTTGAACTTTATTGATGTCCTCTGTCAGTTCTATCTGTCAAAGATCCCACAGTGCACACCAGTAATCTGGAAGAGGGTGGACAAGCATAGTGTAAGCAGTCTGATTACTGGACTTGTTGGAGTTTGTGGTGTTTGTATACTTTATTTCTTCGTTGATAGTTCTCTGTGTTGATGTACTGCATTGTCATACTCGCTGAAAAATGGTCCTTTACATATCCTCACAATAATAGGCACTGAAACTATACACTGTTCAATGTTTAAATTACAGAAATTACAATTAAAACATAACTCATTGAATTAACTGAATACATCAAAAAGTTCCTTCTGTGTACCAGTTCCTTCTACCACAAAGGTTAGGCCAAATTATTTGTTTAAGTAATGAAATTTTTAAGTAATGAAATTAACAGATATAGTTATACAAACAGTACTTTTGACAAACCTGGTAATTATTTTGGAATTAATTAAGGGGTGGCCTTGCTACTATGTTTTTGAATAGTGCCAAACAAATACTTTAAGAAGCCTAGAAGTTCTTCTTACAAATGTTTGTAATTAGTACAGAATTTATATTTGTTTATAAGTCAACAACACAGTCTAAGTTGCAAAAGAATTACTGATTTCAACCTATAATGATCTGTAGCAAAAGATAATAACTAGGAATGATCAAAATAAAATACGAACTTCATTACGTACACAAAACTAAGAACAAAAATAGACCTGGTGATATATTCCTTAAGACTGAGGGCCGACCTTTCTCGTTTATGGAAGTTCATATTATACTCATGCATATTAATGGTAATTAAGCAAGAATGAAAATAAAATGAATTTAAGGAGGCAGATGGTGGAACAAGGAAAGAAGTAAAGAAACCCCAGCTTGCTTTGTCACAAGCTGTACCAATAAATCACAGTCTTTGCTTCGCTTTCCCCACAACATTTTCTGTGTGATCATTCCAATTTAAACTACATGTAATTGTGATTCCCAAGTATTTAATTGAATTGACAGCCTTTAGATTTGTGCGATTTATCCTGTAACCAAAGTTTAGCAGACTCCCTTTACTACTCATGTGGATGACTTCACGCTTTTCACTATTTAGAGTCAGTAAATTGCTGCTTTTTTTCATCCTACACATATCTTGTTGAAATTATTTTGCAGTTGGTTTTTATCATTTGATAACTTTACAGGATATTAAATGACAGCATCGTCTGCAAAAAATCTAAGGGGTTTGCTCAGATCATCTCCTAAGTAGTTTATGTGTATCAGAAGCAGCAGAGGGAATATAACACTTCCTTGGGGAATGCCAAATATTACTTCTATTTTACATGGTGACTTTCCATCAGTTACAATGATCCATAACCTTTCTAACAGGATATCATGTATCTTGTCACACAACTGAGACAATACTCCACAGGCACACAATTTGATTAGAAGTTGCATGTGATAAATGGTGTCAAAACCTTTATGGAAATCTGAAAATATAAACCTGTGGCTCTAATTTGAAGTATATTTGAATCATGATAATTATTGGTTTACAAGTTTAGCTTGTGTTTAAAGTTGCAGTGAGCTTGGTACAGGTGGGATTCATCATAGTGATTGGTGTGATGTGTTCTACTCTCTTCTTCAGAGGTGCATACTTGGCTTCTGAATATTGACCTTGGGAGTGTTGCATAATATATTTTCCATTAACTAAGACTGAAATACTTGTTCCACATATCAGCTCATTAAACTGAATTTGTGAGAATTTGGTGGGGTACTGTTCAAATATTGTAATTGTCATGATTCATGGAACTTTTATATGAGAGGTTTATCTAATTATGTGGGATAATGAACATGAAGAGAAAATATTGTTCATTTTTTGATGATAAAGTGAGCATAGAATCATGAACACATGTGAGTAAATGGTCATGAAAAAGGGTAAACAGTCAATGTGCACAAATTGTATTAAATCACAGCTGATCAATCATGAATGCAACTGGAAAATTGGCCTGCAGGGACTATTATTGCCACTGAAGTGAAGCTAGTGCTTATAAGGACCTTGTTTTGTTTGAAGGATTTGTGGAATGTACCACAGACATTCTTTGACTGTGCTATAGGGGCATTAACCTGTTCACCAATTAAACTACAGTTTTAAGTGATGGTCTAATGGCAACTAAAGGAAAATTTGCTATTGCATAATGATCAACCTTGTAATTACACCTCTCCCAAATCCAATGAATTCAGTGCAGTTGATAACTTAAAATTAAACAGAGATTATGCTGCACTAAATATCATTTCTGAATTAATGGATTCCCTTATAGTCATTCATATCAGTAAAGTTTTCCTCATTTATATTCAACTGTCGTACATTCACATGCCCTTGGTGCTGGCATGGTGTAGTGAGCGTCCAAACACCATCATTCTACCATCCTGTGGATCAACCCTGTTTCCTGTCCATCCCACACCCTGGATGATATCAAGAAGGGCTTCAATGCCCATCACCCCAAATTTGTCGCAACTTTCCCTTCAGTTTTCTTAGTGTCATAGTGATGTCATTGCATCTGATTAATATTGTTTCCTTTTTTGGTAAAATTTTGATGTGGTACCTAAAAATCGACCTAAGAAACTTTCACAAAAATTTCAGATTAAAAATTTTAATGTAGCCTAGATTTTAAATATTTGCAAATCAAAGCATATTATGCAAACTGCTTTTCTAAAAAAGCTGCACGGAAGGTGATACATACAGGTAACATGTGAAAATTACGAAGTATGTCGCAAAGTAAGTTCTTTTGGTCATATAAAACAAAGGTATACAGATACAGAAAAAATATTTATTGTGCAAAAATCTATAACTGTTAAACTACTTTTCTACATAGCTTCCAAAATTTTGTAGGCATTTGTCATAACGTGGCACAAATTTTTGGATGCCTTCTTCATAGAAGGTTGCCACCTGTGTATTAAACCATGTGGTAACATGTTCTTTAGCTCATCATCATCATTGACGTGTCAACCACCAAGGACAGATTTTAGGTGTAAGAAGAGATGAAAGTCACTAGAAACAAGGTCCGGGCTGTATGGTGGATGATCAAATGCATCCTAGTGAAATTCCCATAAGAGTTGTTTGGTCACATTCACCGTGTGTGGTCGGGCATTATTGTGGAAAAAGACACCACACTTTTAACAGTGAGCTTAGGCACTTGTTCTGTATTGTGTGGCACAATTTCTTAATGGTCTCGCAGTAAGCATGTGAATTGACTGTTTGGCCTCATGGTAAGAAATCAATCAGTAGAATGCCCATTCTGTCCCAAAAAATAGTGCACATGACTTTTTGAGGTGTCAAGATTTGCTTAGGCTAAACCTTCATTGGTGATGAAGTGTGCCTCCATTCCATTGCTTGCCGTTTCATTTCAGGGGTGTCCTACATACCCAAGTTTCATTCCCCATGACTATCCGAGAATGAAAACCGTCACCTTCTACAGTGTAGCATGTCAAAAACTGAAGCGCACTGCCCATCCATTGTTTTTGTGTTGTTCAGTAAGAATTTTGGGTACCCAATGTGAGCGAAGTTTTCAAAATTTCAGTTTTTCAGTAACAATTTCAAGAATTAGTGATTGTGAGATTTGTGGAACTTCCATAGCAAGGGCACTAAGTATAAACTTACGGTTGTGCTTAATCTTCTCTACAGCTGTCTGAACCAGTTCATCAGTAACAGGCGTCCACTTCATTCTTCATTGTGCACTTGATCATGACCTTCATTGAACAGTCTGACCATTGAATCACTCATAGCATTTAGTCCATAAACCTCGCAAATTTGCTGATGATTTTGGTTTAACTTTCTTTGCATTTAGATCTGATTTCACACATGGTTTCATTTTCAGTTATGGAGTTATGGTTCACTTTCAGTTATGGCTGACATTATAAAGAAGCACTACAAAAACACATGTCGGCAGCAGTGATCTGAAATTGGTGTACATATCTTCTCCTTGAGTCAGAGTAACTGCCATGCATGCTTGGAACTGTGATCGTAGCACTGCCATGGATAGAAGTAGAAGTGGAACTTAGTTTGTGGATGATCCTCATATTGTGATGACAGACATACCATGTACAATTACTACAGTATTACAAAATATTAATTTTCTGATGATTATGAAGAACTAATGACTATGTAAAATCAAAAGAATGGAAACTCCAGAATCGAATAATGAGAGTATTTCAAAAAGGATACATTGCTACATGCCATATAGGTTAGATGCTGAGTTGCAGAGAGGGACAATAAAAAAATGTAAACAAGTACGTTTTTGGCCAAAAGACCTTTCCTGTGATGTCAACATTACATAAACCAGACACCCACCCATCCATCCACCCAACCACCCAACCACCCATCCACCCACCCACCCACACACACACACACACACACACACACACACACACACACACACACACACACACACACACACACAAACAAACAAACATAAACATGATCATACCCATGAGACCACTGGCTCTGGCCGCCAAGGAGAGACTGCGAGCAACTGTATATGAGGGAGAGAGATTGCAGGATAGGATTGGGGACTGTAAAGGACTGTTTCTGATAGCATCCAAGGACATGGTGGGACGAGGGCAGGACAGCTAGGTGCAGTCAGGAGGTAGACGGATGGTGGTTTGAGACTGGGAGGGGGTTTGGCAGTGGAAAAGGGAGAGAAGTAAAAGAAAAAGAAGGAAATCAACTGTAGGTGATTGATGGAGTAGAAGGCTTTGTAGTGCTTGAGTGGGATTGGGGAAGGGGGCAGGTGGGTGAATGACAGTGCCTATTACAGGCTGATTCAAGAGGAATATGGGAGTGTAGGATATATTGCACATAGAGTAAGCCCCTGTACAGTTCAGAAAATCTGGTGTTGATAACAAGGATCCATGTAGCATGGTCTATGAAGCAGTCATTGAAATGAGTAGTTCAGATGGTTCAAATGGCTCTGAGTACTATGGGACTTAACTTCTGAGGTCATCAGTCCCATATAACTTAGAACTACTTAAACCTAACTAACCTAAGGACATCACACACAGCCATGCCCGAGGCAGGATTCGAACCTGTGACCGCAGTGGTCGTGCGGTTCCAGACTGTAGCGCCTAGAACCACTCGGCCATGAAATGAATAGTGTTGTGGTGAGTAGTGTGCCTAACAACTGGGTGGTCCAGCTATTTCTTGGGCACAGTTTGTCATTGGCCATTCTTGAGGACAGAAACTTGTTGATTGTCATGCTATTAGATTGCACCACAGTGGTTGCAGCTTACCTTCTAGATAACATGACAGCCTTCACAGGTAGCAATGGTTTTTATGGGATACGTGACATTTGTGACTGTACTGGAGTAGATGGTGGTGGGAGGATATATGTGACAGGTCTTGGGTGTAGGTCTATTACAATGATATGGACCTTGAGGATAGGGGTTGTGACCAGGGATGGAGTAGCGTTGGACAGTGATGTCTGACAGGTTTGGTATATGGTTGAACATCACTGTGGGATGGATGGAACAGGTAGTGGGTAGGACACTGCTCACTCCAGGGCATGGTTAGAGATAGTCGGATAATGCAATTCAGTTGCTCCTCTCCTTGGTATTACTGGGTAGGACACTGCTCACTCCAGGGCATGGTTAGAGATAGTCGGATAATGTAATTCAGTTGCTCCTCTCCTTGGTATTACTGAGTTACAAGGGGAATGTTCCTTTGTGGCTGGATGGTGGGACATTGGGAGATGGTCTGTCACTGGAGAGATAAAGTACAGAACATTTGTTTCAGTACAAATTGTTGAGGATAATTTTGGTCTATAATGCTCAGTGAGACCCTTGGTTTTTCTGAGAGGGACTGCTTGTCACTACAGATGCAACAAGTCACAGGTGGCTAGGCTGTATGCAAAGGACTTCTTGGTATGGAATAGAAAGGAGCTGCTGAAGTGGAGGTACTGCTTTTGGTTGTTAGGTTTGATATGGATGGAGTTACTGACGTAGCCATCTTTGAGGTGGAGGTCAACATAGAGGAAGGCATCTAGTTGTGTTGAGGGGAACCGTGAGTAGCAACTGGAAGGAAGTAGTTGAGATTGTGGAGGAAGGAGGATAGGATTTTCTCACACTTAATCCTGATTATGAAGGTGTCACCAACAAATCTGAACTAGTTGAGGAGTTGGGGATTCTGGGTGGTTAGGAAGGATTCCTCTAGACGGCTCATGGCAGGCTGGCATAGGATGCTGCTGTGTGGGTGACCGTTGCCATACCTTAAAATTGTTTGCCGTGAGACCTTCATAGGTGAAGTCCCCCCATGGGCTCAGCATTCATTTGCTGAGTACGGGCTTGGCGACCCTGGGGTCCTGAGCTGGGGACTGGTCAGCACTGCCAGTCTCCTGTCACCGTAACCCCCGGACATGCTTCAGCGATCACCGCATGGATTGACCACCTGGATTGCGAGGAAGGTAAACCTCTATAAAAACCCCTCAATCTTACGGTGTGCTGCGCACCTATAAGATGCATGGCTGTTGGGGTGGAACAGTCGCAAGCGGGCAACCTCTGGGGCACCTGCCGCGCCCCAGTTGTATAAGTCTTACCTAGGCACGTGGGGCTCTGTCTAGGTGGACTTCTAGTTCCCTAGCTGCTCGTGGAACCGAGATGGAACCCTCGAACTTTTATTCTTCTGCTGCCAGCGGAAAGGGTGGACCGCTGGTGGGTTCTAACACCCAATCCAACAAGAGGGCTCGTGTAGCCAGTACTCCTGATTCAGGTAGTAGTAACAGAATGCATGCTGCTTCGCAGATTGTGTTTTTCGTAATTAAAAGAAAAGATGAGAGTTTTGAAAAAGTTTCGCCATTTTATATACAGAAGGGCTTAGAAGGTATTGCTGGCACATTAAAATCTGTAAAGCGCTTGCGAAATGGCACCTTGTTGGTTGAAACATCTAGCTTCCAGCAAGTCCAGAACCTTCAGAAGGCACAATTTTTTGGGGAGTTTGCGATAGAGACTGAATTTCACAACACCTTGAACTACAGCAAGGGGGTTGTGACTTGCAGAGATCTCGTTGACATTCCCCAAGACGAACTGAAGGCTGAATGGTCCCGGGAAGGAATTGTCGACGTGCAACACACTATGAAATGAGTGGATGGTGCTCTCATAAAGACTGACTCATTTATCCTTACATTTAACACCACCAAATTGCCAGAGCATGTGAAGGCAGGTTTCCTACGTCTCAGTGTACGGCCTTATTACCCCAACCCCATGCGGTGTTTTAAATGCCAACACTTTGGACACACTACTCTCGGCTGTAGAGGGGAAGCCACTTGCGGGAATTGTGGTAAAGCCGCCCATGAGGGAGGTGGTTGCTCCTCTCCTCCCAAGTGTGTCAACTGCTCTGGGGATCACCCTGTGTGGAGTAGGGAATGCAGAGTTTTCCTTGAGGAACGGAAGATCCAGGAACTAAAAACTACAAAACGCATCCCGTATGGTGAGGCGAAGAAAATCTGCAAGTCCTTGCAGCCGCCCACGTTCGCTGCTTCCTTTTCTTCTGTTCTCAAACAACCAGTCTTGAAAACTGATGCCGCTACACAAACGGAGGTTGCTACTGTCAGCACTAGCACCTGCGATTGTCAATGTACATGTGCTGCTGCCGTTCCTGTGAAGCCTGCTGCTCTGCCCCCGGCCTTCAGACCAGGCCGTGGTAGCTGACATCATGGAACTTCCTGCCCCTTCCCGGGTCCAGTCTTGTGCACTGCCCAGCACTGCTACACCCCCTACTGCTTCTGAGGTTTTGGCTCCAATGCCACCTCAGGCCAGAACATCGAAGCCAAAGACAAAGGTGAAGACTCGCCCACTAAAGGAGACTGCAGTTATACAGTCTCCTGATGTGGATGTCATTCTCTCTGACGTCTCTCTTGACTCCTCTTCTGAGGCGATGGAGGTTGATGTCAGACTGGGGCAATCATCTCGCCCCAAAACTGATCCTCCACCTGTTGTGGGCTCTCCTCCCCGACAGAAAGTGAGAATGAAGGTACTCCCACCCTGATAGATGGCTCCCATTATACAGTGGAACATGAATGGATTCCGGGCACATGTGGAGGAACTGAACCTCCTAGCACGGCAACGCCCCCTGTGCTTGTGTATACAGGAAATGCATTTAAAACCATCTGATGCTCTTGTACTAAGGGGCTATACGTCATATCGCAAAGATGACCTGACTGGAGAAAGGGCCAAAGGCGGAGTCGCTGTGTTTGTCAATAATGACCACCACTCCTCTGCCCTCCCCCTGGATACTGACCTGCAAGCAGCAGTTGAAATTCATTCACCTTGGAGGCTTACCGTTTGCTCCCTTTATTTACCCCCTCTGGATGCAATGACCTTAGACGCTCTCACAGATCTTATCGACCAACTCCCCCGCCCATTTCTTCTCCTGGGAGACTTTAATGCCCATCATGTCCTGTGGGGCTCCACTTTTCTTTGCGCTCGAGGTCGAATTTTGGAGAGCCTCCTAACATCTCAAGTGTTGTGCATCCTCAACACAGGTACTCCGACTCATTTCTCTACTGCTACAGGGTCATTCTCAGCCATTGACCTATCTTTCTGCTCTCCAATCCTCACCGGCTCTGTTCACTGGGAGGTCATGGACGACCTTCATTCCAGCGATCACTTCCCTATCCGCATTCATCTCCTGGGTGGTGTATTGCTGGAGCCGCGGCCACCATAGTGGATGATTGGCAGGGCTAACTGGCCACTGTTCACTTGGTTGGCTGTCTTTGACCGCCACAATAATGTACAGGAATGGGTGGATCACATCACGCTTGTGGTCCATCATGCTGCTCACCTGTCCATACCACAGTCTTCTGGCCCTCCTAAGCGGAGCCTTGTGCCTTGGTGGACGGAAGAGTGCCGTTCTGCCATCCGGGACAGGCGTGCGGCTCTTTGCCGATTTAAATGCCGCCCAACAGCGGTCAATCTTACCGTCTTTCGAATCGCGAGAGCCAAGGCACGCCTTGTCATTAAAGAGAGCAAGAAAAGGTCATGGCAGGAGTTCCTGGACTCCATCAACCGTTCCACTTGTTCCACAAGAGTATGGGAAGCCATCCGGAGGATTTCCGGTAAACATAGCCGTTTACCAATAGCTGCTGTCCTGAACCAGGGATGCCTCCAAACGACACCCAGAGCCATTGCTCAGACGCTGGCAGAGCATTTTGCACAAAGTACTGCCACTGCAAATCAGGATCAAGCGTTTCGTCGCTACCGTGCGACTGTCGAACGAGTGACCTTTGACTTTTGTTCGAACAGTTCTGAGGCCTACAATTCCCCTTTCTCCGTGTGGGAACTTGAATCGGCACTTACTGAGACTTCTGACACTGCACCAGGTTACGACCGCATCCGGTACTCCATGCTTCGACATCTGCCAGTGGCGTCAAAGGAAATCCTCCTCAAATGTTTTAATCTCATATGGCAGACAGGAGTGTTCCCCACCTCGTGGAGGGAGGCAATTCTCATCTCTCTCCTCAAACCAGGAAAGGACCGCACATGTCCCGGTAGTTATCGTAGTATCGCGTTGACAAGCTGTGTCGGAAAGACCCTGGAACGGATGGTTAACCGGCGTCTGGTCTGGCTGTTAGAGACCAGACAGCTCCTTAGCCGCTTTCAGTGTGGCTTCCGAAAATTTCGGTCCACGGTCGACAACCTGACCCTCCTAGAGGCGGCTATTCAGCAGGCTTTTCTCCATCAGCATCACTGTATCAGTATCTTCTTTGATATCAGTAAGGCATATGATACTACTTGGAGACACTGCATTCTTGCAAAAATGCATCAATGGGGCTTTCGTGGCCGCCTCCCGATTTTTGTTCGGTCTTTCCTGTCTCAGCGGTTTTTTCGGACCCGCGTTGGTAACACACTGTCTGATCGCTTTGAGCAAGAGAACGGTGTCCCCCAGGGCAGTGTTTTAAGCGTTACCCTGTTTGCCATAGCCATCAACAGTATAACGTCTACAGTGAGGAGTCCAGTACAGTGCTCCTTATTTGTGGACGACTTTGCTGTTTTCTGTTCCTCCTCCAATGTTGCAACCGTGAGCCGTCAGTTGCAGCTAACAGTGCGGCGGTTAGAGGAGTGGGCTGCAAAGACGGATTTTCGGTTTTCTGCCGAAAAGTGTGTTTGTGTTCATTTTAATCATTCTCGTCATCTTTTTACTTTGCCTGCCTTGCATATGGGGGATACTGACCTACGTTTTAGAGACACAGTGCGGTTTCTGGGCCTAATTTTTGACTCCAGGTTGTCATGGCTGCCACACCTACGTGACTTGAAAGCCAGAACGCTGAAGGCACTGAACATCCTCAAGTGCCTCAGCCACAGGTCTTGGGGCGCGGACAGGGCGCGTCTCCTACAGTTTTTGGTGCTTTTGTGCATTCACGGCTGGACTATGGGTGCGCAGTATATGGGTCAGCGAGGCCATCTTATTTGCGGATCCTTGACGCTGTTCACCATGCTGGGATCCGACTGGCCACGGGTGCTTATCGGACCAGTCCCGTATCCAGTCTCTGTGCTGAGTCTGGCGAACCGCCACTTACCATCCGGCGGCAGCTCCTGCTGGTGCGCCAGGCTTGTAAGTTTCTTGCAGCTCCCAGATCGCCTGCTCACCGTCTTGTTGCCCATCCACCTCTGGACCGCCTTTTTTCCCGCCGTCCCCGGGCTACGTTGCCGTTTGGGATCCGTGTGCAACGTGTACTAGAGTCCCTGGGTGTGGAGTCTGTACAACCCCAAATCCAGGGTTTTAACCGCCTGCCACCCTGGTTACTGAAGAAGCCTGGAGTGATTTTAGGTTTATTGCAGTACAGGAGAGATTGCACTCCTGCCACCGTTTTTAATGCAGCATTTTCTGCCATTTCATCTGAGCACCACGACTATGTAGCTGTTTTTACGGATGGGTCGAGACAAGGGGATTCTGTTGGTTGCTCAGTTGTTTTTCCATATCGTGTCCTCAAGGTCCGACTGCCTCAGACTTTTACTGTCTTTGATGCAGAATTATTTGCGATCTTGCGGGCACTGGAGCACACGAGACATTCTTCCTCTCCTAAATTTCTTGTCTGTTCCGATTCACTCAGTGCCCTTCACTCATTGCAACGTTTGTATGCGGCAGACAAAATTGTCCAGACCATCCAGGATGCCCTCCTCCGACTACAGCGACTGGGGAAAGTTGTAGCTTTCTGCTGGGTTCCGGGGCATGTTGGCATTGCTGGGAATGAAAGGGCAGATCTCGCAGCCAAGGAGACATGTCTCGCCCTACAAGTATCTCAGTGTGCTATCCCCTTGCACGCACTCACCTCGCTGTTGAGCTCACGGGTCGTGCGTCGGTGGGAGGATGAGTGGCTGGAAGTGACTGACAATAAGCTCTGTATAGTCAAGCCCACAACGTGTGTGTAGTGTACTTCCTTTCAGCCCCATCGACGGGAAGAGTTTCTCCTCACTCGGCTTCGAATAGGCCACAGCCCTATGACGCATGGCTTCCTGCTCCGGCGAGAGGACCCTCCAATGTGTGGTGCTTGCGGCGTCCAGGTCACTGTGCGCCACGTTTTATTGGATTGCGTTTTATTTTCTGACCAGCGGGTCACGGCTGACTTGCCAGCGGACCTGCCATCTCTTTTAGGCAACACTCGGACGAATGTGGCTAAAGTTTTAAAGTTCTGTGCCCTGTCAAATGTTTTTACAAAGATTTTAGGGAGAGGATGTTAATTTGCTCACTGTGTGACAAGCTCGCCCATATTTTATGTAAGTGGCCAGCCAATAACAATTTCCTGTGACATTCTTGTTGCTATGTTTCCCCTTTCCTTAGGTTTTACTTTCTTAGGTAGCATTTTCCTTCTTTTCCAGCTTTGTTTGAGTGTGTGCTTTAGTTTTCTTAGGTCTGTCCACATTCGTTCCTTTTAATGTGTGTCAGGGCGCTGATGACCTCGATGTTGAGCGCCCATAAGCCCCAACACACCACCACCACCACCATAGGTGAAGTAATTGTGGATTAGGATATAGTTGGTTGTGGTGACCAGGAAGGAGGTTGTAGGTCTGGAAGCCTTTGGGCCTTGGTAAAGGTAGCATTCAATAGTGGCAAGGCCCTGGGCTTTCGGGATATTAGTGTGAATGGAGGTGGCATCAATAGTGATAAGTAGGGCATCGTTTGGTAAAGGAACAGGAGCTATGGAGGGTCGGTGGAGGAAATGGTTGATGTCTTTTTATGGGAGGAAAGGTTGTGGGTGATAGGTAGAACATGTGGCTCCGTGAGAGCAGAGATTCTCTCAGTGAGCAACACAGCATCTGGCCACAGAGGATGGTTGGGTGTATAGACTTTATGAAGCATGTAGAAGGTAGGAGTGTGGGGAGTGGTGGGAATGAGGAGAGAGAGAGAGAGGGAGAGAGAGAGAGAGAGAGAGACTCAGGGGACAGATTCTGGGATGGGTGTAAGGATTTGTAGAGAGACCAGAGATCCTGTTGGATTTCTTGAATGGGCTCACAGTGCCAGGGTTTGTAGGTGGATAAATCTGACAGCTGGCAGAGTCCTTTCACCACATAATCCTTGCAGTTCTAAAGGCCTTGTGGCTCAGAAGCTTACTTCTTTAGCCGTCTTTTTGTTGTACCTATCTCGATTCAACATCTGCTCTATACAGTCTATAGCAATATATCCTTTACAAAATACTGTTATTATGATTACGCAAATACTTTATTAAGAACCAAGATTGATCCAACTTTGCTGACAGTTCTCCATAGTTTCCCATTTGGGCTAATGCCCAAATGGGGAAGCTTACATGAAAGCTAATCCAAAGTAGCACAGGTTGCTAGGTTGCTAATGAGTAGAAAAAAATGTGCTAGTTGCCTAACCTCTGCCAATCTTGGGACCTTTTAGGTAGCATGTCTGTACCAGCTGCCAATAAAGAATAGTGTGTAATTAATTACCTGCCTATTTGATCTTAACCAGTCAGCAATTTACATTGAACAAAGTAACATGAAGCCATAACCTACATATAATTTTAATTTATTGTCAATCTACATGAACAAACAATTTCATACTGAAATTAATGCACACAATTATCTTGTCTCAAGTTCAATTTTATAAAGTGACTGACTTTAGATGAATGAACAAAGTGGTGATTCTTCTGTAAAAACCTGGAATCCTCATGGAATTACACTATGTGATCAAAAGTATCTGGACATCTGGCTGAAAATTACTTACAAGTTCATGGCATCCTCCATCGGTAACGCTGAAATTCATTATGGTGTTGGCACATCCTTATCCTTGATGACAGGTTCCACTCTCGCAGTCATACATTCATTAGGTGCTGGAAGGTTTCTTGGGGAATGGCAGCCCATTCTTCACAGAGTGCTGCACTGAGGAGAGGTATCGTTGTTGGTTGGTGATGCCTGGCATGAAGTCGGCATTCCAAACCATCCCAAAGGTGTTCTATAGGTTTCAGGTCAGGACTTTGTGCAGGTCAGTCCACTACAGGGATGTTATTGTCATGTAACCACTCTGTCACAGGCCGTGCATTATGAACAGGTACTCGATCATGTTGAAAGATGCAATTGCCAACCCCAAATTGTTCTTCAACAGTGGGAAGCAAGAAGGTGCTTATAACATCAATGTAGGTATGTGCTGTGATAGTGCCACACTAAACAACAAAGGGAGTAAACACCCTCCACAAAAAACATGACCACACTATAACACCACCGCCTCCTTATTTTACTGTTGGCACTACACACACTGTCAGGCAACGTTCACCAGGCATCGCCATACCCACACCCTGCATCGGATCGCCACATTGTGTACTGCGATTCTTCACTCCCCACAATTTTTTTCCACTGTTTAATTGTCCAATGTTTACACCAACAAGTGAGGTGTCATTTGGTTTTTACCAGCGTGATGTGTGGATTATGAGCAGCCACTCAACCACGATATCCAAATTTTCTCACCTCCCACCTAACTGTTATAGTACTTGCAGTGGATCTAGATGCAGTTTGGAATTCCTGTGTGATGGTCTGGATAGATGTCTGCCTATTACAGATTACAAGCCTCTTCAGTTGTCAGCGGTCTCTGTCAGTCAACAGATGAGGTCGGCCTGTACGCTTTTGTGTTGTATGTGTCCCTTCACGTTTTCACTTCACTATCACATCAGAAACAGTGGACGTAGGGATGTTTAGGAGTGTGGTAATCTCGCGTACAGGCACCCAATCACCTGATCACATTTGAAGACTGTGAGTTCTGTGGAGCACCCCATTCTGCTCTCTCACGAGGTCTAATGACTACTGAGGTCGCTGATATGGAGTACCTGGCAGTAAGTGGCAGCACAAAGCACCTAATGTGAAAAACGTATGTTTTCTGTGGTGTCCGGATAGTGTAGATCACATAGTCTAAATTTTACATTGGAAAAAATCTGGGAAATCTCAGGGAATTTCATGGATCTCATAAAATCTCAGGGAATTGTGAATTTTTAACATATTAAAACCGAATTTTAATGAGTTTTGTAAATCACAAATTTTCGAATAACTTTTCAAAATGTATTCATTACATGAATATTATCCCATCCAAATTATTGACACCTAAAAATTCCTATTAAACTATTGCTTGTGGCTGGCATATAGCTCAGCTGAGAGGAAAGAAAAGTAATTATTGTCATTTGTTGGCCCAACCACCACCACTACCACTTGCCCCTGTTCACCAATAATTTCTATTAAATTTATCAGGAGTTTCTGGACACAATCTTGCTAATTGCACCTGGAATTCTCTCGGATTATTTTTCAAGTTTGAATAGCCACCCTGATGAACAATTACATGACTTTTACGTTTATGGACATAAAAAAAACTTTAAAGCAGATATTCTGCCCGTTTCTCTAATGTTCTGTAACTTCAGTTGGATTTGATGAGATGTATGCAGAACAGTAAACAATTTCACCCTAGCAGTTATTAACAAGGAACGGTAGCAGAAATATTAATGCCTTAACCCTCCAGCCGTGAGTGACATGATGTGTGCAGTCATCTTTTTCCAGACCATTTTCCAGGTCCTGTTATTATTGAGTCAAATGTAATTTCTACTCTGTCTGCACACCAGAACTTGCGACTTTTCCACCAGCTACCTTTCTGTCGCTCTGGAACATAATAGGCAGCTATTTTTGCATTAAATCATTTTCTTTTACTCTGGACCATCATAGGCTGCTCTTCCCACGTGAAAGTTGTTTTTTTTTTTTTTTTTTTTTTTTTTTTTTTTTTTTTTTTTTTTTTTTTTTTTTTTTTTTTTTTTTTTAAGTAAACATCTGGGACATTGGAGATCACCATCTTCGTACCTGTAATAGTCAGAGTCATATTTTTTATGATATCTAGTCTCATCCATATACTTACACTCATACCTCAAGTGGCATCAATTTTGTATCTGTATTACTGGACTTGTGTATGAAACCTTCTATTAAGAAATGAGCTGCTCAGAAAATTTGTCAGTAAGGTTATTCAGCTTTTACAATATTGCATGAACTTTTCACATTTCCTTTATTATTTATCTTAAATTTCAATTAAAAGTGAACGCTATAGTAAGTTTTTCGTTTTCTTATTATATTCCTATAATACTAAATTTGGAAGTAGTCTAATTATTGAAAACAGAGAAGTTTTCCTTGGAAAAATCAGAAAATCACTCACTGTTGGAGGGTTAAGGTTCTGCTCTTCTAGGGGAATGGACATTGTGGTATAACATTTTATGTTTTGTCAATTATGCACATACGATGTGCCAGAAATCGTAGTTCACATACCCTGCCTGCAAGCATACAATGTGCTTAGAGTTCTGAGATCTGTAGCCATTGTTTAATGGCATGGCTCTGGGGATGAAGAAAAGAATTTGCTCTCAATTGTTAACTGTCTTGTGGGACAGACAAAAAAGTGATTTCTTTTTTCGTAATATTACGTGAAAGGAGTTGTAACCATACTAAACTGCCCAGATTGTGAATGCTATTAATATGATTAACAATAGCAGTAGGCAAGGGAATAGGATTATTGCATTTCCTCAAAAATAAAACTCAAGGTGAGATAGTTATTTTGATGACTTCTTATTACCATTATCTTGACTAATTTTCATAAGTACGTGCAGCTTGTCGGTTGAAGGGATCACTGGACAGGGGATCAGCAACAAGAAACTGAACTTTGGATTGAGCCGTGTTTGGGGAAATTTTCATTTTGATTCTTAAAATACAGCAGGATGGTTGCTGGTCATTAGCCAATGCTCATGCCTGTCTTGGACAAGTCTTCTTTGTTTTTCTTACTTTTCTTTCTGCTCTGGCCACCTTTGTCATGCTTTCAGTAACTTTGACACACTGCCAGTCCAAGTGTAGAAGCCCATTTTTTATATTGTCTCCAGTTATGATGCTTAGTCTGCTCATGCTTTTTAATCTGCTTATTATTCCATCATTAAAATATATTATGGTACCCATCACAATAATCTGAAAGGCTGACATGCCAAAAAATGCTGTTTTTGGCAAGCACTCCGAAACACAATTATTGAAAAATGTTCGTGGATTCTGCATTTTTCCATGTAAACACTTTTACAGAAGTTTAGAAACACACAGATCTCTTTATAATGGATTTAGTTCTACCATAACAGTTTCTGGCATTGGTTGCGCATGTGTATGTTTTTGTCATTTTGTTTCACGTCTATCATACTGGCACCATGAAGTATTAGGACTAACCTCACTTCTCTGTGACATAACAATTACTTTAGTTTTAATACAGTTTACAGCAACACATATGTGTAGTTTACCACACAATTTATGATTGCAATTAAACTAGTTTTTGACAGTTTATGATGAAAAATTTTTGAAATGCTCCCAAAACAGTAACAACAACTACTTTACAACTAAATACATGCAAAAAGTTTCAGTAAAATGAAGTAAACTACTTATATTGACAGAAGAATTAGTTGCAATAAATCCCTGACCACAATCAAATGTTGTTGGCAAAATTAAATAATGAAACAAATACTAACAAAGAGATAGAGGGGCTGGCCAGTACTTAGCTCAGTACAGCCAATAGATACACAAAACAGAACAGAAAATTTATGTTCCTAGCTTTCAGAACTTTGTTCCTTCATCAGGGAGAAGAGAGGGGAAAGAAAGGGAAGAAGGGAAAGTGGATTCAGTTACTCACAACCCAGGTTATGAAGCAACAGGGAAAGGTAAACAGGGACGGTAGCAGGATGGAGGCATGGTTGTCAGAGGGAAGCCAAAGATATTCTCAATATCTTTATATGAGATTTTCCATTAATCATTTAAATTAAATAATGAGACATTTTAGGCAAGGTTCTGTATTTTTCATTTCAGAATAGCACTTGCAACCTATGTCCTCAATTATTTATTGGATGTATTCCAGTCTCTATCTTCTTCTACAGCTTTTACCCTCTACAGCTCCTTCTGCTACCATGGAAGTTACTCCCTGACAATTTAATGTATGTCCTATCTTCCTGTCCCTACTTCTTTTCAGTGAGTCTATTCCACATATCCCATTCCTCACTAATTCCTCAAAGAACCTCACCAATTGTTTCCTCATCCGTCTACCTAATTCTTCTGTAGCAGCACATCTCTAATGTTTCAGTCCACTTCTGTTCTGATTTTCCTACATTCCATGTTTTACTACAGTACAGTGTTGTGCTCCAACATCCTCAGATATTTCTTCCTTGAATTAAGGCCTATGTTTGATACTAGCAGACTTCTTCTGGTGTCCTAGGCACATAGAAAACGTTCGCCCCATCTGCTTTAAAAAGACATTTAAACACAAAATTGATGAGGTTAATCACATACAAAATGCATATTTCAAGAATCTGGAAGAATCACAGAATTTTATTAAATAAAACACTGAATTTCCATTTTTTAAGCCTAATTTTGTCTTGTACGGCATTGGCATTCAAGGCATACAAATTTGTTCAGATGCAGGCTCTTTACAGCAGTACACCACTTTTCTAATCCCAGTCTTCTCCAGACATAACTACAGCACCACCTCAGCTTGAAAGCAGATTTCCACGGCCATCGTATCCAATCCTGCTACTGCTGAGTCCTCCAAAAAACAACTTAGGAATACACTTGTCATTACTCAGTATTACCATGGTCCTGAAAGTGTTTATCAGCTACTTTGACAAGGCTATGACTTCTTAAAATCATGCTCTGAAATGAGGTCCACTCTGTCCAACATTTTGTCCACCACACCTAGAATAGCTTCTCATCTCCCTCCCAGTTTCCGCATTATCCTTGGCAGATCTCATGCATGCATTTCCCTACCCTATGGCTCCTACCCTTGTGACTGTCCCCACTGTAGGACTACCATCACCAGCTCTGTAGATGACAAAAGGGAGAGCCACCTATCAAATGACCCATCTCCTGTACCAGCTATTACATAAATACTGTTCAGCACTTTACTACCACAAAGTTATCAGTTTGGGTGAATTTTTGTAGGCAGAGAGTATATACTGTCAACACAGTATCCTGTTGCTCTATAACATGACAGTCTTGATCTCAGTTACTGTTTCACCATGTGTGTCATCTTGATTGTTCCCCCAGACACAAGTTTATCAGGACCCTGGAGGCAGGAACTGGCATTACATCATGTCCTTGGTTCTCACTGCCATCCTGGCATTCAATTTTGTAAATTTTTTGGTTTCAGCGTTCATTGCTTCACTCACTTTTTGTTTTCTATATCTTTGTTTTCTGACTTTGTCTATTCCCCCCAAAGCCACCAACCCATCTTCCCCCCCCCCCCTCCCCCCCCTTCCTCCTCCCGTCTACCACATACTTATCTTTCTGCACTTATTAACTTGTGCACCATGTTGTGTCAGTAATGTCTGTATTCCATATTGCCCTATCTTCCACCTTTAAGTGCTCAGAGTTTCAGATCTTGACCAGTGCAATCCTCAGAAATCTATCTTTCCTTCTTATCCTATCCAGAAAGTCTCCCTTGACCCAGGGTTCCTCTTCCCAACTCTCCCTATTTTCTAAACGTCACCTGTCCTTTCCCTTCATATCTTTTCCTTTCCCTTTAACCCTTCCCACCAAAAGTAGGATGCACTGGCTCTGACAGCTTCAAAATTTCTGTACTTTATGACTTGTCTCCTGCCACCACTTGGTTAGTAGATTTTTAAGCATCCAATAAAATTATATTTTCAAAAATTGATTATTTTCACTGTCTTTTTATTTAAGTAACTTGCAGCTGGAGTGCAGCCAACATTTTACCCAGCACATAACATAAGCTCATGAAGATTCTAATATTATTAAAGAAGCAGACAAATTTCAGAGCAAAAATATCAACATCATAAATAACAAATATAGTTAAATCCATTTCTTTTAAAATGCATAAGCTAAATTCTAATGTAGTTGAGATTTGAATGTACATGTTCCCTGAATATACTTATGACCATTTCCGGGTTATCATGTGCATTATAACTTCTAACATTTTTTAATATAGAATATACCCTTCTGTATCCAAGCACAATTTGTTTCTTTTTATCTGTCTGCAGTTCTTTGTATCCATGCCATTGTAGCTCAGTAAATTTATGATCTTCATATTATTCTTTCCCTTCTCTCTTTTAAGGTATTTTATTTTTGTTGTAACAGTGATTGACATTCCAGGCAGCTACCAATTGTTCTGATATTAGAGCTCCTGGTTTCAAGTTTTCACTCCCCCCCCCCCCCACCAAGTTCCAAGTGGGAGACTATCTACCTTTGGATATTTATTTAACATAAGGGTAATCCATATTTTGAACATAAAATGGACACTGCATTATGCAGGGAAAATAAATTACAGTTGGTATTCCATTATCTTGCACAATTGTGGAGACCATCCTTAAAATGGATTGTATTCCAAGTCAGACACTGATTTGCCTGTTGGTCCGCAGGAACGCCAGAAGCTTCAACATGGTAGGGAAGCAAGGAGATACAAAAACAAAACTACTAAGGCTCAATCCAGATACAGTGGGAATCAGTTAAGTGAAATGGAAAGATAACCAAAATTTCTGGTCAGTATAGTGTACTATTGAGAGTAGCAGAATACAGTACAACAGAAGTAGGATTTATTATGAATAGGAAGATAGTACAGAATGTGACTTATTGTGAATGGTTCAGTGGTACGGCAGTTGTAGAGTTTCTTCATGGGAAAAAAAATATTCTTTCTTTATTCTTCATGTAATATTGTGGTAGCCAGGTTAACATGTGCACTCTCATAGTTGAAAAAGTATTGTAGTTATCAGTAGAGAGATGTATGAGTTTGAATGGAGGATATGTGGTATAGGCAACTCAGCAAAAATTCAACAGTACATAGACTTCTTTATGATTATGGAGATATAGAGTTGTATTTTCTCTGGCATAGCACTTTTTCAGTAGTTAATGGCATGTACATATGTTTCAGATTGCATATTTTCAACATATTACATCCATAAACAGTAATTTAAGTGCACTCTTTAGTGCCACAATTAGAATTCACATTTCAAGCAACATTAGTCATTTTATTTACTATGACATTAAGAAAGTAATATATGCAAGAAATACGTATCACTTGCATTAATTCTGTTTTGTTATCTCAGTGCATGATCCATGAACATAGCATTCAGTGAGTTATGTAAATCATGAACTGATTATAGCAAGTTAACATACATTTCTGTTATTTACTGTGTTCGTTACAGTATGCTACTCCCAGTATCCTTTATTCTGGGGCCATACTCTTGTTTTTTCATTTGGAAAGCACTCATTAGTGGTAGGTGTCATCATCAAATATGTATCAATTTTAACATGTAGGTATTGGCTTTGTAGGTCTCAGTGACAGTTCCATATCCTCAATCACATGTGTTATGTCAGTGTACTCGAGTGTAGTTGAGGGCATGTTTGTGTAATACTAGAGTCTTTGTTTGTGAAAGTGCTTCTTCTGTCTTCATTTTCAGAAATCTTCTTTCTTGATTCTTCATGTAATTTCAGGTACTGGTATTTTTAATTTTGTATTGTGGAAAAATTGTGTAAGAAAATTCTGTCATACGAATCCCTTGTGTTCTTCTCTAAGTGTGCAGTTGAGATATTTGAAATGTGTTTGGTGAAGAGTACTGATGTTATATTTCAGTGACATATTTCTTCATGTATGGTTCTCTTCTTTTTTGTTCTTCATGTCATTTGACTGAGTAGTGTGTAAAATAACTGTCATCGAGTTTACAGTGTTCAGTTTTAGAGTGATTTTAAAACTGTGTCCTGATTTGCGTAGTGAGTGTGTTTGTTGCGTAGGGTATAAATTGTTTTGTAGGGACATCTTTCTTCATGAGCAGAAATCTTCTTCCTTCACTCTTCATGTAATGTTAACGTCGGTTTTTTGACATGTGCACTGTCGCTGGTGAAATGTATTGTAGTTATCGGTGTGGTGTAGATTATTCAGCCATTTTTACACAGTACGTAGTGTTCTTAATGTACCTGGAGAAGTACAGTTACATTCTCTCTGTCAGTGGATTTTCTCAGTGGTTAACAGCATGCGCATCTATTTCAGACAACATGGATTCAATATATTATTTCCTTAAAGAGATTTTCAGGTGCACTTGTATAGTTACATAATTAGAGTTCTCGTTTCTTCCTCAGGTTACCTTCCATTCCCAGGTGGATGCACTTCACACACTTGCTGCAGTCTGTAATTTATAATTATAATTTTAGCTTTATTAGCTCTATTTCCCATTTTCATTCATACAGTAATATATGCCAGAATTATGTATCATTTATATTAATTCCATTTTGATATCACGGTGTCCGATACATTAATCCATCGATGAACTTATCATGTAGTGACCTATATTAGTGATGTATTGTTACTAATAAATCTACATACATTTCAGTTCCTTACTTTATTCGTCTCAGTATGGTATTACATGTGTCAATTATTATGGAGTTGTACTCATGTTCATTCATTTGGAGAACACTCAGTGGTAGGTGTCATCACCATATGTGTATTAATTTCAACATGTAGCTAATGGCTTTGTAGGTCTAAGTGACTGTCGCATATCCTCCATTGCATGTGTTATGTCAGTGTACTCACGTGCAGTTGGAAGCATGTTTGTGTTGTATAGAGTGTTTGTTTGTGAAAGTTCATTATCCATGTTCATATTTGTAAATCTAGTTTCTTCATTGTTCATGTAATAACATTTACTTGTGTTTTTAGTTTTGTATTGTAAATGATGTGTAAGAGAGTTCTGTCATATAAATCCATTGTGTTGTTGGGTCTGTGGTCAAAGAGTATTGATGTTGTATTTCAGTGACATATTTCTTCGTGAATGTTTCTCTTCTCTCTTGATTCTTGATGTCATTTGACTGAGAACACTGTTTAAAATGACTTTCATTGAGTTTATAGCTTCAGTTGTAGAGTGATTCTAAAGCTGTGCCCTGATTTGTTTGTGTGAGTGGGATTGTTGTATACTGAATATATTGTTTTGTAGAGACATATTTCTTCATGAGACAAAATCTTCTTTCTGTATTCTTCATTTAGTGTTAATGTAAGTGGTTTAACATGTACTCTGCCACTGTTGAAAAGTTGTTGTATTGCAGTTATCTGTAGAGAGATATACGAGTATGTATGGAGTATATTTGGAGTAGATTATTCAGCTATTTGTACACAGTACATAGAGTTCTTTATGTATTTGCAGATATATATTGTATTTTCTCAGTTATTGGACTTTCTCAGTAGTTAGCAGGATGCACATTTGATTCTGACAAGATGGATTCAATATATATTTTCCACAAGGGGCATTTTCTGGTGCACTTGTATAGTGACATAATTAGAATTCACGGTTTTAGGTTTATTAGCCCTTTTTCCCCATTTTCATTCTTAAACTAATATATCAGAATTGTATACGATATACAATGATTCCATTTCAATGCCTCGGTGTACAGTACTTTAATACATCCATGAACTTAGCATGTAGTGAGCTATATTAGTCATGTTTTATTAATAATGACTTTTCATCTATTCCAGTTATTTACTTTATTTGTCACAGTAGACAGTTGCATGTATCAATTACTGTCAAGATGCACTCATGTTCGTTCATTTAGAAAACACTCAGTGGTTGATGTCCTCACCAAATATGTATCAATTTTAAGATGTAGCTGATGGCATTGTAGGTCTCAGTGACCGTCCCATATCCTCCGTTGCATGTGTTATGCCAGTGTACTTGGAAGTTTGCTTGTTTTGTATAGAGATTTTATTTGTGAAAGTTCACCTTCTCTCTTCTTGTTTGGAATCTTCTTTCATGATTCTTCGTGTAATTTTATTTACTGGCGTTTTTAGTGTAAATACTGTGTAAAAGAGTTCTGTCATATCAATCCATTGTGTTGTTGTGTCTGTGACAAGTTGAGATATTTGAAATCTGTTTGTTGAATAGTATTTACATTGTTTTTTGGACGCATCTTTCTTCATATATGGTTCTCTTCTGTATTGATTCTTCATGTCATGTGACTGAGTAGTGTGTCAAATGACTGTCATTGAGTTTATAGTTTCAGTTGTAGAGTGATTCTGAAGCCGTATCCTCATTTGCTTGTGTGAGTGTGTTAGCTGTATACAGTATATGGTGTATTGCAGATACATATTTCTTCATAAGACAAAATAGTCTTTCTGCATTCTTCATGTAATGTTAATGTAAGTGGTTTAATATGTGCACTGTGACTGTTGAAAAGGTGTGGCATTGCAGTTATCTGTAGAGAAATATACGAGTGTGTGTGGAGGATATGTGGTATAGATTATTCAGCCAGTTTTACACAGTACATAGAGCTCTTTATGTATCTGTACATATAGAGGTGGATTTAGTCTGTCATTGGACTTTTGTCAGTAGTTAGCAGGATTCACATTTGTTTCTGGCAACACGGTATCAGTGTATTATTTCCACATCATATAAGTACACACAGATGAAATTATAAGACAGGATGTAATATGGAAAATCGGTCTCTGTAAATTTCGGAAATAATTTTACAAGCAAAATAAATAACTAATTAAAAATTAATACTACAATGGCTCACTCAGATGCTTGAAGGCATACAAACCACCGAATACCTTCAAGTCTTCTACTAACATTAGGGCCAAGCCATGGTACAAGGCATTTGCATGTGAATCAGCAATGGATTGACAATCTAAGTATTCAGATAAACTGTGCAATACATGAAACATTTTAAGGAGTAAAAAATCAATGAATACAGGTTATTCACATATTTACTCATGACACAACCATACTAGCATCTTGACATAGAACAGAGTTAAAAAAATAAGAATTGTATCTTAAAAGGTCAAATTCCATAGACAGGCAATGATTCACACAAAGTAGCTTTACTACGAATTGTTCATAGTGCAATAATTTAGCTGGAGATGCTTCATAAAACAGAATTCATCAGACAATAAAATAGTATAAGTCAAAACAGACTGAAGGTCTTGACAATTTGTCAACTTTTTAAGTTCAAAGAAAGATTGAATGTATATAACCTCAATGTAGACTCGACGTCTTCCTGGTGTTGGTGGTTTTGCTGAAATGTGCAAAAGTTATTGAATTTACATAAAACAATGTAAGACTTGAGGTCTTCTTGCAATGATAGTCGAAGAAACGTCAAAAGTGAAAGGAATTTATATAAACCAAAGTAGACTTGAAGTCTTCTTGTATTGGTAGTTGCGGAAAATGTCCAACATATAAGGAATTTATATAAATCAAAGTAGACTTGAAGTCTTCTTGTGCTGGATGGCCTCAGTATTTTCAGAGAAAATGAGTGGATACAAACTCAAAGTAGACTCGTGGCCATCTGGTAGAGTTGCATTATGGAAATGTTAAATTATACAATCTCAATGTAGACTTGGTGTTTGTTTGGCTCCGCGCAGCTACGGTCGAGTGCACTTGCATAATATCTGCGCTGGTGAGATGTGATCAGCTGACGGCTCCGGTCAATGACAGCAGGCCGCCCCCCACCATGGAAGCAGCAGGCATGACATCAGACGGCTGGATCTGAGCGTTAATGTGCAGGTGCACACTGCTGAGTTCCAATTTGCTGCCAACTGTTGCCCAGTACTCCACGGGATCATGGAACAAAATTTATATATGGATCAATGCTTAATAGACACATAGCTATGCAATGCTGCCAACTATATGTTGTGAACTAAGATTATGGTGTGGTTTCAGGTTTTATTAACTTTTTGGTCATGAACTGTTGATCTATGAACTCATTTTATTTACACTGCTCGTAGGTTGATATGATGCTCTGTCTACCGTCTCTGTATACGATACTGTTCAAACATTTAACTCTATACACATACAACACGTTGCTCTACAGACTAGTAGTGTTAGAGCGTCCTTCTATGGGTTAACAGTACCTTTTTTCAAAACTGCTGCAGCAGAGTTCTGAGGTTCAATAATGTACACACTATGACAAGAATCAGTTTATAGTGGAGATCATGTCCATTGGCTACCACATGTGGGCAGGTGACTTTTGAATTCTCACACTAATTAATTCGTCACTTGTGTTTCTGATTCAGTGATAAGTGGTTTGTGAACTGTGGACCACCTGCGGCATCACAGGATTACAGTGTCCAGAGCATTCACAACGCAGCAGTATACCGTCCGAACAAAGCCAGATAGAGGTGAGTAAACACCACCAAGTTATTCACTTTATAATGTTCTGTGTTTATATGTCCCACATGACGGTGAGAAAGTTTGCTTTGTCGAAGGGTTTGCTAGTTGTACTCACTCCACAGAGTGTCTTTGCATTACTTATTTGTCACACAACTGTCCTTGGAACTTTTGTGCATTGGAACTGTGCACAACATTTGCACTTCAGTCTCTACTTCATGACAACAGTGTTTTCTTAGATTTCAGCTACATAAAAGTATACTTTAGTCAGATACAAATGGTCATTTTTCTAGCTTGGTATATTCTTAGCCACAAAAAGGGACATAAAATCAGTTGTATTTTCCAAATCTGGAATCAGTCGTTCAGTCGGGCACTAACAAATGGTCCATGGTCTAATAAATATGCGAGCAGAAATAAAGGTCAGGACATTATGCCTCCTGAACCCGTACATGACAGAAAGTCAAAACAAAATGACCAAAGCCAGCAAAAACAGCAAGGCTTGCGACCACGACTGATACACAAAGTATAGATACAAATACACTTAAAAACCACACATAATCATAATCCACTTGAGCAAACACAGAAATCATTGCATTTAAGATTTGCGTACTATTTAGGTATCTAAGAATTACTTTCTCATAGCAGAGTTCAGCTCATAGTTCTTGAAAATTGCTATATACAGGTGAAACTTAAGACCAAAATCTCATGAATCGTCAGAGAACAGCAATAAATGCTAAGTCCATGTTTGCTACGGTTTGTAGCTTATTTAGAAACTTTGCAAGATTGTCAATATGCATTGTACACAAAGCACAGATATCATTCTCCTTCAGGTAATCATTGTATCCTTTTCACTAACTGGTAACACAGTTGGTGCAAGGATAGGATTCCCTTTGACTAAATGCTACATTACTATTTACATTACTAACAAATGAACATTGCTATAAAAAATGACAAAATAGAAAATATTTAGTAAGCTTTTGCTTACGAAACAAAATTTTGTAGTGCAGAAGGCACTAGCTTGTGTGTAGCAAACACAGTCCTCAGTACATGAATAAACATGACAACATAGTATAAATTATTATGAAATCTCAAACCATTTGCTGGTACACAGCTTATGGCTCTCTTTGAGACTCGTTATCTCTTAGTATTTAGAGCAGCAAGCTTTTTCTTCCAATAATTACACTATGCCAAATGTTTACATACAGGTTTACATAGAAATACTTATTCTAGGAACATAATAAGATAATCCATCATAGACAAATTAAGTACACCTTTATCTCTCTCTCTTTATAAGAACAAACCAAGATCCTATCTTATAAATTTTCTGAGGTCCTGATTTTGGTAAAGTCCTTTCACTTTACATGGTTTCGGTAATGTAACAAGTAACACCCGTCATGTGGAATTTTAATTATCCTGAACAGGCCAGTATATCTCTCTTTTTAGGATGGTTTAGAGTAGGACCAAAGTAACACCATTTCACCTAAGCTTAATGATTGTACTCATCCTAACCTTTTGTCGTATACTCATTTTCATCTCTTAGCGCTAGTATTTAATGGCACGAGCACCTGTCTAGTCTTCTCTTCCCACGAGGTGTTGCATCTCGGGGCAAGTGGAAGGGCAGCTACCCACTCATTCTTCTGTTTTATTTAACATTATTTCATTGGGTGTGTGCCCTGTGGACAGATGTGGAAGGTCGTTCATGATTTCTTTAAAGAAGGTGACTAAATCAAGTGTAAGTCCGGATAAAACAGTTGAATTCTTTGAATATTCTTTCTTTGCAATTACTTTCTGGGTGGAATAGAGAAATTAAAATCTGTTTGATGTTCTGCTCTCACAGAAACAAACACCAAACTCGCCCAGTGAAATTAGATGCATTATCAGACAAAATCACACTCGGCTTACCGAAACAAGGGAAATAATCTTCCTTCAGTCTCTTAACAACGTGTGTGGCATGAGCTGATTTTGTTACATACAAACGTATGTGTTTGGAAAACATATCATTTATAGCCACCAGGTAATTGACACTTCCCCTTCCATGAGGGTATGGTCCAGCGAAGTCAATTGAAGCAATCTCTCCAGGTTTTGATGTCAGGATGCGATGCAGCTGAATCTTATTTGGTATGCACATAGGTTTGGTTCTCTTACATAGAACGCATGTTCGTAACAAATGATGCACGCGACTGTGCTTGTTTGGCAGGTAACAGTAAGTGGCAATCTTCTGCTTACATTTTTCTATTCCACAGTGCCCCCAGGACATGTGTGTATGCCAGATTAGGTGATCCTGGTACACACGGGGTATGCACACACACCACAATTCTGTATCAGAATAATTCCTATGGAATAACACGTAATTGTGCACCGTGTAGAATTGACTTAGTTTGTGAGTAGGCTGCTCCGCCAACAAACCCTTAACTTTTGCCCACTTTGGATCTATGTCTTGCACGGTTTTCATGTTCTTATACATTTCTAAATAGTACCTGTGATGGACAGGATCTTTCATCACTAGCACTTCGTAATCGGTGGCCTGCTCGACAAGTTCACTGAACTCAGGAAGACCACACAGCAACATGGATAAGGTGTCAGCGATAACATTTTTGCTGCCCTTTATATAGATAATTTCAAAATCGTATTCTTGCAAAAATAGGACCCACTGCATCAACCTCTGGTGTAGAAGCCGACAGGTCAGAAGAAAGCTAAGTGCCTTATGGTTGCAGTACACTTTAATGTACCAACAGCAAATAAATTAATGAAACTTCTTCAAAGACCATACATCACAGAGAGCTTCCAACTCCGTAGCTGAGTTGGATCTTTCACACTCGGTTAATACTCTGCTAGTGAAGCTAATAACTCAAACTTGCATTTGGCCATCAACCACAACCATTTAAAGTAAACAAGAGCCCAAACCCAAATAGGATGCATCTGAGGCAATGCAAAAATCTTCTTGCACGTCGGGATGTTCCAGAATTCCGGCACGAACCAATGCATCTTTAATTCTTTTAAACGCTTCCTGGCACTGTGTAGTCCAGGACAAGGGAGCATTTTTCTTTAACAAAGCTTGTAATTCTGGACTGTTCAACAGCTGGTTTGTCACAAATTATCTAAAGAAAGATGTCATGCCAAGGAAAGCTTTTAATTGTTTCCTCGTCATGGGTGTCGGACACTTAGCTATTGCCTGTATCTTGTCCGGGTCAGTAACAATACCTGACGGAGATATTATGCGGCCTAAAAACTTGATTTGCTGCTTGCCAAATTTCAATTTCTCCAGGTTTGCAGTAACACCTGAGTCCAAAAATCATTGTAATACTTATTTTAACAATTCTAGGTGTTCATTCCAAGAAGCTGTGGCGATTAATAAATCAACATATTTATCCAACAACCCTGGACTGAGAACAGTGTCAAGGGCCATAATAAATACGCCAGAGCTGACGTTTAACCTGAACGGAAGCTCATTGAACTGGTATGACCATCCAGCGGATACAAAGATAGTATATTTGTTTGAAACTTCCGACAGCTGGGTCTGCCAATACGATGATCCAAGATCCAGTGTGGTTAGAAAATTCACACCTGAATATTTTTGCAATTTCCCTTCCAGAGCTTCCAGATGTGTACATACCAGTACAATAATTTTGTTTATGTTGTGCGCATCAAGGACCACGTGCAGTCCACCACCTGGTTTAACAATGGCTAATAATGGACTGCAGTAAGGAGAGAATGAAGTTTAAACTATATTCCACTCGAGCATCTTTGATAATTCTTGTTTAATGGCATCCCTGCAGGCCCATGGGATTGCATAGGTCTTGTTGCAATAAGTATCATGGGGAACACCATTCATGTGGTAAATGTATCCTTTGATAATACCGGGCTTTTTAGAAAAGACATGTACATACTTGGTTAAGAGATGGATAAGATCATTCTTTGTTGTTCGCTAAAACACTCAGATTCTCATGCCTTAGCATGTATTTTGCTTACGTCGAGTAGATCATCATCTGAATATGCCAACACCAGATCTGATTGGTTGTGGGGTAAGTGACTGTCTGCACCAGTAGATTTACACCCACTACTCGGATAGACAGGTGTGTATGAAAACTGACTTGATGTGCCTTTGTATGAATTTAATTTAACTTTATGTCCCTCTCACTAATAGTCAGGGTGCAGGTTCTGTGTTGGATATTGATACACGCATTCCTCCATCTTAGGAACTTCATCCCTAACAAGCACGGTACCATCAATACCATCACTAGTAAGAACGTGCACTCCATGGCTCTGCTCTCGAATTCAATTAAGACCAGTACCTGCTTTTCTACCCTTTGTGTACATGCGCCAGTAGCTCCTGACATAACACAATTCTGTTCGGGACTTGTCAGTACTTTGTGTTTTCCTGGATTCTTTTCAGAAAATGAGTAGCTATCACACTCATACTCGCACCAGTGTCGATTATAATGGTAACCAGAATACCATCAACTATCCCATTTACAACTGCTTGCACCTGATCTACCCAAGTATCTCTGCAAGGTATTGGATCACCTGATAGTTCTGCTCATATATCTACATTGTCATTGTAACGAAGCATGTTCGCTACATGAACAGTACCGTTGCCCACATTAAATCCTGCGGTCATGATGAGGGGGTGCGATGAGACCACAGTCAGTTTGATGCATACGAAGTTTGCATAGGGTGCTCGTCTACACACTCCACTATTTGCACTGTATCATTTCTGGGATTTTGTGACCATCTGGCTGGTGGTCTTGGTTCGGAAGCAGTTTGATTCCAGTCCATGTTGGTGTTGGGCAGATTATTATTTTGCGGGGAGTTTTCGGCCACCAGTTACCTGTGCTCTGTCTGGACAACCACTGTTCTGCATTTGATCTGTTGCAACCATTATGATAAACAGGGTTAAATGTATTATTTTTATTTCGACTTTGAAATCCGCTACTGTTATGCGGCTGTTGATTCTCGTTTGTAATTTGCTGCGCATCTTGCTTGAGCGGGGCCTCATCATTATTAGCAGTGCCGTTCCAACCATTGTTCTTATGGTTGCAAGACTGCACTGCTAGTGCACCACTATTGCCATTTGTGTGGCATGCGTCATCATGGATTAAAACAAGCGCATGTACAACCAATCTAAATCCTTCTATGTCATCTTCTGGGGCATGAAGTAATTTTTCACAGATATCCACCGGTAATTTACCTTTTAATGTCCTGATCACATCTTTCAACATGATGGGGTTGTCCCAGTACCTAGTTTTGTTAATATACTGCTCGAAGTACTTTCAAAGCGTTCCCTGTTTAGGGTGGTACTTTTTGGGATTAAATACCTCGTGTCTCATTTTGGCTTGCACATGCGGTGACCAATACTTGGCCAAAAACACCTGCTCGAACTGTTCATACATTTTACAATGTTCAGCAATGGTAGTAGCCCACAGTGTGGATTCTCTTTGCATGCACGTTGCAGTGAATTGTATTTCCTGCCTGTCATTCCGTGACATAGGCAGCACCCCCGAGAAACCTCTGATAAAAAATATGGGGTGTGGGAATTTCTTCTCCGGTATAAAAATCTGAAACTGATGGTGTTTCAACAGCCCTTCTTCTATCAACACGGTAGTTAAAACATTCGCTGGCCCCACAGATTCAAGTGGAGAATTACCATACGGACTGTAATGTCCAGTATTTTGCGGTGACATATTATTCTGTGTTGTCCCCGCCGGATTATTTTGCAGAAATGGTGGAAGTGAATCTGGCACACGTGGCGACTCTTGCATCTGACAAATCTCATTTTTTAAATCGTTTACTTGTTGCTACCACCCAGGCAACCCATTTAAAATATTTTAAATGTGGCCAAGTTGATGCTGCAACGATTTGTCAGATGTTCCTGGTTCAGACAGTACCTCTGCACCAACAGCTTGTACTGCAGAATGTATTTCTGTCTCAGTTTTTTGAATTATGCCTTTATTTCATTCTGTTATCCATTCACCAAATTCCTATTTAGTGTTTCACCTTGAGCGTCGAGGTTTTGCTGCAATTTGCACTCTTGCTCAAGTGAAAGTTCCGCGAACTGGTCTGTTAAATTTGACATTTTCACTTGCACGGTTGTCTGCGTCTCTTTTAAGCCCTTCACATTGTCAGACAACCGCTTAACATGATCCGGGATCTCACGTTATGCTTCAGTTAAGCTCAAGATTTCAGTTCGGATTAGCACTAGGTTTGCATCCAGTTGATTGTTCAGATCAGTGACTACTGTATCATCAAATTTCCCATGAATGTTTTTAGATAAGCCTTGAAATTTAGCATCTAATGCAGTGCTTTGCTCACTAAAACTTTCTTGAATATTTTTAGTCAGATCTGCAAATTTTGCATTAGACTCTGTACTTTGTTCATTAAAGCTTTCTCGGATATTTTTAGTCAAATTTTCAAATTTTGCATCAGACACAGTGCATCGCATTTACCTTGTAAATCAGTACATTGTCCTTTAAAGCTTTCTTGTAACTCAATGCATTGTTCATTGAATTTCTCTTCCAGCTTTCTTGACATGTTGGAAGAGATGTTATTGAACGTATCTGTTAAACTTAGAAAGAATCTCCAAACAATGCAATCGACTGTGTCACTTGTGCAGTTACTTCACTTGTTCCAATTGCATGTCTTCAGATTCCAATAAATTTGGAGCATTTGCACTTCCGGTTTCAAAAACATCAATTTCGGAACCCATTCCCGCCATTATCACATCGGCAGCAGTACTGTCATCCAGATGCGATTGTCTGTGTGTCTCGTCACTGGTATTCATAGTGGAAAATTTTTCGTATTTCGGCATTGACTAATAGTAACAGTAACATATGGTAGCACTGACTTTGAATGATAATAAAATTAAGCTGGACAATGTACTGAGGTTTTAACACTATGTGCAGGTGCAATATAATTATTAAGCAAGGACAAGATGGCAGCATGAAGGACTAAGCAAAACATTAGAAAGATGAGTGTACCATCTTGTGAGAGAACAGCGCAATGACAGACATGTTTGACAAACTTTTAACAATGGAAGCCAACATTAAAATGCAAGTTAACACCAATGATGTAGTTAACAGAAAAAATGCCAAAATATGAGTTACTGAACAACACACGTTTAAAGTTGCCAAACATGTAAAAACAGAGTGAGAATGATGATACCACTTACCTTGTTACAGATGTGAAGCACAGCGTCGTACTTTCATAAGTCCAGGATTGTACAATATTTCGTCTTTCACTGGCCATTCGAGCAATTTACCATCATTGTCCCGTTACTTTCAGATACAACAGTTCTCCGTAACAGGTTGGCCATTGTAAGATAGACCATGAAATATAGAACAAAAAATATATAAATACAACAGTAATGATGTCTGGCCCACTGGTGGGTGGCAGAATGACACAGTTACTAGCCTCAAAGGGGAATCAAGAATTAAAATTAACATTTAAAATTAATGAAGAAGGAGGGAAATGACATTAGATAGCGGTCATGCGTGTTTCCTCGGCCGCAATACAGACGGCACAGAGTGATGAAACTGCAACACTCCGCGCCGAGTTTGGTGTGAAGCAGCTATTATAAATTAAAATGAAAAACATGCACCATCATCAATGATTTGAATGAAGCTAGGCTTGTGTCTGACTGGTGTAGGTCGCACAACGACGTCACTATTAGTGGACAGTGGGGCGAATCATTTTTTGCGTCACTCGTGTGGAAACTGCAGCAAGATGCAAGTGAAATGATCAGCGCACCGATATCAGGGACATGGAGTGATATACATGGTTTGGAATTAATAACTGAACACGAGAAGTGCCATAATATGTCCACTAACAATGGGTCGTCAGTACCTCTTTTCCAAGCATGATATTCTGAAAAATGTAAATGATCAAATATTAATAATAAAGTGACATGGTGGCTAGAAATTTAGAAATGAAATACATTGTAAGGTTAATCTTGACTATAAGGACTTAAGGAACATTTTAACACAGATTCATACAGAGAGTCATGACAATGCGTCAATAACTAATCAGAGAAGGAACAGAACCGAACAAAAACCAGCGGACAGTAGACAAAAGAATTTGATATAAATATGACTAATTAAATTAAACAGAGGTTGTACAGCAGCAGATACATCGCTAAGTACACAAAGATGAAACTATAAGACTGGATGTAATGTTGAATCTTAGACCCTGTCAATGTCGGAAACAATTTTAAAAGCAAAGTAAATACTAATAATTAAAAAGTAATCGTCCCATATCCTCCAATGCATGTGTTTTGTCAGTGTACTCAAGTGTGGATGGAAGCATGTTTCTGTTGTTTAGAGCCTTTGTTTGTGACCGTTCACTTCCCTCTTCATGTTTTGAAATCTTCTTTCTTGATTCATTGTGTAATTTCTTTTTTGGTGTTTTTAATTTTGTATTGTATAAATACTGTGTAAGAGAGTTCTGTAGTATGAATGTATTGTGTTGTTGTGTCTGTGTCGAGTTGAGATATTTGAAGTGTGTTTGTTGAATAGTATTAATGTTGTATTTCGGAGACATATTTCTTCATGTGCGGTGCCCATCTATCTTGATTCTTCATGTCATTTCTCTGAGTCGTGTGTAAAATGAATGTAATTGGGTTTATAATTTCATATGTCAAGTGATGAAAAGTTGTGTTCTGATCTGTTTGTGTGAGTGGGTTTGTTGTTTAGAATATATAGTGTTTTGTAGAGATATAAAGTTCTTCATGAGAAAAAATTATCTTACTGCATTCTTCATGTAGTGTTAATGTAAGTGGTTTGATATGTGGAGGGTGAGTGTTGAACAGGTGTTATATTGCAGTAATCTGTAGAGAAATATACGAGTATGTAAGGAGGAAATGTGGTATAGATGTTCTGACATTTTTACATCATACATAGAGTTTTATATGTATCTGGAGATATAGAGTTGAAGTTATTCTGTCATTGAACTTCCTCAGTAATTAACAGCTTGCACATTTGTTTCTGGAAACATGGTAACAATGTATTTGTTCCACATAGAGAGTTTTCTGACACACTTGAATACCGACATATAAGGAATTCAAATGTGTAGGTTTATTAGGTTTTTTCCCATTTTCATTTGTTTACTAATGTATGCCACAATTGTAAACATCATAAATGCTAATCCGTTTCAATACCGAGGTGTCCGATACTAAAATCCATCCATGAACTTAGACTATAGTGAGCTACACTAGGCATGTTTTATTAGTAATATCTTTTCATCTGGATCAGATATTTACATTATTAATCGCAGTATGCAATTGCATATCTCAGTTACTCTCTAGATAAATTCATGTTCGCTCAATGAGAGAACTGTCAGTGGTAGTTGTCATCTTCTAATATGTATCAATTTTACGATGCAGCTAATGGCTTTGTAGGTCTCAGTGACCATCACATATCCTCCATTGCATGTTTTGTGTCAGTGTAGTGAAGTGTGTTTGGATGCTTGTTTGTGTTGTAAAGAGTCATTGCTTGTGAACATTCATCTTCTCTCTTCATGTTTGGAAATCTTCTTCCTTGATTCTTCGTGTAATTTCATTTTTGGTGTTTTTAATTTTGTAATGTGTAAATACTGTGTTGTTGTGTCTCTGTCCAGTCGAGAAATTTGAAGTGTGTTTGATGATTACTATTAATGTTGTGTTTTGGAGGCATACTTCTTCTTGTGCGGTTCTCTTCTCTCTTGATTCTTCATGTCATTTATTTTATTAATCGCAGTATGCAAAGGCTTATGTCAGTTACTCTCTAGATAAGTTCATGTTCGCTCAATGAGAGAACTGTCAGTGGTAGGTGTCATCACCTAATATGTATCAATTTTACGATGCAGCTAATGGCTTTGTAGGTCTCAGTGACCGTCACATATTCTCCATTGCATGTTTTGTGTCAGTGTACTGAAGTGTGTTTGGAAGCTTGATTGTGTTGTATAGAGTCTTTGCTTGTGAAAGTTCATCTTCTCTCTTCATGTTTGGAAATCTTCTTTCTTTATTCTTCATGTAATTTCATTTTTAGTGTTTTTAATTTTGTAATGTGTAGATACTGTGTTGTTGTGTGTGTGCAGTTGAGAAATTTGAAGTGTGTTTCATGAATTGTATTAATGATGTATTTTGGAGGCATATTTCTACATATGCGGTTCTCTTCTCTCTTGATTCTTCATGTCATTTGTCTGAGTATTGTGTAAAATGAGTGTAATTTGGTTTATAGTTTCATATGTGGACTGATGTAAAATTGTGTTTGATCTGTTTGTGTGAGTAGGATTGTTGTATAGAGTGTATAGTGTTTTGGAGAGACATATTTCTTCATGAGACAAAATCTTCTTTCTGCATTCTTCATGTAGTGTTAATGTAAGTGGTTTGATATGTGGTGTGTGAAAGTTGAATAGCTGTTGCATTGCAGTTATCTGTGGCGAAATATACGGGGATGTATGGAGGATATCTTGTATAGATTGTTCTGCCACTTTTGCATCGTACATAGAGTTCTATATGTTTCTGGAGACATAGAGTTGAATTTATTCAGTCATTCAACTTTCTCAATAACTTACAGCTTCCACATTTGATCTGGAAAAATGGTAACAATGTATTTCTTCCACATAGAGAGTTTTGGGTCACACTTATATACTGACATAATAGGAATTCAAATGTGTAGGTTTATTAGGTTTTTTCCCCATTTTCATTTGTTTACTAATATATACCACAATTGTAAACATCATAAATGCTAATCCGTTTCAATACCGAGGTGTCCGATACTAAAATCTATCCATGAACTTAGACTATAGTGAGCTACACTAGGCATGTTTTATTAGTAATATCTTTTCATCTGGTTCAGATATTTACATTATTAATCGCAGTATGCAATTGCATATCTCAGTTACTCCCTAGATAAATTCATGTTCGCTCAAAGAGAGAACAGTCAGAGGTAGGTGTCATCACCTAATATGTATCCATTTTACGATGCAGCTAGTGGCTTTGTAGGTCTCAGTGACCGTCACATATCCTCCATTGCCTGTTTTTTGTCAGTGAACCGAAGTATGTTTGGATGCTTGTTTGTGTTGCGTAGAGTCATTGCTTGTGAATGTTCATCTTCTCTCTTCATGTTTGGAAATCTTCTTTTTTGATTCTTCATGTAATTTCATTTTTGGTGTTTTTAATTTTGTAATGTGTAAATTCTGTGTTGTTGTGTCTGTGTCCAGTTGAGATATGTGAAGTGTGTTTGATGATTGGTATTGATGTTGTATTATGGAGGCATATTTCTTCATGTGTGATTTTCTTCTCACTTGATTCATCATGTGATTTGTCTGAGTAGTGTGTAAAATGAATGTAATTGTGTTTATAGTTTCATACGTAGAGTGATGAAAAGTTGTGTTCTGATTTGTTTGTGTGAGTGTAATTGTTGTATAGAATATATAGTGTTTTGTAGGGACATATTTCTTGATGAGACAATATCTTCTTTCTGCATCCTTCATGTAGTGTTAATGTAAGTGGTTTGATATGTGGTGTGTGAGTGTTGAAAAGGTGTTGTATTACAGTTATCTGTAGAGAAGTATACGAGTATGTATGGAGGATATGTGGTATAGATGGTTCTGCCATTTTTGCATCATACATAGAGTTCTAAATGTATCTGGAGACATAGAGTTGGATTTATTCTGTCAATTAACTTTCTTGATAATTATCAGCTTGCACATTTGTTTTCGGAAACATGGTAACAATGTATTTTCTCCACATAGAGAGCTTTCTGTCACTCTTGTATACCGACATAATAGGAAATCAGATGTTTAGGTTTATTAGGTATTTTTCCCATTTTCATTTGTATACTGATATATGTCAGAATTGTGTACATCGTAAATGGTAATCCGTTTCAGTACAGAGGTGTCCCATACTTTAATCCATCCATGAACTTAGCATATAATGAACTATAATAGTCATGTTTTATTACTAATATCTTTTCATCTCGTTCAGGTATTTATTTTATTAATCGCACTTTGCAACTGCATATGTCGGTTGCTCTCTAGAAAGTTCATGTTCACTCAATGAGAGAACTGTCAGTGGTAGGTGTCATCACCTAATATGTATCAATTTTACGATGCAGCTAATGGCTTTGTAGGTCTCAGTGACCGTCACATATCCTCCATTGCATGTTTTGTGTCAGTGTACTGAAGTGTGTTTGCATGCTTGTTTGTGTTGTATAGAGTCTTTGCTTGTGAAAGTTCATCTTCTCTCTTCATGTTAGGAAATCTTCTTTCTTGATTCTTCATTTAATTTCATTTTTGGTGATTTTAATTTTGTAATGTGTAAATACTGTGTTGTTCTGTCTGTGTCCAGTTGAGAAATTTGAAGTGTGATTGATGATTTGTAATAATGCTGTATTTCGGAGACATATTTCTTCATGTGCGGTTCTCTTCTCTCTTGATTCTTCATGTCATTTGTCTGAGTACTGTGTAAAATGAGTGTAATTGGGTTTATAGTTTCATATGTGGACTGATGTAAAATTGTGTTTGATCTGTTTGTGTGAGTGGGATTGTTGTATAGAGTGTATAGTGTTTTGGAGAGACATATTTCTTCATGAGACGAAATCTTCTTTCTGCATTCTTCATGTAGTTTTAATGTAAGTGGTTTGATATGTGGTGTGTGAAAGTTGAATAGGTGTTGCATTGCAGTTATCTGTGGCAAAATATACGGGTATGTATGGAGGATATCTTGTATAGTTTGTTCTGCCACTTTTACATCGTACATTGAGTTCTATATGTACCTGGAGACATAGAGTTGAATTTATTCAGTCATTGAACTTTCTCAATAACTTACAGCTTCCACATTTGCTTCTGAAAAAATGGTAACAATGTATTTCTTCCACATAGAGTGTTTTGGGTCACACTTATATACTGACATAATAGGAATTCAAATGTTTAGGTTTCTTAGGTTTTTTTCCCATTTTCATTTGTTTACTAATATATGCCACAATTGTAAACATCATAAATGCTAGTCCGTTTCAATACTGAGGTGTCCGATACTAAAATCCATACATGAACTTAGACTATAGTGAGCTACACTAGGCATGTTTTGTTAGTAATATCTTTTCATCTGGTTCAGATATTTACATTATTAATCGCAGTATGCAATTGCATATCTCAATTACTCCCTAGATAAATTCATGTTCGCTCAAAGAGAGAACTGTCAGAGGTAGGTGTCATCACCTAATATGTATCCATTTTACGATGCAGCTAATGGCTTTGTAGGTCTCAGTGACCGTCACATATCCTCCATTGCCTGTTTTGTGTCAATGAACTGAAGTGTGTTTGGATGGTTGTTTGTGTTGCGTAGAGTCATTGCTTGTGAAAGTTCATCTTCTCTCTTCATGTTAGGAAATCTTCTTTTTTGATTCTTCATGTAATTTCATATTTGGTGTTTTTAATTTTGTAATGTGTAAATTCTGTGTTGTTGTGTCTGTCCAGTTGAGATATGTGAAGTGTGTCTGATGATTGGTATTAATGTTGTATTATGGACGTATATTTCTTCATGTGCGATTTTCTTCTCACTTGATTCTTCATGTGATTTGTCTGAGTAGTGTGTAAAATGAATGTAATTGGGTTTATAGTTTCATACGTAGAGTGATGAAAAGTTGTGTTCTGATTTGTTTGTGTGAGTGTAATTGTTGTATAGAATATATAGTGTTTTGTAGGGACATATTTCTTCATGAGACAAAATCTTCTTTCTGCATTCTTCATGTAGTGTTAATGTAAGTGGTTTGATATGTGGTGTGTGAGTGTTGAAAAGGTGTTGTATTACAGTTATCTGTAGAGAAGTATACGAGTATGTATGGAGGATATGTGGTATAGATGGTTCTGCCATTTTTGCATCATACATAGAGTTCTAAATGTATCTGGAGACATAGAGTTGGATTTATTCTGTCAATTAACTTTCTTGATAATTATCAGCTTGCACATTTGTTTTCGGAAACATGGTAACAATGTATTTTCTCCACATAGAGAGTTTTCTGTCACTCTTGTATACCGACATAATAGGAAATCAGATGTTTAGGTTTATAAGGTATTTTTCCCATTTTCATTTGTATACTGATATATGTCAGAATTGTGTACATCATAAATGGTAATCCGTTTAGGTACCAAGATGTCCGATACTTTAATCCATCCATGAACTTAGCATATAATGAACTACATTAGTCATGTTTTATTAGTAATATCTTTTCATCTCGTTCAGTTATTTATTTTATTAATCGCACTTTGCAACTGCATATGTCGGTTACTATCTAGATAAGTTCATGTTCACTCAATGAGAGAACTGTCAGTGGTAGGTGTCATCACCTAATATGTATCAATTTTACGATGCAGCTAATGGCTTTGTAGGTCTCAGTGACCATCACATATCCTCCAATGCATGTTTTGTGTCAGTGTAGTGAAGTGTGTTTGGAAGCGTGATTGTGTTGTATAGAGTCTTTGCTTGTGAAAGTTCATCTTCTCTCTTTGTGTTTGGAAATCTTCTTTCTTTATTCTTCATGTAATTTCATTTTTAGTGTTTTTAATTTTGTAATGTGTAAATACTGTTTTGTTGTGTCTGTGTCCGGTTGAGAAATTTGAAGTGTGTTTGATGATTTGTATTAATGCCGTTTTTCGGAGGCATATTTCTTCATGTGCGGTTCTGTTCCCTCTTGATTCTTCATGTCATTTGTCTGAGTACTGTGTGAAATGAGTGTAATTGGGTTTATAGTTTCATATGTGGAGTGATGCAAAATTGTGTTTGCTCTGTTTGTGTGAGTGGGATTGTTGTTTAGAGTGTATAGTGTTTTGTGGAGACAGATTTCTTCATGAGATAAAATCTTCTTTCTGCATTCTTCATGTAGTGTTATTATAATTGGTTTGATATGTTGTGTGTGAGTGTTGGAAAGGTGTTGTATTACAGTTATCTGTAGAGAAGTATACGAGTATGTATGGAGGATATGTGGTATAGATGGTTCTGCCAATTTTGCATCATACATAGAGTTCTAAATGTATCTGGAGACATAGAGTTGGATTTATTCTGTCAATTAACTTTCTTGATAATTATCAGCTTGCAGATTTGTTTTCAGAAACGTGGTAACAATGTATTTTCTCCACATAGAGAGTTTTCTGTCACTCTTGTGTACTGACATAATAGGATATCAGATGTTCAGGTTTATTAGGTACTTTCCCATTTTCAATTGTATACTGATATATGCCAGAATTGTGTACATCATAAATGGTAATCCGTTTCAGTACCAAGGTGTCCGATACTTTAATCCATCTTTGAACTTAGCATATAATGAACTATATTAGTCATGTGTTATTAGTAATAACTTTTCATCTCGTTCAGTTATTTATTTTATTAATCGCACTATGCAACTGCATATGTCAGTTACTCTCTAGATAAGTTCATGTTCGCTCAATGAGAGAACTGTCAGTGGTAGGTGTCATCACCTAATATGTATCAATTTTACGATGCAGCTAATGGCTTTGTAGGTCTCAGTGACCATCACATATCCTCCATTGCATGTTTTGTGTCAGTGTACTGAAGTGTGGTTGGAAGCTTGTTTGTGTTGTACAGAGTCTTTGCTTGTGAAAGTTCATCTTCTCTCTTCATGTTTGGAAATCTTCTTTCTTTATTCTTCATGTAATTTCATTTTTAGTGTTTTTAATTTTTAATGTGTAAATACTGTGTTGTTGTGTCTGTGTCCAGTTGAGAAATTTGAAGTGTGTTTGATGATTTGTATTAATGCTGTAGTTTGGAGGCATATTTCTTCATGTGTGTTTCTCTTCTCTCTTGATTCTTCATGTCATTTGTCTGAGTACTGTGTAAAATGAGTGTAATTGGGTTTATAGTTTCATATGTGGAGTGATGTAAAATTGTGTTTGCTCTGTTTGTGTGAGTGGGATTGTTGTATAGAGTGTATAGAGTTTTGGAGAGACATATTTCTTCATGAGATAAAATCTTCATTCTGCATTCTTCATGTAGTGTTAATATAATAGGTTTGATATGTGGTGTGTGAGTGTTGAAAAGGTGTTGTATTACAGTTATCTGTAGAGAAGTATACGAGTATGTATGGAGGATATGTGGTATAGATGGTTCTGCCAATTTTGCATCATACATAGAGTTCTAAATGTATCTGGAGACATAGAGTTGGATTTATTCTGTCAATTAACTTTCTTGATAATTATCAGCTTGCAGATTTGTTTTCAGAAACGTGGTAACAATGTATTTTCTCCACATAGAGAGTTTTCTGTCACTCTTGTGTACTGACATAATAGGATATCAGATGTTCAGGTTTATTAGGTACTTTCCCATTTTCGATTGTATACTGATATATGCCAGAATTGTGTACATCATAAATGGTAATCCGTTTCAGTACCAAGGTGTCCGATACTTTAATCCATCTTTGAACTTAGCATATAATGAACTATATTAGTCATGTGTTATTAGTAATAACTTTTCATCTCGTTCAGTTATTTATTTTATTAATCGCACTATGCAACTGCATATGTCAGTTACTCTCTAGATAAGTTCATGTTCGCTCAATGAGAGAACTGTCAGTGGTAGGTGTCATCACCTAATATGTATCAATTTTACGATGCAGCTAATGGCTTTGTAGGTCTCAGTGACCATCACATATCCTCCATTGCCTGTTTTGTGTCAATGAACTGAAGTGTGTTTGGATGGTTGTTTGTGTTGCGTAGAGTCATTGCTTGTGAAAGTTCATCTTCTCTCTTCATGTTAGGAAATCTTCTTTTTTGATTCTTCATGTAATTTCATATTTGGTGTTTTTAATTTTGTAATGTGTAAATTCTGTGTTGTTGTGTCTGTCCAGTTGAGATATGTGAAGTGTGTCTGATGATTGGTATTAATGTTGTATTATGGACGTATATTTCTTCATGTGCGATTTTCTTCTCACTTGATTCTTCATGTGATTTGTCTGAGTAGTGTGTAAAATGAATGTAATTGGGTTTATAGTTTCATACGTAGAGTGATGAAAAGTTGTGTTCTGATTTGTTTGTGTGAGTGTAATTGTTGTATAGAATATATAGTGTTTTGTAGGGACATATTTCTTCATGAGACAAAATCTTCTTTCTGCATTCTTCATGTAGTGTTAATGTAAGTGGTTTGATATGTGGTGTGTGAGTGTTGAAAAGGTGTTGTATTACAGTTATCTGTAGAGAAGTATACGAGTATGTATGGAGGATATGTGGTATAGATGGTTCTGCCATTTTTGCATCATACATAGAGTTCTAAATGTATCTGGAGACATAGAGTTGGATTTATTCTGTCAATTAACTTTCTTGATAATTATCAGCTTGCACATTTGTTTTCGGAAACATGGTAACAATGTATTTTCTCCACATAGAGAGTTTTCTGTCACTCTTGTATACTGACATAATAGGAAATCAGATGTTTAGGTTTATAAGGTATTTTTCCCATTTTCATTTGTATACTGATATATGTCAGAATTGTGTACATCATAAATGGTAATCCGTTTAGGTACCAAGATGTCCGATACTTTAATCCATCCATGAACTTAGCATATAATGAACTATATTAGTCATGTGTTATTAGTAATATCTTTTCATCTCGTTCAGTTATTTATTTTATTAATCGCACTATGCAACTGCATATGTCAGTTACTCTGTAGATAAGTTCATGTTCACTCAATGAGAGAACTGTCAGTGGTAGGTGTCATCACCTAATATGTATCCATTTTACGATGCAGCTAATGGCTTTGTAGGTCTCAGTGACCGTCACATATCCTCCATTGCATGTTTTGTGTCAGTGAACTGAAGTGTGTTTGGATGCTTGTTTGTGTTGCACAGAGTCATAGCTTGTGAAAGTTCATCTTCTCTATTCATGTTTGGAAATCTTCTTTTTTGATTCTTCATGTAATATCATTTTTGGTGTTTTTATTTTTGTAATGTGTAAATTCTGTGTTGTTGTGTCTGTCCAGTTGAGATATGTGAAGTGTGTTTGATGATTGGTATTAATGTTGTATTATGGACGTATATTTCTTCATGTGCGATTTTCTTCTCACATGATTCTTCATGTGATTTGTCTGAGTAGTGTGTAAAATGAATGTAATTGGGTTTATAGTTTCATACGTAGAGTGATGAAAAGTTGTGTTCTGATTTGTTTGTGTGAGTGTAATTGTTGTATAGAATATATAGTGTTTTGTAGGGACATATTTCTTCATGAAACAATATCTTCTTTCGCATTCTTCATGTAGTGTTAATGTAAGTGGTTTGATATGAGGTGTGTGAGTGTTGAAAAGGTGTTGTATTACAGTTATCTGTAGAGAAGTATACGAGTATGTATGGAGGATATGTAGCATAGATGGTTCTGCCATTTTTGCATCATACATAGAGATCTAAATGTATCAGGAGACATAGAGTTGGATTTATTCTGTCAATTAACTTTCTTGATAATTATCAGCTTGCACATTTGTGTTCGGAAACATGGTAACAATGTATATTCACCACATAGAGAGTTTTCTGTCACTCTTGTATACCGACATAATAGGAAATCAGATGTTTAGGTTTATTAGGTATTTTTCCCAATTTCATATGTATACTCATATATGTCAGAATTGTGTACATCATAAATGGTAATCCGTTTCAGTACCAAGGTGTCCGATACTTTAATCCATCCATGAACTTAGCACATAATGAACTATATTAGTCATGTTTTATTAGTAATATCTTTTCATCTCGTTCAGTTATTTATTTTATTAATCGCACTTTGCAACTGCATATGTCAGTTACTTTGTAGATAAGTTCATGTTCACTCAATGAGAGAACTGTCAGTGGTAGGTGTCATCACCTAATATGTATCAATTTTACGATGCAGCTAATGGCTTTGTAGGTCTCAGTGACCGTCACATATCCTCCATTGCATGTTTTGTGTCAGTGTACTGAAGTGTGTTTGGAAGCTTGATTGTGTTGTATAGAGTCTTTGCTTGTGAAAGTTCATCTTCTCTCTTCGTGCTTGGAAATCTTCTTTCTTTATTCTTCATGTAATTTCATTTTTAGTGTTTTTAATTTTGTAATGTGTAAATACTGTGTTGTTGTGTCTGTGTCCAGTTGAGAACTTTGAAGTGTGTTTGATGATTTGTATAAATGCTGTATTTCAGAGGCATATTTCTTCATGTGCGGTTCTCTTCTCTCTTGATTCTTCATGTCATTTGTCTGAGTACTGTGTAAAATGAGTGTAATTGGGTTTATAGTTTCATATGTGGAGTGATGTAAAGTTGTGTTTGATCTGTTTGTGTGAGTGGGATTGTTGTATAGAGTGTATAGTGTTTTGTGGAGACAGATGGTTGTTTGTGTTGCGTAGAGTCATTGCTTGTGAAAGTTCATCTTCTCTCTTCATGTTAGGAAATCTTCTTTTTTGATTCTTCATGTAATTTCATTTTTGGTGTTTTTAATTTTGTAATGTGTAAATTCTGTGTTGTTGTGTCTGTCCAGTTGAGATATGTGAAGTGTGTCTGATGATTGGTATTAATGTTGTATTATGGACGTATATTTCTTCATGTGCGATTTTCTTCTCACTTGATTCTTCATGTGATTTGTCTGAGTAGTGTGTAAAATGAATGTAATTGGGTTTATAGTTTCATACGTAGAGTGATGAAAAGTTGTGTTCTGATTTGTTTGTGTGAGTGTAATTGTTGTATAGAATATATAGTGTTTTGTAGGGACATATTTCTTCATGAGACAATATCTTCTTTCTGCATTCTTCATGTAGTGTTAATGTAAGTGGTTTGATATGTGGTGTGTGAGTGTTGAAAAGGTGTTGTATTACAGTTATCTGTAGAGAAGTATACGAGTATGTATGGAGGATATGTGGTATAGATGGTTCTGCCATTTTTGCATCATACATAGAGTTCTAAATGTATCTGGAGACATAGAGTTGGATTTATTCTGTCAATTAACTTTCTTGATAATTATCAGCTTGCACATTTGTTTTCGGAAACATGGTAACAATGTATTTTCTCCACATATAGAGTTTTCTGTCACTCTTGTATACCGACATAATAGGAAATCAGATGTTTAGGTCTATTAGGTATTTTTCCCATTTTCATTTGTATACTGATATATGTCAGAATTGTGTACATCATAAATGGTAATCCGTTTCAGTACCAAGGTGTCCGATACTTTAATCCATCCATGAACTTAGCATATAATGAACTATATTAGTCATGTTTTATTAGTAATATCTTTTCATCTCGTTCAGTTATTTATTTTATTAATCGCAATTTCCAACTGCATATGTTGGTTACTCTCTAGATAAGTTCATGTTCACTCAATGAGAGAACTGTCAGTGGTAGGTGTCATCACCTAATATGTATCAATTTTACGATGCAGCTAATGGCTTTGTAGGTCTCAGTGACCGTCACATATCCTCCATTGCATGTTTTGTGTCAGTGTACTGAAGTGTGTTTGGAAGCGTGATTGTGTTGTATAGAGTCTTTGCTTGTGAAAGTTCATCTTCTCTCTTCGTGTTTGGTAATCTTCTTTCTTTATTCTTCATGTAATTTCATTTTTAGAGTTTTTAATTTTGTGATGTGTAAATACTGTGTTGTTGTGTCTGTGTCCATTTGAGAAATTTGAAGTGTGTTTGATGATTTGTATTAATGCTGTATTTCGGAGGCATATTTCTTCATATGCAGTTCTCTTCTCTCTTGATTCTTCATGTCATTTGTCTGAGTACTGTGTAAAATGAGTGTAATTGGGTTTATAGTTTCCTATGTGGACTGATGTAAAATTGTGTTTGATCTGTTTGTGTGAGTGGGATTGTTGTATAGAGTGTATAGTGTTTTGGAGAGACATAGTTCTTCATGAGACAAAATCTTCTTTCTGCATTCTTCATGTAGTGTTAATGTAAGTGGTTTGATATGTGGTGTGTGAAAGTTGAATAGGTGTTGCATTGCACTTATCTGTGCCGAAATATACGGGTATGTATGGAGGATATCTTGTATAGATTGTTCTGCCACTATTAAATCGTACATAGAGTTCTAAATGTATCTGGAGACATAGAGATGAATTTATTCAGTCATTGAACTTTCTCAATAACTTACAGCTTCCACATTTGCTTCTGAAAAAATGGTAACAATGTATTTCTTCCACATAGAGTGTTTTGGGTCACACTTATATACTGACATAATAGGAATTCAAATGTTTAGGTTTCTTAGGTTTTTTTCCCATTTTCATTAGTTTACTAATATATGCCACAATTGTAAACATCATAAATGCTAGTCCGTTTCAATACTGAGGTGTCCGATACTAAAATCCATACATGAACTTAGACTATAGTGAGCTACACTAGGCATGTTTTGTTAGTAATATCTTTTCATCTGGTTCAGATATTTACATTATTAATCGCAGTATGCAATTGCATATCTCAATTACTCCCTAGATAAATTCATGTTCGCTCAAAGAGAGAACTGTCAGAGGTAGGTGTCATCACCTAATATGTATCAATTTTACGATGCAGCTAATGGCTTTGTAGGTCTCAGTGACCGTCACATATCCTCCATTGCATGTTTTGTGTCAGTGAACTGATGTGTGTTTGGATGCTTGTTTGTGTTGCACAGAGTCATTGCTTGTGAAAGTTCATATTCTCTCTTCATGTTTGGAAATCTTCTTTTTTGATTCTTCATGTACTTTCATTTTTTGTGTTTTTAATTTTGTAGTGTGTAAATTCTGTGTTGTTGTGTCTGTCCAGTTGAGATATGTGAAGTGTGTTTGATGATTGGTATTAATTTTGTATTATGGAGGTATATTTCTTCATGTGCGATTTTCTTCTCACTTGATTCTTCATGTGATTTGTCTGAGTAGTGTTTAAAATGAATGTAATTGGGTTTATAGTTTCATATGTAGAGGTGAAAAAGTTGTGTTCTGATTTGTTTGTGTGAGTGTAATTGTTGTATAGAATATATAGTGTTTTGTAGGGACATATTTCTTCATGAGACAATATCTTCTTTCTGTATTCTTCATGTAGTGTTAATGTAAGTGGTTTGATATGTGGTGTGTGAGTGTTGAAAAGGTGTTGTACTACAGTTATCTGTAGAGAAGTATACGAGTATGTATGGAGGATATGTGGTATAGATGGTTCTGCCATTTTCGCATCGTTTATAGTAATCTTTATGTGTCTGGACGCTTAGATTTGGATTTTTTTCTGTCATTTTACTTTCTCGATAGTTTACAGCTTGCACATTTGTTTCTGGAAACATGGTAACAATGTATTTTCTCCACATAGAGATTCTTCTGTCACACTTGTATACTGACATAATAGGAAATCAGATGTTTAGGTTTATTAGGTATTTTTCCCATTTTCATATGTATACTCATATATCTCAGAATTGTGTACATCATAAATGGTAATCCGTTTCGGTACCAAGGTGTCTGATACTGTAATCCATCCATGAACTTAGCATATAATGAACTATATTAGTCATGTGTTATTAGTAATATCTTTTCATCTCGTTCAGTTATTTATTTTATTAATCGCACTATGCAACTGAATATGTCAGTTACTCTCTAGATAAGTTCATGTTCGCTCAATGAGAGAACTGTCAGTGGTAGGTGTCATCACCTAATATGTATCAATTTTACGATGCAGCTAATGGCTTTGTAAGTCTCAGTGACCGTCACATATCCTAAATTGCATGTCTTGTGTCAGTGAACTGAAGTGTGTTTGGATGCTTGTTTGTGTTGCGTAGAGTCTTTGCTTGTGAAAGTTCATCTTCTCTCTTCATGGTTTGAAATCTTCTTTCTTTATTCTTCATGTAATTTCATTCTTAGTGTTTTTAATTTTGTAATGTGTAAATACTGTGTTGTTGTGTCTGTGTCCAGTTGAGAAATTTGAAGTGTGTTTGATGATTTGTATTAATGCTGTAGTTTGGAGGCATATTTCTTCATGTGTGTTTCTCTTCTCTCTTGATTCTTCATGTCATTTGTCTGAGTACTGTGTAAAATGAGTGTAATTGGGTTTATAGTTTCATATGTGGAGTGATGTAAAATTGTGTTTGCTCTGTTTGTGTGAGTGGGATTGTTGTATAGAGTGTATAGTGTTTTGGAGAGACATATTTCTTCATGAGATAAAATATTCTTTCTGCATTCTTCATGTATTGTTAATATAATTGGTTTGATATGTGGTGTGTGAGTGTTGAAAAGGTGTTGTATTACAGTTATCTGTAGAGAAGTATACGAGTATGTATGGAGGATATGTGGTATAGATGGTTCAGCCATTTTCGCATCGTTTATAGTAATCTTTATGTGTCTGGACGCTTAGAGTTGGATTTGTTCTGTCATTGAACTTTCTCGATAGTTTACAGCTTGCACATTTGTTTCTGGTAACATGGTAACAATGTATGTTCTCCACATTGAGATTCTTCTGTCACACTTGTATACTGACATAATAGGAAATCAGATGTTTAGGTTGATTAGGTATTTTTCCTCACATTCATTTGTATACTAATATATGCCAGGCTTGTATACATCATAAATGGTAATCCGTTTCAGTAGCAAGTTGTCCGATACATTAATCAATCCATGATCTTAGCATATAATGAACTATATTAGTCATGTTTTATTAGTAATATCTTTTCATCTGGTTCAGTTATTTATTTTATTAATTGCAGTATGCAACTGCTTATGTCAGTTACTCTCTAGATAAGTTCATGTTCGCTCAATGAGAGAACAGTCAGTGGTAGGTGTCATCACCTAATATGTATCCATTTTACGATGCAGCTAATGGCTTTGTAGGTCTCAGTGACCGTCACATATCCTCCATTGCATGTTTTGTGTCAGTGAACTGAAGTGTGTTTGGATGCTTGTTTGTGTTGCACAGAGTCATTGCTTGTGAAAGTTCATCTTCTCTCTTCATGTTGGCAAATCTTCTTTTTTGATTCTTCATGTAATTTCATTTTTGGTGTTTTTAATTTTGTAATGTGTAAATTCTGTGTTGTTGTGTCTGTCCAGTTGAGATATGTGAAGTGTGTTTGATGATTGGTATTAATGTTGTATTATGGACGTATATTTCTTCATGTGCGATATTCTTCTCACTTGATTCTTCATGTGATTTGTCGGAGTAGTGTGTAAAATGAATGTAATTGGGTTTATAGTTTCATACGTAGAGTGATGAAAAGTTGTGTTCTGATTTGTTTGTGTGAGTGTAATTGTTGTATAGAGTGTATAGTGTTTTGTGGAGACAGATTTCTTCATGAGATAAAATCTTCTTTCTGCATTCTTCATGTAGTGTTAATATAATTGGTTTGATATGTTGTGTGTGAGTGTTGAAAAGGTGTTGTATTACAGTTATCTGTAGAGAAGTATACGAGTATGTATGGAGGATATGTGGTATAGATGGTTCTGCCATTTTTGCATCATACATAGAGTTCTAAATGTATCTGGAGACATAGAGTTGGATTTATTCTGTCAATTAACTTTCTTGATAATTATCAGCTTGAACATTTGTTTTCGGAAACATGGTAACAATGTATTTTCTCCACATAGAGAGTTTTCTGTCACTCTTGTATACCGACATAATAGGAAATCAGATGTTTAGGTTTATTCGGTATTTTTCCCATTTTCATTTGTATAGTGATATATGTCAGAATAGAGTACATCATAAATGGTCATCCGTTTCAGTACCAAGATGTCCGATACTTTAATCTATCCATGAACTTAGCATATAATGAACTATATTAGTCATGTTTTATTAGTAATATCTTTTCATCTGGTTCAGTTATTAATTTATTAATTACAGTATGCAGCTGCTTATGTCAGTTACTCTCTAGATAAGTTCATGTTCGCTCAATGAGAGAACTGTCAGTGGTAGGTGTCATCACCTAATATGTATCCATTTTACGATGCAGCTAATGGCTATGTAGGTCTCAGTGACCGTCACATATCCTCCATTGCATGTTTTGTGTCAGTGAACTGAAGTGTGTTTGGATGCTTGTTTGTGTTGCACAGAGTCATTGCTTGTGAAAGTTCATATTCTCTCTTCATGTTTGGAAATCTTCTTTTTTGATTCTTCATGTACTTTCATTTTTTGTGTTTTTAATTTTGTAGTGTGTAAATTCTGTGTTGTTGTGTCTGTCCAGTTGAGATATGTGAAGTGTGTTTGATGATTGGTATTAATTTTGTATTATGGAGGTATATTTCTTCATGTGCGATTTTCTTCTCACTTGATTCTTCATGTGATTTGTCTGAGTAGTGTTTAAAATGAATGTAATTGGGTTTATAGTTTCATATGTAGAGTGATGAAAAGTTGTGTTCTGATTTGTTTGTGTGAGTGTAATTGTTGTATAGAATATATAGTGTTTTGTAGGGACATATTTCTTCATGAGACAATATCTTCTTTCTGTATTCTTCATGTAGTGTTAATGTAAGTGGTTTGATATGTGGTGTGTGAGTGTTGAAAAGGTGTTGTACTACAGTTATCTGTAGAGAAGTATACGAGTATGTATGGAGGATATGTGGTATAGATGGTTCTGCCATTTTCGCATCGTTTATAGTAATCTTTACGTGTCTGGACGCTTAGATTTGGATATTTTCTGTCATTTTACTTTCTCGATAGTTTACAGCTTGCACATTTGTTTCTGGAAACATGGTAACAATGTATTTTCTCCACATAGAGATTCTTCTGTCACACTTGTATACTGACATAATAGGAAATCAGATGTTTAGGTTTATTAGGTATTTTTCCCATTTTCATATGTATACTCATATATGTCAGAATTGTGTACATCATAAATGGTAATCCGTTTCGGTACCAAGGTGTCTGATACTGTAATCCATCCATGAACTTAGCATATAATGAACTATATTAGTCATGTGTTATTAGTAATATCTTTTCATCTCGTTCAGTTATTTATTTTATTAATCGCACTATGCAACTGAATATGTCAGTTACTCTCTAGATAAGTTCATGTTCGCTCAATGAGAGAACTGTCAGTGGTAGGTGTCATCACCTAATATGTATCAATTTTACGATGCAGCTAATGGCTTTGTAGGTCTCACTGACCGTCACATATCCTCCATTGCATGTTTTGTGTCAGTGTACTGAAGTGTGTTTGGAAGCTTTTTTGTGTTGTATAGAGTCTTTGCTTGTGAAAGTTCATCTTCTCTCTTCATGTTTGGAAATCTTCTTTCTTTATTCTTCATGTAATTTCATTTTTAGTGTTTTTAATTTTGTAATGTGTAAATACTGTGTTCTTGTGTCTGTGTCCAGTTGAGAAATTTGAAGTGTGTTTGATGATTTGTATTAATGCTGTATTTCGGAGGCATATTTCTTCATGTGCGGATCTCTTCTCTCTTGATTCTTCATGTCATTAGTCTGAGTACTGTGTAAAATGAGTGTAATTGGGTTTATAGTTTCATATGTGGAGTGATGTAAAATTGTGTTTGCTCTGTTTGTGTGAGTGGGATTGTTGTATAGAGTGTATAATGTTTTGTGGAGACAGATTTCTTCATGAAACAATATCTTCTTTCTGCATTCTTCATGTAGTGTTAATGTAAGTGGTTTGATATGTGGTGTGTGAGTGTTGAAAAGGTGTTGTATTACAGTTATCTGTAGAGAAGTATACGAGTATGTTTGGAGGATATGTAGCATAGATGGTTCTGCCATTTTTGCATCATACATAGAGTTCTAAATGTATCAGGAGACATAGAGTTGGATTTATTCTGTCAATTAACTTTCTTGATAATTATCAGCTTGCACATTTGGGTTTGAAACATGGTAACCATGTATTTTCTGCACATAGAGAGTTTTCTGTCACACTTGTATACTGACATAATAGGAAATCAGATGTTTAGGTTTATTAGGTATTTTTCCTCACATTCTTTTGTATACTAATATATGCCAGGCTTGTATACATCATAAATGGTAATCCGTTTCAGTACCAACGTGTCCGATACTTCAATCCATCCATGAACTTAGCATATAATGAACTATATTAGTCATGTTTTATTAGTAATATCTGATCATCTGGTTCAGTTATTTATTTTATTAATTGCAGTATGCAACTGCTTATGTCAGTTACTCTCGATACGTTCATGTTCGCTCAATGAGAGAACAGTCAGTGGTAGGTGTCATCACCTAATATGTATCCATTTTACGATGCAGCTAATGGCTTTGTAGGTCTCAGTGACCGTCACATATCCTCCATTGCATGTTTTGTGTCAGTGAACTGAAGTGTGTTTGGATGCTTGTTTGTGTTGCGTAGAGTCATTGCATGTGAAAGTTCACCTTCTCTCTTCATGTTTGGAAATCGTCTTTTTTGATTCTTCATGTAATTTCATTTTTGGTGTTTTTGAATTTGTAATGTGTAAATTCTGTGTTGTTGTGTCTGTCCAGTTGAGATATGTGAAGTGTGTTTGATGATTGGTATTAATGTTGTATTATGGACGTATATTTCTTCATGTGCTATTTTCTTCTCACTTGATTCTTCATGTGATTCGTCTGAGTAGTGTGTAAAATGAATGTAATTGGGTTTATAGTTTCATACGTAGAGTGATGAAAAGTTGTGTTCTGATTTGTTTGTGTGAGTGTAATTGTTGTATAGAATATATAGTGTTTTGTAGTGACATATTTCTTCATGAAACAATATCTTCTTTCTGCATTCTTCATGTAGTGTTAATGTAAGTGGTTTGATATGTGGTGTGTGAGTGTTGAAAAGGTGTTGTATTACAGTTATCTGTAGAGAAGTATACGAGTATGTTTGGAGGATATGTAGCATAGATGGTTCTGCCATTTTTGCATCATACATAGAGTTCTAAATGTATCAGGAGACATAGAGTTGGATTTATTCTGTCAATTAACTTTCTTGATAATTATCAGCTTGCACATTTGGGTTTGAAACATGGTAACCATGTATTTTCTGCACATAGAGAGTTTTCTGTCACTCTTGTATACCGACATAATAGGAAATCAGATGTTTAGGTTTATTAGGTATTTTTCCCATTTTCATATGTATACTCATATATGTCAGAATTGTGTACATCATAAATGGTAATCCGTTTCAGTACCAAGGTGTCCGATACTTTAATCCATCCATGAACTTAGCATATAATGAACTAAATTAGTCATGTTTTATTAGTAATATCTTTTCATCTCGTTCAGTTATTTATTTTATTAGTCGCACTTTGCAACTGCATATGTCGGTTACTCTCTAGATAAGTTCATGTTCACTCAATGAGAGAACTGTCAGTGGTAGGTGTCATCACCTAATATGTATCAATTTTACGATGCAGCTAATGGCTTTGTAGGTCTCAGTGACCGTCACATATCCTCCATTGCATGTTTTGTGTCAGTGTATTGAAGTGTGTTTGGAAGCTTGTTTGTGTTGTATAGAGTCTTTGCTTGTGAAAGTTCAACTTCTCTCTTCATTTTTGGAAATCTTCTTTCTTTATTCTTCATGTAATTTCATTTTTAGTGTTTTTAATTTTGTAATGTGTAAATACTGTGTTTTTGTGTCTGTGTCCAGTTGAGAAATTTGAAGTGTCTTTGATGATCTGTATTAATTCTGAAGTTTGGAGGCATATTTCTTCATGTGCGTTTCTCTTCTCTCTTGATTCTTCATGTCATTTGTCTGAGTACTGTGTAAAATGAGTGTAATTGGGTTTATAGTTTCATATGTGGAGTGATGTAAAATTGTGTTTGCTCTGTTTGTGTCAGTGGGATTGTTGTATAGAGTGTATAGTGTTTTGGAGAGACATATTTCTTCATGAGATAAAATCTTCTTTCTGCATTCTTCATGTAGTATTAATTTAATTGGTTTGATATGTGGTGTGTGAGTATTGAAAAGGTGTTGTACTACAGTTATCTGTAGAGAAGTATACGAGTATGTATGGAGGATATGTGGTATAGATGGTTCTGCCATTTTCGCATCGTTTATAGTAATCTTTATGTGTCTGGACGCTTAGATTTGGATTTTTTCAGTCATTTTACTTTCTCGACAGTTTACAGCTTGCACATTTGTTTCTCGAAACATGGTAACAATGTATTCTCTCCACATAGAGAGTTTTCTGTCACTCTTGTATACCGACATAATAGGAAATCAGATGTTTAGGTTTAATAGGTATATTTCCCATTTTCATATATATACTCATATATGTCAGAATTGTGTACATCATAAATGGTAATCCTTTTCAGTACCAAGGTGTCCGATACTTTAATCCATCCATGAACTTAGCATATAATGAACTATATTAGTCATGTTTTATTAGTAATATCTTTTCATCTGGTTCAGTTATTTATTTTATTAATCGCACTTTGCAACTGCATATGTCAGTTACTCTGTAGATAAGTTCATGTTCACTCAATGAGAGAACTGTCAGTGGTAGGTGTCATCACCTAATATGTATCAATTTTGCGATGCAGCTAATGGCTTTGTAGGTCTCAGTGACCGTCACATATCCTCCATTGCATGTTTTGTGTCAGTGTACTGAAGTGTGTTTGGAAGCTTGATTGTGTTGTATAGAGTCTTTGCTTGTGAAAGTTCATCTTCTCTCTTCGTGCTTGGAAATCTTCTTTCCTTACTCTTCATGTAATTTCATTTTTAGTGTTTTTAATTTTGTAATGTGTAAATACTGTGTTGTTGTGTCTGTGTCCAGTTGAGAAATTTGAAGTGTGTTTGATGATTTGTATTAATGCTGTATTTCGGAGGCATATTTGTTCATGTGCGGATCTCTTCTCTCTTGATTCTTCATGTCATTTGTCTGAGTACTGTGTAAAATGAGTGTAATTGGGTTTATAGTTTCATATGTGGAGTGATGTAAAATTGTGTTTGCTCTGTTTGTGTCAGTGGGATTGTTGTATAGAGTGTATAATGTTTTGTGGAGACAGATTTCTTCATGCGATAAAATTTTCTTTCTGCATTCTTCATGTAGTGTTAATATAATTGGTTTGATATGTTGTGTGTGAGTGTTGAAAAGGTGTTGTATTACTGTTATCTGAAGAGAAGTATACGAGTATGTATGGAGGATATGTGGTATAGATGGTTCTGCCATTTTCGCATCGTTTATAGTAATCTTTATGTGTCTGGACGCTTAGAGTTGGATTTATTCTGTCATTGAACTTTCTCGATAGTTTACAGCTTGCACATTTGTTTCTGGAAACATGGTAAAAATGTATTTTCTCCACATAGAGATTCATCTGTCACACTTGTATACTGACATAATAGGAAATCAGATGTTTATGTTTATTAGGTATTTTTCATCACATTCATTTGTATACTAATATATGCCAGGCTTGTATACATCATAAATGGTAATCCGTTTCAGTACCAAGGTGTCCGATACTTCAATCCATCCATGAACTTAGCATATAATGAACTATATTAGTCATGTTTTATTAGTAATATCTGATCATCTGGTTCAGTTATTTATTTTATTAATTGCAGTATGCAACTGCTTATGTCAGTTACTCTCGATAAGTTCATGTTCGCTCAATGAGAGAACAGTCAGTGGTAGGTGTCATCACCTAATATGTATCCATTTTACGATGCAGCTAATGGCTTTGTAGGTCTCAGTGACCGTCACATATCCTCCATTGCATGTTTTGTGTCAGTGAACTGAAGTGTGTTTGGATGCTTGTTTGTGTTGCGTAGAGTCATTGCATGTGAAAGTTCACCTTCTCTCTTCATGTTTGGAAATCGTCTTTTTTGATTCTTCATGTAATTTCATTTTTGGTGTTTTTAATTTTGTAATGTGTAAATTCTGTGTTGTTGTGTCTGTCCAGTTGAGATATGTGAAGTGTGTTTGATGATTGGTATTAATGTTGTATCATGGACGTATATTTCTTCATGTGCTATTTTCTTCTCACTTGATTCTTCATGTGATTTGTCTGAGTATTGTGTAAAGTGAATGTAATTGGGTTTATAGTTTCATACGTAGAGTGATGAAAAGTTGTGTTCTGATTTGTTTGTGTGAGTGTAATTGTTGTATAGAATATATAGCGTTTTGTAGTGACATATTTCTTCATGAAACAATATCTTCTTTCTGCATTCTTCATGTAGTGTTAATGTAAGTGGTTTGATATGTGGTGTGTGAGTGTTGAAAAGGTGTTGTATTACAGTTATCTGTAGAGAAGTATACGAGTATGTATGGAGGATATGTAGCATAGATGGTTCTGCCATTTTTGCATCATACATAGAGTTCTAAATGTATCAGGAGACATAGAGTTGGATTTATTCTGTCAATTAACTTTCTTGATAATTATCAGCTTGCACATTTGTGTTCGGAAACATGGTAATAATGTATTTTCTCCACATAGAGAGTTTTCTGTCACTCTTGTATACCGACATAATAGGAAATCAGATGTTTAGGTTTATTAGGTATTTTTCCCATTTTCATATGTATACTCATATATGACAGAATTGTGTACATCATAAATGGTAATCCGTTTCAGTACCAAGGTGTCCGATACTTTAATCCATCCATGAACTTAGCATATAATGAACTAAATTAGTCATGTTTTATTAGTAATATCTTTTCATCTGGTTCAGTTATTTATTTTATTAATCGCACTTTGCAACTGCATATGTCAGTTACTCTGTAGATAAGTTCATGTTCACTCAATGAGAGAACTGTCAGTGGTAGGTGTCATCACCTAATATGTATCAATTTTACGATGCAGCTAATGGCTTTGTAGGTCTCAGTGACCGTCACATATCCTCCATTGCATGTTTTGTGTCAGTGTACTGAAGTGTGTTTGGAAGCTTGATTGTGTTGTATAGAGTCTTTGCTTGTGAAAGTTCATCTTCTCTCTTCGTGCTTGGAAATCTTCTTTCTTTATTCTTCATGTAATTTCATTTTTAGTGTTTTTAATTTTGTAATGTGTAAATACTGTGTTGTTGTGTCTGTGTCCAGTTGAGAAATTTGAAGTGTGTTTGATGATTTGTATTAATGCTGTATTTCAGAGGCATATTTCTTCATGTGCGGATCTCTTCTCTCTTGATTCTTCATGTCATTTGTCTGAGTACTGTGTAAAATGAGTGTAATTGGGTTTATAGTTTCATATGTGGAGTGATGTAAAATTGTGTTTGCTCTGTTTGTGTGAGTGTGATTGTTGTATAGAGTGTATAGTGTTTTGTGGAGACAGATTTCTTCATGAGATAAAATCTTCTTTCTGCATTCTTCATGTAGTGTTAATATAATTGGTTTGATATGTTGTGTGTGAGTGTTGAAAAGGTGTTGTATTACAGTTATCTGTAGAGAAGTATACGAGTATGTATGGAGGATATGTGGTATAGATGGTTCTGCCATTTTTGCATCATACATAGAGTTCTAAATGTATCTGGAGACATAGAGTTGGATTTATTCTGTCAATTAACTTTCTTGATAATTATCAGCTTGAACATTTGTTTTCGGAAACATGGTAACAATGTATTTTCTCCACATAGAGAGTTTTCTGTCACTCTTGTATACCGACATAATAGGAAATCAGATGTTTAGGTTTATTCGGTATTTTTCCCATTTTCATTTGTATACTGATATATGTCAGAATAGAGTACATCATAAATGGTCATCCGTTTCAGTACCAAGATGTCCGATACTTTAATCTATCCATGAACTTAGCATATAATGAACTATATTAGTCATGTTTTATTAGTAATATCTTTTCATCTGGTTCAGTTATTAATTTATTAATTACAGTATGCAACTGCTTATGTCAGTTACTCTCTAGATAAGTTCATGTTCGCTCAATGAGAGAACTGTCAGTGGTAGGTGTCATCACCTAATATGTATCCATTTTACGATGCAGCTAATGGCTATGTAGGTCTCAGTGACCGTCACATATCCTCCATTGCATGTTTTGTGTCAGTGAACTGAAGTGTGTTTGGATGCTTGTTTGTGTTGCACAGAGTCATTGCTTGTGAAAGTTCATATTCTCTCTTCATGTTTGGAAATCTTCTTTTTTGATTCTTCATGTACTTTCATTTTTTGTGTTTTTAATTTTGTAGTGTGTAAATTCTGTGTTGTTGTGTCTGTCCAGTTGAGATATGTGAAGTGTGTTTGATGATTGGTATTAATTTTGTATTATGGAGGTATATTTCTTCATGTGCGATTTTCTTCTCACTTGATTCTTCATGTGATTTGTCTGAGTAGTGTTTAAAATGAATGTAATTGGATTTATAGTTTCATATGTAGAGTGATGAAAAGTTGTGTTCTGATTTGTTTGTGTAAGTGTAATTGTTGTATAGAATATATAGTGTTTTGTAGGGACATATTTCTTCATGAGACAATATCTTCTTTCTGTATTCTTCATGTAGTGTTAATGTAAGTGGTTTGATATGTGGTGTGTGAGTGTTGAAAAGGTGTTGTACTACAGTTATCTGTAGAGAAGTATACGAGTATGTATGGAGGATATGTGGTATAGATGGTTCTGCCATTTTCGCATCGTTTATAGTAATCTTTACGTGTCTGGACGCTTAGATTTGGATTTTTTCTGTCATTTTACTTTCTCGATAGTTTACAGCTTGCACATTTGTTTCTGGAAACATGGTAACAATGTATTTTCTCCACATAGAGATTCTTCTGTCACACTTGTATACTGACATAATAGGAAATCAGATGTTTAGGTTTATTAGGTATTTTTCCCATTTTCATATGTATACTCATATATGTCAGAATTGTGTACATCATAAATGGTAATCCGTTTCGGTACCAAGGTGTCTGATACTGTAATCCATCCATGAACTTAGCATATAATGAACTATATTAGTCATGTGTTATTAGTAATATCTTTTCATCTCGTTCAGTTATTTATTTTATTAATCGCACTATGCAACTGAATATGTCAGTTACTCTCTAGATAAGTTCATGTTCGCTCAATGAGAGAACTGTCAGTGGTAGGTGTCATCACCTAATATGTATCAATTTTACGATGCAGCTAATGGCTTTGTAGGTCTCACTGACCGTCACATATCCTCCATTGCATGTTTTGTGTCAGTGAACTGAAGTGTGTTTGGATGCTTGTTTGTGTTGCGTAGAGTCATTGCATGTGAAAGTTCACCTTCTCTCTTCATGTTTGGAAATCGTCTTTTTTGATTCTTCATGTAATTTCATTTTTGGTGTTTTTAAATTTGTAATGTGTAAATTCTGTGTTGTTGTGTCTGTCCAGTTGAGATATGTGAAGTGTGTTTGATGATTGGTATTAATGTTGTATTATGGACGTATATTTCTTCATGTGCTATTTTCTTCTCACTTGATTCTTCATGTGATTCGTCTGAGTAGTGTGTAAAATGAATGTAATTGGGTTTATAGTTTCATACGTAGAGTGATGAAAAGTTGTGTTCTGATTTGTTTGTGTGAGTGTAATTGTTGTATAGAATATATAGTGTTTTGTAGTGACATATTTCTTCATGAAACAATATCTTCTTTCTGCATTCTTCATGTAGTGTTAATGTAAGTGGTTTGATATGTGGTGTGTGAGTGTTGAAAAGGTGTTGTATTACAGTTATCTGTAGAGAAGTATACGAGTATGTTTGGAGGATATGTAGCATAGATGGTTCTGCCATTTTTGCATCATACATAGAGTTCTAAATGTATCAGGAGACATAGAGTTGGATTTATTCTGTCAATTAACTTTCTTGATAATTATCAGCTTGCACATTTGGGTTTGAAACATGGTAACCATGTATTTTCTGCACATAGAGAGTTTTCTGTCACTCTTGTATACCGACATAATAGGAAATCAGATGTTGAGGTTTATTAGGTATTTTTCCCATTTTCATATGTATACTCATATATGTCAGAATTGTGTACATCATAAATGGTAATCCGTTTCAGTACCAAGGTGTCCGATACTTTAATCCATCCATGAACTTAGCATATAATGAACTATATTAGTCATGTTTTATTAGTAATATCTTTTCATCTCGTTCAGTTATTTATTTTATTAGTCGCACTTTGCAACTGCATATGTCGGTTACTCTCTAGATAAGTTCATGTTCACTCAATGAGAGAACTGTCAGTGGTAGGTGTCATCACCTAATATGTATCAATTTTACGATGCAGCTAATGGCTATGTAGGTCTCAGTGACCGTCACATATCCTCCATTGCATGTTTTGTGTCAGTGTATTGAAGTGTGTTTGGAAGCTTGTTTGTGTTGTATAGAGTCTTTGCTTGTGAAATTTCAACTTCTCTCTTCATTTTTGGAAATCTTCTTTCTTTATTCTTCATGTAATTTCATTTTTAGTGTTTTTAATTTTGTAATGTGTAAATACTGTGTTTTTGTGTCTGTGTCCAGTTGAGAAATTTGAAGTGTCTTTGATGATCTGTATTAATTCTGAAGTTTGGAGGCATATTTCTTCATGTGCGTTTCTCTTCTCTCTTGATTCTTCATGTCATTTGTCTGAGTACTGTGTAAAATGAGTGTAATTGGGTTTATAGTTTCATATGTGGAGTGATGTAAAATTGTGTTTGCTCTGTTTGTGTCAGTGGGATTGTTGTATAGAGTGTATAGTGTTTTGGAGAGACATATTTCTTCATGAGATAAAATCTTCTTTCTGCATTCTTCATGTAGTATTAATATAATTGGTTTGATATGTGGTGTGTGAGTATTGAAAAGGTGTTGTACTACAGTTATCTGTAGAGAAGTATACGAGTATGTATGGAGGATATGTGGTATAGATGGTTCTGCCATTTTCGCATCGTTTATAGTAATCTTTATGTGTCTGGATGCTTAGATTTGGATTTTTTCAGTCATTTTACTTTCTCGATAGTTTACAGCTTGCACATTTGTTTCTGGAAACATGGTAACAATGTATTCTCTCCACATAGAGAGTTTTCTGTCACTCTTGTATACCGACATAATAGGAAATCAGATGTTTAGGTTTAATAGGTATATTTCCCATTTTCATATATATACTGATATATGTCAGAATTGTGTACATCATAAATGGTAATCCGTTTCAGTACCAAGGTGTCCGATACTTTAATCCATCCATGAACTTAGCATATAATGAACTATATTAGTCATGTTTTATTAGTAATATCTTTTCATCTGGTTCACTTATTTATTTTATTAATCGCACTTTGCAACTGCATATGTCAGTTACTCTGTAGATAAGTTCATGTTCACTCAATGAGAGAACTGTCAGTGGTAGGTGTCATCACCTAATATGTATCAATTTTGCGATGCAGCTAATGGCTTTGTAGGTCTCAGTGACCGTCACATATCCTCCATTGCATGTTTTGTGTCAGTGTACTGAAGTGTGTTTGGAAGCTTGATTGTGTTGTATAGAGTCTTTGCTTGTGGAAGTTCATCTTCTCTCTTCGTGCTTGGAAATCTTCTTTCCTTACTCTTCATGTAATTTCATTTTTAGTGTTTTTAATTTTGTAATGTGTAAATACTGTGTTGTTGTGTCTGTGTCCAGTTGAGAAATTTGAAGTGTGTTTGATGATTTGTATTAATGCTCTATTTCGGAGGCATATTTCTTCATGTGCGGATCTCTTCTCTCTTGATTCTTCATGTCATTTGTCTGAGTACTGTGTAAAATGAGTGTAATTGGGTTTATAGTTTCATATGTGGAGTGATGTAAAATTGTGTTTGCTCTGTTTGTGTCAGTGGGATTGTTGTATAGAGTGTATAATGTTTTGTGGAGACAGATTTCTTCATGCGATAAAATTTTCTTTCTGCATTCTTCATGTAGTGTTAATATAATTGGTTTGATATGTTGTGTGTGAGTGTTGAAAAGGTGTTGTATTACTGTTATCTGAAGAGAAGTATACGAGTATGTATGGAGGATATGTGGTATAGATGGTTCTGCCATTTTCGCATCGTTTATAGTAATCTTTATGTGTCTGGACGCTTAGAGTTGGATTTATTCTGTCATTGAACTTTCTCGATAGTTTACAGCTTGCACATTTGTTTCTGGAAACATGGTAAAAATGTATTTTCTCCACATAGAGATTCTTCTGTCACACTTGTATACTGACATAATAGGAAATCAGATGTTTATGTCTATTAGGTATTTTTCATCACATTCATTTGTATACTGATATATGCCAGGCTTGTATACATCATAAATGGTAATCCGTTTCAGTACCAAGGTGTCCGATACTTCAATCCATCCATGAACTTAGCATATAATGAACTATATTAGTCATGTTTTATTAGTAATATCTGATCATCTGGTTCAGTTATTTATTTTATTAATTGCAGTATGCAACTGCTTATGTCAGTTACTCTCGATAAGTTCATGTTCGCTCAATGAGAGAACAGTCAGTGGTAGGTGTCATCACCTAATATGTATCCATTTTACGATGCAGCTAATGGCTTTGTAGGTCTCAGTGACCGTCACATATCCTCCATTGCATGTTTTGTGTCAGTGAACTGAAGTGTGTTTGGATGCTTGTTTGTGTTGCGTAGAGTCATTGCATGTGAAAGTTCACCTTCTCTCTTCATGTTTGGAAATCGTCTTTTTTGATTCTTCATGCAATTTCATTTTTGGTGTTTTTAATTTTGTAATGTGTAAATTCTGTGTTGTTGTGTCTGTCCAGTTGAGATATGTGAAGTGTGTTTGATGATTGGTATTAATGTTGTATCATGGACGTATATTTCTTCATGTGCTATTTTCTTCTCACTTGATTCTTCATGTGATTTGTCTGAGTATTGTGTAAAGTGAATGTAATTGGGTTTATAGTTTCATACGTAGAGTGATGAAAAGTTGTGTTCTGATTTGTTTGTGTGAGTGTAATTGTTGTATAGAATATATAGCGTTTTGTAGTGACATATTTCTTCATGAAACAATATCTTCTTTCTGCATTCTTCATGTAGTGTTAATGTAAGTGGTTTGATATGTGGTGTGTGAGTGTTGAAAAGGTGTTGTATTACAGTTATCTGTAGAGAAGTATACGAGTATGTATGGAGGATATGTAGCATAGATGGTTCTGCCATTTTTGCATCATACATAGAGTTCTAAATGTATCAGGAGACATAGAGTTGGATTTATTCTGTCAATTAACTTTCTTGATAATTATCAGCTTGCACATTTGGGTTTGAAACATGGTAACCATGTATTTTCTGCACATAGAGAGTTTTCTGTCACTCTTGTATACCGACATAATAGGAAATCAGATGTTTAGGTTTATTAGGTATTTTTCCCATTTTCATATGTATACTCATATATGTCAGAATTGTGTACATCATAAATGGTAATCCGTTTCAGTACCAAGGTGTCCGATACTTTAATCCATCCATGAACTTAGCATATAATGAACTATATTAGTCATGTTTTATTAGTAATATCTTTTCATCTCGTTCAGTTATTTATTTTATTAGTCGCACTTTGCAACTGCATATGTCGGTTACTCTCTAGATAAGTACATGTTCACTCAATGAGAGAACTGTCAGTGGTAGGTGTCATCACCTAATATGTATCAATTTTACGATGCAGCTAATTGCTTTGTAGGTCTCAGTGACCGTCACATATCCTCCATTGCATGTTTTGTGTCAGTGTACTGAAGTGTGTTTGGAAGCTTGTTTGTGTTGTATAGAGTCTTTGCTTGTGAAAGTTCAACTTCTCTCTTCATGTTTGGAAATCTTCTTTCTTTATTCTTCATGTAATTTCATTTTTAGTGTTTTTAATTTTGTAATGTGTAAATACTGTGTTTTTGTGTCTGTGTCCAGTTGAGAAATTTGAAGTGTGTTTGATGATCTGTATTAATTCTGAAGTTTGGAAGCATATTTCTTCATGTGCGTTTCTCTTCTCTCTTGATTCTTCATGTCATTTGTCTGAGTACTGTGTAAAATGAGTGTAATTGGGTTTATAAATTCATATGTGGAGTGATGTAAAATTGTGTTTGCTCTGTTTGTGTCAGTGGGATTGTTGTATAGAGTGTATAGTGTTTTGGAGAGACATATTTCTTCATGAGATAAAATCTTCTTTCTGCATTCTTCATGTAGTATTAATATAATTGGTTTGATAAGTGGTGTGTGAGTGTTGAAAAGGTGTTGTACTACAGTTATCTGTAGAGAAGTATACGAGTATGTATGGAGGATATGTGGTATAGATGGTTCTGCCATTTTCACATCGTTTATAGTAATCTTTATGTGTCTGGTCGCTTAGATTTGGATTTTTTCAGTCATTTTACTTCCTCGATAGTTTACAGCTTCCACATTGTTTCTGGATACATGGTAACAATGTATTCTCTCCACATAGAGAGTTTTCTGTCACTCTTGTATACCGACATAATAGGAAATCAGATGTTTAGGTTTATTAGGTATTTTTCCCATTTTCATTTGTATACTGATATATGTCAGAATTGTGTACATCATAAATGGTAATCCGTTTCAGTAGCAAGGTGTCCGATACTTTAATCCATCCATGAACTTAGCATATAATGAACTATATTAGTCATGTTTTATTAGTAATATCTTTTCATCTCGTTCAGTTATTTATTTTATTAATCGCACTTTGCAGCTGCATATGTCCGTTACTCTCTAGATATGTTCATGTTCACTCAATGAGAGAACTGTCAGTGGTAGGTGTCATCACCTAATATGTATCAATTTTACGTTGCAGCTAATGGCTTTGTAGGTCTCAGTGACCGTCACATATCCTCCATTGCATGTTTTGTGTCAGTGTACTGAAGTGTGTTTGGAAGCGTGATTGTGTTGTATAGAGTCTTTGCTTGTGAAAGTTCATCTTCTCTCTTCGTGTTTAGAAATCTTGTTCCTTTATTCTTCATGTAATTTCATTTTTAGTGTTTTTAATTTTGTAATGTGTAAATACTGTGTTGTTGTGTCTGTGTCCATTTGAGAAATTTGAAGTGTGTTTGATGATTTGTATTAATGCTTTATTTCGGAAGCATATTTCTTCATGTGCGGTTCTCTTCTCTCTTGATTCTTCATGTCATTTGTCTGAGTACTGTGTAAAATGAGTGTAATTGGGTTTATAGTTTCATATGTGGACTGATGTAAAATTGTGTTTGATCTGTTTGTGTCAGTGGGATTGTTGTATAGAGTGTATAGTGTTTTGGAGAGACATATTTCTTCATGAGACAAAATCTTCTTTCTGCATTCTTCATGTAGTGTTAATGTAAGTGGTTTGATATGTGGTGTGTGAAAGATGAATAGGTGTTGCATTGCAGTTATCTGTGCCGAAATATACGGGTATGTATGGAGGATATCTTGTATAGATTGTTCTGCCACTTTTACATCGTACATAGAGTTCTATATGTATCTGGAGACATAGAGTTTAATTTATTCAGTCATTGAACTTTCTCAATAACTTACAGCTTCCACATTTGCTTCTGGAAAAATGGTAACAATGTATTTCTTCCACATAGAGTGTTTTGGGTCACACTTATATACTGACATAATAGGAATTCAAATGTTTAGGTTTATTAGGTTTTTATCCCATTTTCATTTGGTTACTAATATATGCCACAATTGTATACATCATAAATGCTAGTCCGTTTCAATACTGACGTGTCGGATACTAAAATCCATACATGAACTTAGACTATAGTGAGTTACACTAGGCATGTTTTGTTAGTAATATCTTTTCATCTGGTTCAGATATTTACATTATTAATCGCAGTATGCAATTGCATATCTCAATTACTCCCTAGATAAATTCATGTTCGCTCAAAGAGAGAACTGTCAGTGGTAGGTGTCATCACCTAATACACTCCTGGAAATGGAAAAAAGAACACATTGACACCGGTGTGTCAGACCCACCATACTTGCTCCGGACACTGCGAGAGGGCTGTACAAGCAATGATCACACGCATGGCACAGCGGACACACCAGGAACCGCGGTGTTGGCCGTCGAATGGCGCTAGCTGCGCAGCATTTGTGCACTGCCGCCGTCAGTGTCAGCCAGTTTGCCGTCGCATACGGAGCTCCATCGCAGTCTTTAACACTGGTAGCATGCCGCGACAGCGTGGACGTGAACCGTATGTGCAGTTGACGGACTTTGAGCGAGGGCGTATAGTGGGCATGCGGGAGGCCGGGTGGACGTACCGCCGAATCGCTCAACACGTGGGGCGTGAGGTCTCCACAGTACATCGATGTTGTCGCCAGTGGTCGGCGGAAGGTGTACGTGCCCGTCGACCTGGGACCGGACCGCAGCGACGCACGGATGCACGCCAAGACCGTAGGATCCTACGCAGTGCCGTAGGGGACCGCACCGCCACTTCCCAGCAAATTAGGGACACTGTTGCTCCTGGGGTATCGGCGAGGACCATTCGCAACCGTCTCCATGAAGCTGGGCTACGGTCCCGCATACCGTTAGGCCGTCTTCCGCTCACGCCCCAACATCGTGCAGCCCGCCTCCAGTGGTGTCGCGACAGGCGTGAATGGAGGGACGAATGGAGACGTATCGTCTTCAGCGATGAGAGTCGCTTCTGCCTTGGTGCCAATGATGGTCGTATGCGTGTTTGGCGCCGTGCAGGTGAGCGCCACAATCAGGACTGCATACGACCGAGGCACACAGGGCCAACACCCGGCATCATGGTGTGGGGAGCGATCTCCTACACTGGCCGTACACCACTGGTGATCGTCGAGGGGACACAGAATAGTGCACGGTGCATCCAAACCGTCATCGAACCCATCGTTCTACCATTCCTAGACCGGCAAGGGAACTTGCTGTTCCAACAGGACAATGCACGTTCGCATGTATCCCGTGCCACCCAACGTGCTCTAGAAGGTGTGAGTCAACTACCCTGGCCAGCGAGATCTCCGGATCTGTCCCCCATTGAGCATGTTTGGGACTGGATGAAGCGTCGTCTCACGCGGTCTGCACGTCCAGCACGAACGCTGGTCCAACTGAGGCGCCAGGTGGAAATGGCATGGCAAGCTGTTCCACAGGACTACATCCAGCATCTCTACGATCGTCTCCATGGGAGAATAGCAGCCTGCATTGCTGCGAAAGGTGGATATACACTGTACTAGTGCCGACATTGTGCATGCTCTGTTGCCTGTGTCTATGTGTCTGTGGTTCTGTCAGTGTGATCATCTGATGTATCTGACCCCAGGAATGTGTCAATAAAGTTTCCCCTTCCTGGGACAATGAATTCACGGTGTTCTTATTTCAATTTCCAGGAGTGTATGTATCCATTTTACGATGCAGCTAATGGCTTTGTAGGTCTCAGTGACCGTCACATATCCTCCATTGCCTGTTTTGTGTCAGTGAACTGAAGTGTGTTTGGATGGTTGTTTGTGTTGCGTAGAGTCATTGCTTGTGAAAGTTCATCTTCTCTCTTAATGTTTGGAAATCTTCTTTTTTGATTCTTCATGTAATTTCATTTTTGGCGTTTTTAATTTTGTAATGTGTAAATTCTGTGTTGTTGTGTCTGTCCAGTTGAGATATGTGAAGTGTGTTTGATGATTGGTATTAATGTTGTATTATGGACGTATATTTCTTCATGTGCGATTTTCTTCTCACTTGATTCTTCAAGTGATTTGTCTGAGTAGTGTGTAAAATGAATGTAATTGGGTTTATAGTTTCATACGTAGAGTGATGAAAAGTTGTGTTCTGATTTGTTTGTGTGAGTCTAATTGTTGTATAGAATATATAGTGTTTTGTAGGGACATATTTCTTCATGAGACAATATCTTCTTTCTGTATTCTTCATGTATTGTTAATGTAAGTGGTTTGATATGTGGTGTGTGAGTGTTAAAAAGGTGTTGTGTTACAGTTATCTGTAGAGAAGTATACGAGTATGTATGGAGGATATGTGGTATAGATGGTTCTGCCAATTGTGCATCATACATAGAGTTCCAAATGTATCTGGAGACATAGAGTTGGATTTATTCTGTCAATTTACTTTCTTGATAATTATCAGCTTGCAGATTTGTTTTCAGAAACTTGGTAACAATGTATTTTCTCCACATAGAGAGTTTTCTGTCACTCTCGTGTACTGACATAATAGGATATCAGATGTTTAGGTTTATTAGGTACTTTCCCATTTTCAATTGTATACTGATATATGCCAGAATTGTGTACATCATAAATGGTAATCCGTTTCAGTACCAAGGTGTCCGATACTTTAATCCATACATGAACTTAGCATATAATGAACTATATTAGTCATGTGTTATTAGTAATATCTTTTCATCTCGTTCAGTTATTTATTTTATTAATCGCACTATGCAACTGCATATGTCACTTACTCTCTAGATAAGTTCATGTTCGCTCAATGAGAGAACTGTCAGTGGTAGGTGTCATCACCTAATATGTATCAATTTTACAATGCAGCTAATGGCTTTGTAGGTCTCAGTGACTGTCACATATCCGCCATTGCATGTTTTGTGTCAGTGAACTGAAGTGTGTTTGGATGATTTTTGGTGTTGCGTAGAGTCATTGCTTGTGAAAGTTCATCTTCTCTCGTCATGTTTGGAAATCTTCTTTTTTTCTTCTTCATGTAATTTCATTTTTGGTGTTTTTAATTTTGTAATGTGTAAATTCTGTGTTGTTGTGTCTGTCCAGTTGAGATATGTGAAGTGTGTTTGATGATTGGTATTAATGTTGTATTATGGACGTATATTTCTTCATGTGCGATTTTCTTCTCACTTGATTCTTCATGTGATTTGTCTGAGTAGTGTGTAAAATGAATGTAATTGGGTTTATAGTTTCATATGTAGAGTGATGAAAAGTTGTGTTCTGATTTGTTTGTGTGAGTGTAATTGTTGTATAGAATATATAGTGTTTTCTAGGGACATATTTCTTCATGAGACAACATCTTCTTTCTGCATTCTTCATGTAGTGTTAATGTAAGTGGTTTGATATGTGGTGTGTGAGTGTTGAAAAGGTGTTGTATTACAGTTATCTGTAGAGAAGTATCCGAGTATGTATGGAGGATATGTGGTATAGATGGTTCTGCCATTTTCGCATCGTTTATAGTAATCTTTATGTGTCTGGACGCTTAGAGTTGGATTTTTTCTGTCATTGAACTTTCTCGATAGTTTACAACTTGCACATTTGTTTCTGGAAACATGGTAACAATGTATTTTCTCCACATAGAGATTCTTCTGTCACACTTGTATACTGACATAATAGGAAATCAGATATTTAGGTTTATTAGGTATTTTTCCTCACATTCATTTGTATACTAATATATGCCAGGCTTGTATACATCATAAATGGTAATCCGTTTCAGTACCAAAGTGTCCGATACTTTAATCAATCCATGAACTTAGCATATAATGAACTATATTAGTCATGTTTTATTAGTAATATCTGATCATCTGGTTCAGTTATTTATTTTATTAATTGCAGTATGCAACTGCTTATGTCAGTTACTCTCGATAAGTTCATGTTCTCTCAATGAGAGAACAGTCAGTGGTAGGTGTCATCACCTAATATGTATCCATTTTACGATGCAGCTAATGGCTTTGTAGGTCTCACTGACCGTCACATATCCTCCATTGCATGTTTTGTGTCAGTGAACTGAAGTGTGTTTGGATGGTTGTTTGTGTTGCGTAGAGTCATTGCTTGTGAAAGTTCATCTTCTCTCTTCATGATTGGAAATCTTCTTTTTTGATTCTTCATGTAATTTCATTTTTGGTGTTTTTAAATTTGTAATGTGTAAATTCTGTGTTGTTGTGTCTGTCCAGTTGAGATATGTGAAGTGTGTTTGATGATTGGTATTAATGTTGTATTATGGACGTATATTTCTTCATGTGCTATTTTCTTCTCACTTGATTCTTCATGTGATTTGTCTGAGTAGTGTGTAAAATGAATGTAATTGGGTTTATAGTTTCATACGTAGAGTGATGAAAAGTTGTGTTCTGATTTGTTTGTGTGAGTGTAATTGTTGTATAGAATATATAGTGTTTTGTAGGGACATATTTCTTCATGAAACAATATCTTCTTTCTGCATTCTTCATGTAGTGTTAATGTAAGTGGTTTGATATGTGGTGTGTGAGTGCTGAAAAGGTGTTGTATTACAGTTATCTGTAGAGAAGTATACGAGTATATATGGAGGATATGTAGCATAGATGGTTCTGCCATTTTTGCATCATACATAGAGTTCTAAATGTATTTGGAGACATAGAGTTGGATTTATTCTGTCAATTAACTTTCTTGATAATTATCAGCTTGCACATTTGGGTTTGAAACATGGTAACAATGTATTTTCTCCACATAGATAGTTTTCTGTTACTCTTGTATACCGACATAATAGGAAATCAGATGTTTAGGTTTATTAGGTATTTTTCCCATTTTCATATGTATACTCATATATGTCAGAATTGTGTACATCATAAATGGTAATCCGTTTCAGTACCAAGGTGTCCGATACTTTAATCCATCCATGAACTTAGCATATAATGAACTATATTAGTCATGTTTTATTGGTAATATCTTTTCATCTCGTTCAGTTATTTATTTTATTAATCGCACTTTGCAACTGCATATGTCCGTTACTCTCTAGATAAGTTCATGTTCACTCAATGAGAGAACTGTCAGTGGTAGGTGTCATCACCTAATATGTATCAATTTTACGATGCAGCTAATGGCTTTGTAGGTCTCAGTGACCGTCACATATCCTCCATTGCATGTTTTGTGTCAGTGTACTGAAGTGTGTTTGGAAGTTTGATTGTGTTGTATAGAGTCTTTGCTTGTGAAAGTTCATCTTCTCTCTTCGTGCTTGGAAATCTTCTTTCTTTATTCTTCATGTAATTTCATTTTTAGTGTTTTTAATTTTGTAATTTGTAAGTACTGTGTTGTTGTGTCTGGGTCCAGTTGCGAAATTTGAAGTGTGTTTGATGATTTGTATTAATGCTGTATTTCGGAGGCATATTTCTTCATGTGCGGATCTCTTCTCTCTTGATTCTTCATGTCATTTGTCTGAGTACTGTGTAAAATGAGTGTAATTGGGTTTATAGTTTCATATGTGGAGTGATGTAAAATTGTGTTTGCTCTGTTTGTGTGAGTGGGATTGTTGTATAGAGTGTATAGTGTTTTGTGGAGACAGATTTCTTCATAAGATAAAATCTTCTTTCTGCATTCTTCATGTAGCGTTAATATAATTGGTTTGATATGTTGTGTGTGAGTGTTGAAAAGGTGTTGTATTACAGTTATCTGTAGAGAAGTATACGAGTATGTATGGAGGATATGTAGTATAGATGGTTCTGCCGTTTTTGCATCATACATAGAGTTCTAAATGTATCTGGAGACATAGAGTTGGATTTATTCTGTCAATTAACTTTCCTGATAATTATCAGCTTGTACATTTGTTTTCGGAAACATGGTAACAATGTATTTCCTCCACATAGAGAGTTTTCTGTCACTGTTGTATACAGACATAATAGGAAATCAGATGTTTAGGTTTATTAGGTATTTTTCCCATTGTATACTGATATATGTCAGAATTGTGTACATCATAAATGGTAATCCGTTTCAGTACCAAGGTGTCCGATACTTTAATCCAGCCATGTACTTAGCATATAATGAACTATATTAGTCATATTTTATTAGTAATATCTGTTCATCTGGTTCAGTTATTTATTTTATTAATTGCAGTATGCAACTGCTTATGTCAGTTACTCTCTAGATAAGTTCATGTTCGCTCAATGAGAGAACAGTCAGTGGTAGGTGTCATCACCTAATATGTATCAATTTTATGATGCAGCTAATGGCTTTGTAGGTCTCAGTGACCGTCACATGTCCTCCATTGCCTGTTTTGTGTCAGTGTACTGAAGTGTGTTTGCATGCTTGTTTGTGTTGTATAGAGTCTTTGCTTGTGAAAGTTCATCTTCTCTCATCATGTAAGGAAATCTTCTTTCTTGATTCTTCATGTAATTTCATTTTTGGTGTTTTTAATTTTGTAATGTGTAAATACTGTGTTGTTGTGTCTGTGTCCAGTTGAGAAATTTGAAGTGTGTTTGATGATTTGTATTAATGCTGTATTTCGGAGGCATATTTCTTCATGTGCGGTTCTATTCTCTCTTGATTCTTCATGTCATTTGTCTGAGTACTGTGTAAAATGAGTGTAATTGGGTTTATAGTTACATATGTGGAGTGATGTAAAATTGTGTTTGCTCTGTTTGTGTGAGTGGGATTGTTGTATAGAGTGTATAGTGTTTTGTGGAGACAGATTTCTTCATGAGATAAAATCTTCTTTCTGCATTCTTCATGTAGTGTTAATATAATTGGTATGATATGTGGTGTGTGAGTGTTGAAAAGGTGTTGTATTACAGTTATCTGTAGAGAAGTATACAAGTATGTATGGAGGATATGTGGTATAGATGGTTCTGCCATTTTCGCATCGTTTATAGTACTCTTTATGTGTCTGGACGCTTAGAGTTGGATTTATTCTGTCATTGAACTTTCTCGATAGTTTACAGCTTGCACATTTGTTTCTGGAAACATGGTACCAATGTATTTTCTCCACATAGAGATTCTTCTGTCACACTTGTATACTGACATAAAAGGAAATCAGATGTTTAGGTTTATTAGGTATTTTTCCTCATATTCATTTGTATACTAATATATGCCAGGCTTGTATACATCATAAATGGTAATCCGTTTCAGTACCAAGGTGTCCGATACTTTAATCAGTCCATGAACTTAGCATATAATGAACTATATTAGTCATGTTTTATTAATAATATCTGTTCATCTGGTTCAGTTATTTAATTTATTAATTGCAGTATGCAACTGCTTATGTCAGTTACTCTCTAGATAAGTTCATGTTCTCTCAATGAGAGAACAGTCAGTGGTAGGTGTCATCACCTAATATGTATCCATTTTACGATGCAGCTAATGGCTTTGTAGGTCTCAGTGACCGTCACATATCCTCCATTGCATGTTTTGTGTCAGTGAACTGAAGTGTGTTTGGATGGTTGTTTGTGTTGCGTAGAGTCATTGCTTGTGAAAGTTCATCTTCTCTCTTCATGTTTGGAAATCTTCTTTTTTGATTCTTCATGTAATTTCATTTTTGGTGTTTTTAAATTTGTAATGTGTAAATTCTGTGTTGTTGTGTCTGTCCAGTTGAGATATGTGAAGTGTGTTTGATGATTGGTATTAATGTTGTATTATGGACGTATATTTCTTCATGTGCTATTTTCTTCTCACTTGATTCTTCATGTGATTTGTCTGAGTAGTGTGTAAAATGAATGTAATTGGGTTTATAGTTTCATACGTAGAGTGATGAAAAGTTGTGTTCTGATTTGTTTGTGTGAGTGTAATTGTTGTATAGAATATATAGTGTTTTGTAGGGACATATTTCTTCATGAAACAATATCTTCTTTCTGCATTCTTCATGTAGTGTTAATGTAAGTGGTTTGATATGTGGTGTGTGAGTGCTGAAAAGGTGTTGTATTACAGTTATCTGTAGAGAAGTATACGAGTATATATGGAGGATATGTAGCATAGATGGTTCTGCCATTTTTGCATCATACATAGAGTTCTAAATGTATTTGGAGACATAGAGTTGGATTTATTCTGTCAATTAACTTTCTTGATAATTATCAGCTTGCACATTTGGGTTTGAAACATGGTAACAATGTATTTTCTCCACATAGATAGTTTTCTGTTACTCTTGTATACCGACATAATAGGAAATCAGACGTTTAGGTTTATTAGGTATTTTTCCCATTTTCATATGTATACTCATATATGTCAGAATTGTGTACATCATAAATGGTAATCCGTTTCAGTACCAAGGTGTCCGATACTTTAATCCATCCATGAACTTAGCATATAATGAACTATATTAGTCATGTTTTATTGGTAATATCTTTTCATCTCGTTCAGTTATTTATTTTATTAATCGCACTTTGCAACTGCATATGTCCGTTACTCTCTAGATAAGTTCATGTTCACTCAATGAGAGAACTGTCAGTGGTAGGTGTCATCACCTAATATGTATCAATTTTACGATGCAGCTAATGGCTTTGTAGGTCTCAGTGACCGTCACATATCCTCCATTGCATGTTTTGTGTCAGTGTACTGAAGTGTGTTTGGAAGTTTGATTGTGTTGTATAGAGTCTTTGCTTGTGAAAGTTCATCTTCTCTCTTCGTGCTTGGAAATCTTCTTTCTTTATTCTTCATGTAATTTCATTTTTAGTGTTTTTAATTTTGTAATTTGTAAGTACTGTGTTGTTGTGTCTGGGTCCAGTTGCGAAATTTGAAGTGTGTTTGATGATTTGTATTAATGCTGTATTTCGGAGGCATATTTCTTCATGTGCGGATCTCTTCTCTCTTGATTCTTCATGTCATTTGTCTGAGTACTGTGTAAAATGAGTGTAATTGGGTTTATAGTTTCATATGTGGAGTGATGTAAAATTGTGTTTGCTCTGTTTGTGTGAGTGGGATTGTTGTATAGAGTGTATAGTGTTTTGTGGAGACAGATTTCTTCATAAGATAAAATCTTCTTTCTGCATTCTTCATGTAGCGTTAATATAATTGGTTTGATATGTTGTGTGTGAGTGTTGAAAAGGTGTTGTATTACAGTTATCTGTAGAGAAGTATACGAGTATGTATGGAGGATATGTAGTATAGATGGTTCTGCCGTTTTTGCATCATACATAGAGTTCTAAATGTATCTGGAGACATAGAGTTGGATTTATTCTGTCAATTAACTTTCCTGATAATTATCAGCTTGTACATTTGTTTTCGGAAACATGGTAACAATGTATTTCCTCCACATAGAGAGTTTTCTGTCACTGTTGTATACAGACATAATAGGAAATCAGATGTTTAGGTTTATTAGGTATTTTTCCCATTGTATACTGATATATGTCAGAATTGTGTACATCATAAATGGTAATCCGTTTCAGTACCAAGGTGTCCGATACTTTAATCCAGCCATGTACTTAGCATATAATGAACTATATTAGTCATATTTTATTAGTAATATCTGTTCATCTGGTTCAGTTATTTATTTTATTAATTGCAGTATGCAACTGCTTATGTCAGTTACTCTCTAGATAAGTTCATGTTCGCTCAATGAGAGAACAGTCAGTGGTAGGTGTCATCACCTAATATGTATCAATTTTATGATGCAGCTAATGGCTTTGTAGGTCTCAGTGACCGTCACATGTCCTCCATTGCCTGTTTTGTGTCAGTGTACTGAAGTGTGTTTGCATGCTTGTTTGTGTTGTATAGAGTCTTTGCTTGTGAAAGTTCATCTTCTCTCATCATGTAAGGAAATCTTCTTTCTTGATTCTTCATGTAATTTCATTTTTGGTGTTTTTAATTTTGTAATGTGTAAATACTGTGTTGTTGTGTCTGTGTCCAGTTGAGAAATTTGAAGTGTGTTTGATGATTTGTATTAATGCTGTATTTCGGAGGCATATTTCTTCATGTGCGGTTCTATTCTCTCTTGATTCTTCATGTCATTTGTCTGAGTACTGTGTAAAATGAGTGTAATTGGGTTTATAGTTACATATGTGGAGTGATGTAAAATTGTGTTTGCTCTGTTTGTGTGAGTGGGATTGTTGTATAGAGTGTATAGTGTTTTGTGGAGACAGATTTCTTCATGAGATAAAATCTTCTTTCTGCATTCTTCATGTAGTGTTAATATAATTGGTATGATATGTGGTGTGTGAGTGTTGAAAAGGTGTTGTATTACAGTTATCTGTAGAGAAGTATACAAGTATGTATGGAGGATATGTGGTATAGATGGTTCTGCCATTTTCGCATCGTTTATAGTACTCTTTATGTGTCTGGACGCTTAGAGTTGGATTTATTCTGTCATTGAACTTTCTCGATAGTTTACAGCTTGCACATTTGTTTCTGGAAACATGGTACCAATGTATTTTCTCCACATAGAGATTCTTCTGTCACACTTGTATACTGACATAAAAGGAAATCAGATGTTTAGGTTTATTAGGTATTTTTCCTCATATTCATTTGTATACTAATATATGCCAGGCTTGTATACATCATAAATGGTAATCCGTTTCAGTACCAAGGTGTCCGATACTTTAATCAGTCCATGAACTTAGCATATAGTGAACTATATTAGTCATGTTTTATTAATAATATCTGTTCATCTGGTTCAGTTATTTAATTTATTAATTGCAGTATGCAACTGCTTATGTCAGTTACTCTCTAGATAAGTTCATGTTCGCTCAATGAGAGAACAGTCAGTGGTAGGTGTCATCACCTAATATGTATCCATTTTACGATGCAGCTAATGGCTTTGTAGGTCTCAGTGACCGTCACATATCCTCCATTGCCTGTTTTGTGTCAGTGAACTGAAGTGTGTTAGGATGCTTGTTTGTGTTGCGTAGAGTCATTGCTTGTGAAAGTTCATCTTCTCTCTTCATGTTTGGAAATCTTCTTTCTTTATTCTTCATGTAATTTCATTTTTAGTGTTTTTAATTTTGTAATGTGTAAATTCTGTGTTGTTGTGTCTGTTTCCATTTGAGAAATTTTAAGCGTGTTTGATGATTTGTAGTAATGCTGTATTTTGGAGGCATATTTCTTCATGTGCGATTTTCTTCTCACTTGATTCTTCTGTGATTTGTCTGAGTAGTGTGTAAAATGAATGTAATTGGGTTTATTGTTTCATACGTAGAGTGATGAAAAGTTGTGTTCTGATTTGTTTGTGTGAGTGTAATTGTTGTATAGAATATATAGTGTTTTGTAGGGACATATTTCTTCATGAGACAATATCTTCTTTCTGCATTCTTCATGTAGTGTTAATGTAAGTGGTTTGATATGTGGTGTGTGAGTGTTGAAAAGGTGTTGTATTACAGTTATCTGTAGACAAGTATACGAGTATGGAGGATATGTAGTATAGATGGTTCTGCCATTTTTGCAACATACATAGACTTCTAAATGTATCTGGAGACATAGAGTTGGATTTATTCTGTCAATTAACTTTCCTGATAATTATCAGCTTGTACATTTGTTTTCGGAAACATGGTAACAATGTATTTTCTCCACATAGAGAGTTTTCTGTCACTCTTGTATACGGACATAATAGGAAATCAGATGTTTAGGTTTATTAGGTATTTTTCCCATTTTCATTTGTATACTGATATATGTCAGAATTGTGTACATCATAAATGGTAATCCGTTTCAGTACCAAGGTGTCCGATACTTTAATCCAGCCATGAACTTAGCATATATTGAACTATATTAGTCATGTTTTATTAGTAATATCTTTTCATCTCGTACAGTTATTTATTTTATTAATCGCACTTTGCAACTGAATATGTCGGTTACTCTCTAGATACGTTCATGTTCACTCAATGAGAGAACTGTCAGTGGTAGGTGTCATCACCTAATATGTATCAATTTTACGATGCAGCTAATGGCTTTGTAGGTCTCAGTGACCATCACATATCCTCCATTGCATGTTTTGTGTCAGTCTACTGAAGTGTGTTTGGAAGCTTGATTGTGTTGTATAGAGTCTTTGCTTGTGAAAGTTCATCTTCTCTCTTTGTGTTTGGAAATCTTCTTTCTTTATTCTTTATGTAATTTCATTTTTGTGATTTTAATTTTGTAATGTGTAAATACTGTGTTGTTGTGTCTGTGTTCAGTTGAGAAATTTGAAGTGTGTTTGATGATTTGTATTAATGCTTTATTTCGGAGGCATATTTCTTCATGTGCGGTTCTGTTCCCTCTTGATTCTTCATGTCATTTGTCTGAGCACTGTGTAAAATGAGTGTAATTGGGTTTATATTTTGATATGTGGAGTGATGTAAAATTGTGTTTGCTCTGTTTGTGTGAGTGGGATTGTTGTATAGAGTGTATAGTGTTTTGGAGAGACATATTTCTTCATGAGATAAAATCTTCTTTCTGCATTCTTCATGTAGTGTTAATATAATTGTTTTGATATGTTGTGTGTGAGTGTTGAAAAGGTGTTGTATTACAGTTATCTGTAGAGAAGTATACAAGTATGTATGGAGGATATGTGGTATAGATGGTTCTGCCATTATCGTATCGTTTATAGTAATATTTATGTGTGTGGACGCTTAGAGTTGGATTTATTCTGTCAATTAACTTTCTTGATAAATATCAGCTTGCACATTTGTTTTCGGAAACATGGTAACAATGTATTTTCTCCACATAGAGAGTTTTCTGTCACTCTTGTATACTGACATAATAGGATATCAGATGTTTAGGTTTATTAGGTACTTTCCCATTTTCATTTGTATACTGATATATGCCAGAATTGTGTACATCATAAATGGTAATCCGTGTCAGTACCAAGGTTTCCGATACTTTAATCCATCCATGAACTTAGCATATAATGAACTATATTAGTCATGTTTTATTAGTAATATCTGTTCATCTGGTTCAGTTATTTAATTTATTAATTGCAGTATGCAACTGCTTATGTCAGTTACTCTCTAGATAAGTTCATGTTCACGCAATGAGAGAACTGTCAGTGGTAGGTGTCATCACCAAATATGTATCAATTTTACGATGCAGCTAATGGCTTTGTAGGTCTCAGTGACCGTCACATATCCTCCATTGCATGTTTTGTGTCAGTGAACTGAAGTGTGTTTGGATGCTTGTTTGTGTTGCGTAGAGTCATTGCTTGTGAAAGTTCATCTTCTCTCTTCATGTTTTGAAATCTTCTTTCTTTATTCTTCATGTAATTTCATTTTTAGTATTCTTCATGTAAGTTCATTTTTAGTGTTTTTAATTTTGTAATGTGTAAATACTGTGTTGTTGTGTCTGTGTCCAGTTGAGAAATTTGAAGTGTGTTTGATGATTTGTATTAATGCTGTATTTCGGAGGCATATTTCTTCATGTGCGGTTCTCTTCTCTCTTGATTCTTCATGTCATTTGTCTGAGTACTGTGTAAAATGAGTGTAATTGGGTATATAGTTTCGTATGTGGAGTGATGTATAATTGTGTTTGCTCTGTTTGTGTGAGTGGGATTGTTGTATAGAGTGTATAGTGTTTTTTGGAGACATATTTATTCATTAGATAATATCTTCTTTCTGCATTCTTCATGTAGTGTTAATATAAGTGGTTTGATATGATGTGTGTGAGTGTTGAAAAGGTGTTGTATTACAGTTATCTGTAGAGAAATATACGAGTATGTATGGAGGATATGTGGTATAGATGGTTCTGCCAATTTTGCATCATAATAGAGTTCTAAATGTATCTGGAGACATAGAGTTGGATTTATTCTGTCAATTAACTTTCTTGATAATTATCACCTTCCAGATTTGTTTTTAGAAACATGGTAACAATGTATTTTTTCCACATAGAGAGTTTTCTGTCACTCTTGTATACTGACATAATAGGATATCAGATGTTTATATTTATTAGGTATTTTTCCTCACATTCATTTGTATACTAATATATGCCAGGCTTGTATACATCATTAATGGTAATCCGTTTCAGTACCAGGGTGTCCGATACTTTAATCCATCCATGAACTTAGCATATAATGAACCATATTAGTCATGTTTTATTAGTAATATCTTTTCATCTCGTTCAGTTATTTATTTTATTAATCGCACTATGCAACTGCATATGTCAGTTACTCTCTAGATAAGTTCATGTTCGCTCAATGAGAGAACTGTCAGTGGTAGGTGTCATCACCTAATATGTATCAATTTTATGATGCAGCTAATGGCTTTGTAGGTCTCAGTGACCATCACATATCCTCCATTGCATGTTTTGTGTCAGTCTACTGAAGTGTGTTTGGAAGCTTGATTGTGTTGTATAGAGTCTTTGCTTGTGAAAGTTCATCTTCTCTCTTTGTGTTTGGAAATCTTCTTTCTTTATTCTTTATGTAATTTCATTTTTAGTGTTTTTAATTTTGTAATGTGTAAATACTGTGTTGTTGTGTCTGTGTCCAGTTGAGAAATTTGAAGTGTGTTTGATGATTTGTATTAATGCTGTAGTTTGGAGGCATATTTCTTCATGTGTGTTTCTCTTCTCTCTTGATTCTTCATGTCATTTGTCTGAGTACTGTGTAAAATGAGTGTAATTGGGTTTATAGTTTCATATGTGGAGTGATGTAAAATTGTGTTTGCTCTGTTTGTGTGAGTGGGATTGTTGTATAGAGTGTATAGTGTTTTGGAGAGACATATTTCTTCATGAGATAAAATCTTCTTTCTGCATTCTTCATGTATTGTTAATATAATTGGTTTGATATGTGGTGTGTGAGTGTTGAAAAGGTGTTGTATTACAGTTATCTGTAGAGAAGTATACGAGTATGTATGGAGGATATGTGGTATAGATGGTTCGGCCATTTTCGCATCGTTTATAGTAATCTTTATGTGTCTGGACGCTTAGAGTTGGATTTATTCTGTCATTGAACTTTCTCGATAGTTTACAGCTTGCACATTTGTTTCTGGTAACATGGTAACAATGTATGTTCTCCACATAGAGATTCTTCTGTCACACTTGTATACTGACATAATAGGAAATCAGATGTTTAGGTTTATTAGGTATTTTTCCTCACATTCATTTGTATACTAATATATGCCAGGCTTGTATACATCATAAATGGTAATCCGTTTCAGTAGCAAGGTGTCCGATACATTAATCAATCAATGATCTTAGCATATAATGAACTATATTAGTCATGTTTTATTAGTAATATCTTTTCATCTGGTTCAGTTATTTATTTTATTAATTGCAGTATGCAACTGCTTATGTCAGTTACTCTCTAGATAAGTTCATGTTCGCTCAATGAGAGAACAGTCAGTGGTAGGTGTCATCACCTAATATGTATCCATTTTACGATGCAGCTAATGGCTTTGTAGGTCTCAGTGACCGTCACATATCCTCCATTGCATGTTTTGTGTCAGTGAACTGAAGTGTGTTTGGATGCTTGTTTGTGTTGCACAGAGTCATTGCTTGTGAAAGTTCATCTTCTCTCTTCATGTTGGGAAATCTTCTTTTTTGATTCTTCATGTAATTTCATTTTTGGTGTTTTTAATTTTGTAATGTGTAAATTCTGTGTTGTTGTGTCTGTCCAGTTGAGATATGTGAAGTGTGTTTGATGATTGGTATTAATGTTGTATTATGGACGTATATTTCTTCATGTGCGATATTCTTCTCACTTGATTCTTCATGTGATTTGTCTGAGTAGTGTGTAAAATGAATGTAATTGGGTTTATAGTTTCATACGTAGAGTGATGAAAAGTTGTGTTCTGATTTGTTTGTGTGAGTGTAATTGTTGTATAGAATATATAGTGTTTTGTAGGGACATATTTCTTCATGAAACAATATCTTCTTTCGCATTCTTCATGTAGTGTTAATGTAAGTGGTTTGATATGTGGTGTGTGAGTGTTGAAAAGGTGTTGTATTACAGTTATCTGTAGAGAAGTATACAAGTATGTATGGAGGATATGTAGCATAGATGGTTCTGCCATTTTTGCATCATACATAGAGATCTAAATGTATCAGGAGACATAGAGTTGGATTTATTCTGTCAATTAACTTTCTTGATAATTATCAGCTTGCACATTTGTGTTCGGAAACATGGTAATAATGTATTTTCTCCACATAGAGAGTTTTCTGTCACTCTTGTATACCGACATAATAGGAAATCAGATGTTTAGGTTTATTAGGTATTTTTCCCATTTTCATATGTATACTCATATATATCAGAATTGTGTACATCATAAATGGTAATCCGTTTCAGTACCAAGGTGTCCGATACTTTAATCCATACATGAACTTAGCATATAATGAACTATATTAGTCATGTTTTATTAGTAATATCTTTTCATCTGGTTCAGTTATTTATTTTATTAATCGCACTTTGCAACTGCATATGTCAGTTACTCTGTAGATAAGTTCATGTTCACTCAATGAGAGAACTGTCAGTGGTAGGTGTCATCACCTAATATGTATCAATTTTACGATGCAGCTAATGGCTTTGTAGGTCTCAGTGACCGTCACATATCCTCCATTGCATGTTTTGTGTCAGTGTACTGAAGTGTGTTTGGAAGCTTGATTGTGTTGTATAGAGTCTTTGCTTGTGAAACTTCATCTTCTCTCTTCGTGTTTGGAAATCTTCTTTCTTTATTCTTCATGTAATTTCATTTTTAGTGTTTTTAATTTTGTAATGTGTAAATACTGTGTTGTTGTGTCTGTGTCCAGTTGAGAAATTTGAAGTGTGTTTGATGATTTGTATTAATGCTGTATTTCAGAGGCATATTTCTTCATGTGCGGATCTCTTCTCTCTTGATTCTTCATGTCATTTGTCTGAGTACTGTGTAAAATGAGTGTAATTGGGTTTATAGTTTCATATGTGGAGTGATGTAAAATTGTGTTTGCTCTGTTTGTGTGAGTGGGATTGTTGTATAGAGTGTATAGTGTTTTGTGGAGACAGATTTCTTCATGAGATAAAATCTTCTTTCTGCATTCTTCATGTAGTGTTAATATAATTGGTTTGATATGTTGTGTGTGAGTGTTGAAAAGGTGTTGTATTACAGTTATCTGTAGAGAAGTATACGAGTATGTATGGAGGATATGTGGTATAGATGTTTCTGCCATTTTTGCATCATACATAGAGTTCTAAATGTATCTGGAGACATAGAGTTGGATTTATTCTGTCAATTAACTTTCTTGATAATTATCAGCTTGAACATTTGTTTTCGGAAACATGGTAACAATGTATTTTCTCCACATAGAGAGTTTTCTGTCACTCTTGTATACCGACATAATAGGAAATCAGATGTTTAGGTTTATTCGGTATTTTTCCCATTTTCATTTGTATACTGATATATGTCAGAATAGAGTACATCATAAATGGTCATCCGTTTCAGTACCAAGATGTCCGATACTTTAATCTATCCATGAACTTAGCATATAATGAACTATATTAGTCATGTTTTATTAGTAATATCTTTTCATCTGGTTGAGTTATTAATTTTATTAATTACAGTATGCAACTGCTTATGTCAGTTACTCTCTAGATAAGTTCATGTTCGCTCAATGAGAGAACTGTCAGTGGTAGGTGTCATCACCTAATATGTATCCATTTTACGATGCAGCTAATGGCTTTGTAGGTCTCAGTGACCGTCACATATCCTCCATTGCATGTTTTGTGTCAGTGAACTGATGTGTGTTTGGATGCTTGTTTGTGTTGCACAGAGTCATTGCTTGTGAAAGTTCATATTCTCTCTTCATGTTTGGAAATCTTCTTTTTTGATTCTTCATGTACTTTCATTTTTTGTGTTTTTAATTTTGTAGTGTGTAAATTCTGTGTTGTTGTGTCTGTCCAGTTGAGATATGTGAAGTGTGTTTGATGATTGGTATTAATTTTGTATTATGGAGGTATATTTCTTCATGTGCGATTTTCTTCTCACTTGATTCTTCATGTGATTTGTCTGAGTAGTGTTTAAAATGAATGTAATTGGGTTTATAGTTTCATATGTAGAGTGATGAAAAGTTGTGTTCTGATTTCTTTGTGTGAGTGTAATTGTTGTATAGAATATATAGTGTTTTGTAGGGACATATTTCTTCATGAGACAATATCTTCTTTCTGTATTCTTCATGTAGTGTTAATGTAAGTGGTTTGATATGTTGTGTGTGAGTGTTGAAAAGGTGTTGTATTACAGTTATCTGTAGAGAAGTATACGAGTATGTATGGAGGATATGTGGTATAGATGTTTCTGCCATTTTTGCATCATACATAGAGTTCTAAATGTATCTGGAGACATAGAGTTGGATTTATTCTGTCAATTAACTTTCTTGATAATTATCAGCTTGAACATTTGTTTTCGGAAACATGGTAACAATGTATTTTCTCCACATAGAGAGTTTTCTGTCACTCTTGTATACCGACATAATAGGAAATCAGATGTTTAGGTTTATTAGGTATTTTTCCCATTTTCATATGTATACTCATATATGTCAGAATTGTGTACATCATCAATGGTAATCCATTTCAGTACCAAGTTGTCCGATACTTTAATCCATCCATGAACTTAGCATATAATGAACTATATTAGTCATGTTTTATTAGTAATATCTTTTCATCTCGTTCAGTTATTTATTTTATTGATCGCACTTTGCAACTGCATATGTCAGTTACTCTGTAGATAAGTTCATGTTCACTCAATGAGAGAACTGTCAGTGGTAGGTGTCATCACCTAATATGTATCAATTTTACGATGCAGCTAATGGCTTTGTAAGTCTCAGTGACCGTCACATATCCTAAATTGCATGTCTTGTGTCAGTGAACTGAAGTGTGTTTGGATGCTTGTTTGTGTTGCGTAGAGTCATTGCTTGTGAAAGTTCATCTTCTCTCTTCATGTTTGGAAATCTTCTTTTTTGATTCTTCATGTAATTTCATTTTTGGTGTTTTTAATTTTGTAACGTGGTAATTCTGTGTTGTTGTGTCTGTCCAGTTGAGATATGTGAAGTGTGTTTGATGATTGGTATTAATGTTGTATTATGGACGTATATTTCTTCATGTGCGATTTTCTTCTCACTTGATTATTCATGTGATTTGTCTGAGTAGTGTGTAAAATGAATGTAATTGGGTTTATAGTTTCATATGTAGAGTGATGAAAAGTTGTGTTCTGATTTGTTTGTGTGAGTTTAATTGTTGTATAGAATATATAGTGCTTTGTAGGGACATATTTCTTCATGAGACAATATCTTCTTTCTGCATTCTTCATGTAGTGTTAATGTAAGTGGTTTGATATGTGGTGTGTGAGTGTTGAAAAGGAGTTGTATTACAGTTATCTGTAGAGAAGTATACGAGTATGTATGGAGGATATGTAGTATAGATGGTTCTGCCATTTTCGCATTGATTATAGTAATCTTTATGTGTCTGGACGCTTAGAGTTGGATTTATTCTGTCATTGAACTTTCTCGATAGTTTACAGCTCGCACATTTGTTTCTGGAAACATGGTAACAATGTATTTTCTCCACATAGAGATTCTTCTGTCACACTTGTATACTGACATAATAGGAAATCAGATGTTTAGGTTTATTAGGTATTTTTCCTCACATTCATTTGTATACTAATATATGCCACGCTTGTATACATCATAAATGGTAATCCGTTTCAGTACCAAGGTGTCCGATACTTCAATCCATCCATGAACTTAGCATATAATGAACTATATTAGTCATGTTTTATTAGTAATATCTTTTCATCTGGTTCAGTTATTAATTTTATTAATTGCAGTATGCAACTGCTTATGTCAGTTACTCTCTAGATAAGTTCATGTTCGCTCAATGAGAGAACTGTCAGTGGTAGGTGTCATCACCTAATATGTATCCATTTTCCGATGCAGCTAATGGCTTTGTAGGTCTCAGTGACCGTCACATATCCTCCATTGCATGTTTTGTGTCAGTGAACTGAAGTGTGTTTGGATGGTTGTTTGTGTTGCGTAGAGTCATTGCTTGTGAAAGTTCATCTTCTCTCTTCATGTTTGGAAATCTTCTTTTTTGATTCTTCATGTAATTTCATTTTTGGTGTTTTTAATTTTGTAACGTGTAAATTTTGTGTTGTTGTGTCTGTCCAGTTGAGATATGTGAAGTGTGTTTGATGATTGGTATTAATGTTGTATTATGGACGTATATTTCTTCATGTGCGATTTTCTTCTCACTTGATTATTCATGTGATTTGTCTGAGTAGTGTGTAAAATGAATGTAATTGGGTTTATAGTTTCATACATAGACTGATGAAAAGTTGTGTTCTGATTTGTTTGTGTGAGTGTAATTGTTGTATAGAATATATAGTGTTTTGTAGGGACATATTTTTTCATGAGACAATATCTTCTTTCTGCATTCTTCATGTAGTGTTAATGTAAGTGGTTTGATATGTGGTGTGTGAGTGTTGAAAAGGTGTTGTATTACAGTTATCTGTAGAGAAGTATACGAGTATGTATGGAGGATATGTGGTATAGATGGTTCTGCCATTTTTGCATCATACATAGAGTTCTAAATGTATCTGGAGACATAGAGTTGGATTTATTCTGTCAATTAACTTTCTTGAAAATTATCAGCTTGCACATTTTTGTTCGGAAACATGGTAACAATGTATTTTCTCCACATATAGAGTTTTCTGTCACTCTTGTATACCGACATAATAGGAAATCAGATGTTTAGGTTTATTAGGTATTTTTCCCATTTTCATTTGTATACTGATATATGTCAGAATTGTGTACATCATTAATGGTAATCCGTTTCAGTAGCAAGGTGTCCGATACTTTAATCCATCCATGAACTTAGCATATAATGATCTATATTAGTCAAGTTTTATTAGTAATATCTTTTCATCTCGTTCAGTTATTTATTTTATTAATCGCACTTTGCAGCTGCATATGTCCGTTACTCTCTAGATATGTTCATGTTCACTCAATGAGAGAACTGTCAGTGGTAGGTGTCATCACCTAATATGTATCAATTTTACGATGCAGCTAATGGCTTTGTAGGTCTCAGTGACCGTCACATATCCTCCATTGCATGTTTTGTGTCAGTGTACTGAAGTGTGTTTGGAAGTTTGATTGTGTTGTATAGAGTCTTTGCTTGTGAAAGTTCATCTTCTCTCTTCGTGCTTGGAAATCTTCTTTCTTTATTCTTCATGTAATTTCATTTTTAGTGTTTAATTTTTGTAATTTGTAAGTACTGTGTTGTTGTGTCTGTGTCCAGTTGCGAAATTTGAAGTGTGTTTGATGATTTGTATTAATGCTGTATTTCGGAGGCATATTTCTTCATGTGCTTATCTCTTCTCTCTTGATTCTTCATGTCATTTGTCTGAGTACTGTGTAAAATGAGTGTAATTGGGTTTATAGTTTCATATGTGGAGTGATGTAAAATTGTGTTTGCTCTGTTTGTGTGAGTGGGATTGTTGTATAGAGTGTATAGTGTTTTGTGGAGACAGATTTCTTCATAAGATAAAATCTTCTTTCTGCATTCTTCATGTAGCGTTAATATAATTGGTTTGATATGTTGTGTGTGAGTGTTGAAAAGGTGTTGTATTACAGTTATCTGTAGAGAAGTATACGAGTATGTATGGAGGATATGTAGTATAGATGGTTCTGCCGTTTTTGCATCATACATAGAGTTCTAAATGTATCTGGAGACATAGAGTTGGATTTATTCTGTCATTGAACTTTCTCGATAGTTTACAGCTTGCACATTTGTTTCTCGAAACATGGTACCAATGTATTTTCTCCACATAGAGATTCTTCTGTCACACTTGTATACTGACATAAAAGGAAATCAGATGTTTAGGTTTATTAGGTATTTTTCCTCATATTCATTTGTATACTAATATATGCCAGGCTTGTATACATCATAAATGGTAATCCGTTTCAGTACCAAGGTGTCCGATACTTTAATCAGTCCATGAACTTAGCATATAATGAACTATATTAGTCATGTTTTATTAATAATATCTGTTCATCTGGTTCAGTTATTTAATTTATTAATTGCAGTATGCAACTGCTTATGTCAGTTACTCTCTAGATAAGTTCATGTTCGCTCAATGAGAGAACAGTCAGTGGTAGGTGTCATCACCTAATATGTATCCATTTTACGATGCAGCTAATGGCTTTGTAGGTCTCAGTGACCGTCACATATCCTCCATTGCCTGTTTTGTGTCAGTGAACTGAAGTGTGTTAGGATGCTTGTTTGTGTTGCGTAGAGTCATTGCTTGTGAAAGTTCATCTTCTCTCTTCATGTTTGGAAATCTTCTTTCTTTATTCTTCATGTAATTTCATTTTTAGTGTTTTTAATTTTGTAATGTGTAAATTCTGTGTTGTTGTGTCTGTTTCCATTTGAGAAATTTTAAGCGTGTTTGATGATTTGTATTAATGCTGTATTTTGGAGGCATATTTCTTCATGTGCGATTTTCTTCTCACTTGATTCTTCTGTGATTTGTCTGAGTAGTGTGTAAAATGAATGTAATTGGGTTTATAGTTTCATACGTAGAGTGATGAAAAGTTGTGTTCTGATTTGTTTGTGTGAGTGTAATTGTTGTATAGAATATATAGTGTTTTGTAGGGACATATTTCTTCATGAGACAATATCTTCTTTCTGCATTCTTCATGTAGTGTTAATGTAAGTGGTTTGATATGTGGTGTGTGAGTGTTGAAAAGGTGTTGTATTACAGTTATCTGTAGAGAAGTATACGAGTATGGAGGATATGTAGTATAGATGGTTCTGCCATTTTTGCATCATACATAGAGTTCTAAATGTATCTGGAGACATAGAGTTGGATTTATTCTGTCAATTAACTTTCCTGATAATTATCAGCTTGTACATTTGTTTTCGGAAACATGGTAACAATGTATTTTCTCCACATAGAGAGTTTTCTGTCACTCTTGTATACGGACATAATAGGAAATCAGATGTTTAGGTTTATTAGGTATTTTTCCCATTTTCATTTGTATACTGATATATGTCAGAATTGTGTACATCATAAATGGTAATCCGTTTCAGTACCAAGGTGTCCGATACTTTAATCCAGCCATGAACTTAGCATATATTGAACTATATTAGTCATGTTTTATTAGTAATATCTTTTCATCTCGTACAGTTATTTATTTTATTAATCGCACTTTGCAACTGAATATGTCGGTTACTCTCTAGATACGTTCATGTTCACTCAATGAGAGAACTGTCAGTGGTAGGTGTCATCACCTAATATGTATCAATTTTACGATGCAGCTAATGGCTTTGTAGGTCTCAGTGACCATCACATATCCTCCATTGCATGTTTTGAGTCAGTCTACTGAAGTGTGTTTGGAAGCTTGATTGTGTTGTATAGAGTCTTTGCTTGTGAAAGTTCATCTTCTCTCTTTGTGTTTGGAAATCTTCTTTCTTTATTCTTTATGTAATTTCATTTTTGTGATTTTAATTTTGTAATGTGTAAATACTGTGTTGTTGTGTCTGTGTTCAGTTGAGAAATTTGAAGTGTGTTTGATGATTTGTATTAATGCTTTATTTCGGAGGCATATTTCTTCATGTGCGGTTCTGTTCCCTCTTGATTCTTCATGTCATTTGTCTGAGCACTGTGTAAAATGAGTGTAATTGGGTTTATATTTTGATATGTGGTGTGATGTAAAATTGTGTTTGCTCTGTTTGTGTGAGTGGGATTGTTGTATAGAGTGTATAGTGTTTTGGAGAGACATATTTCTTCATGAGATAAAATCTTCTTTCTGCATTCTTCATGTAGTGTTAATATAATTGGTTTGATATGTTGTGTGTGAGTGTTGAAAAGGTGTTGTATTACAGTTATCTGTAGAGAAGTATACAAGTATGTATGGAGGATATGTGGTATAGATGGTTCTGCCATTATCGTATCGCTTATAGTAATATTTATGTGTGTGGACGCTTAGAGTTGGATTTATTCTGTCAATTAACTTTCTTGATAATTATCAGCTTGCACATTTGTTTTCGGAAACATGGTAACAATGTATTTTCTCCACATAGAGAGTTTTCTGTCACTCTTGTATACTGACATAATAGGATATCAGATGTTTAGGTTTATTAGGTACTTTCCCATTTTCATTTGTATACTGATATATGCCAGAATTGTGTACATCATAAATGGTAATCCGTGTCAGTACCAAGGTTTCCGATACTTTAATCCATCCATGAACTTAGCATATAATGAACTATATTAGTCATGTTTTATTAGTAATATCTGTTCATCTGGTTCAGTTATTTAATTTATTAATTGCAGTATGCAACTGCTTATGTCAGTTACTCTCTAGATAAGTTCATGTTCACGCAATGAGAGAACTGTCAGTGGTAGGTGTCATCACCAAATATGTATCAATTTTACGATGCAGCTAATGGCTTTGTAGGTCTCAGTGACCGTCACATATCCTCCATTGCATGTTTTGTGTCAGTGAACTGAAGTGTGTTTGGATGCTTGTTTGTGTTGCGTAGAGTCATTGCTTGTGAAAGTTCATCTTCTCTCTTCATGTTTTGAAATCTTCTTTCTTTATTCTTCATGTAATTTCATTTTTAGTATTCTTCATGTAAGTTCATTTTTAGTGTTTTTAATTTTGTAATGTGTAAATACTGTGTTGTTGTGTCTGTGTCCAGTTGAGAAATTTGAAGTGTGTTTGATGATTTGTATTAATGCTGTATTTCGGAGGCATATTTCTTCATGTGCGGTTCTCTTCTCTCTTGATTCTTCATGTCATTTGTCTGAGTACTGTGTAAAATGAGTGTAATTGGGTATATAGTTTCGTATGTGGAGTGATGTATAATTGTGTTTGCTCTGTTTGTGTGAGTGGGATTGTTGTATAGAGTGTATAGTGTTTTGTGGAGACATATTTCTTCATTAGATAATATCTTCTTTTTGCATTCTTCATGTAGTGTTAATATAAGTGGTTTGATATGATGTGTGTGAGTGTTGAAAAGGTGTTGTATTACAGTTATCTGTAGAGAAATATACGAGTATGTATGGAGGATATGTGGTATAGATGGTTCTGCCAATTTTGCATCATAATAGAGTTCTAAATGTATCTGGAGACATAGAGTTGGATTTATTCTGTCAATTAACTTTCTTGATAATTATCACCTTCCAGATTTGTTTTTAGAAACATGGTAACAATGTATTTTTTCCACATAGAGAGTTTTCTGTCACTCTTGTATACTGACATAATAGGATATCAGATGTTTAGATTTATTAGGTATTTTTCCTCACATTCATTTGTATACTAATATATGCCAGGCTTGTATACATCATAAATGGTAATCCGTTTCAGTACCAGGGTGTCCGATACTTTAATCCATCCATGAACTTAGCATATAATGAACCATATTAGTCATGTTTTATTAGTAATATCTTTTCATCTCGTTCAGTTATTTATTTTATTAATCGCACTATGCAACTGCATATGTCAGTTACTCTCTAGATAAGTTCATGTTCGCTCAATGAGAGAACTGTCAGTGGTAGGTGTCATCACCTAATATGTATCAATTTTATGATGCAGCTAATGGCTTTGTAGGTCTCAGTGACCGTCACATATCCTCCATTGCATGTTTTGTGTCAGTGTACTGAAGTGTGTTTGGAAGCTTAATTGTGTTGTGTGGAGTCTTTGCTTGTGAAAGTTCATCTTCTCTCTTCATGTTTGGAAATCTTCTTTCCTTATTCTTCATGTAATTTCATTTTTAGTATCCTTCATGTAATTTCATTTTTAGTGTTTTTAATTTTGTAATGTGTAAATACTGTGTTGTTGTGTCTGTGTCCAGTTGAGATATTTGAAGTGTGTTTGATGATTTGTATTAATGCTGTATTTCGGAGGCATATTTCTTCATGTGCGGTTCTCTTCTCTCTTGATTCTTCATGTCATTTGTCTGAGTACTGTGAAAAATGACTGTAATTGGGTTTATAGTTTCATATGTGGAGTGATGTAAAATTGTGTTTGCTCTGTTTGTGTGAGTGGGATTGTTGTATAGAGTGTATAGTGTTTTGTGGAGACAGATTTCTTCATGAGATAAAAATCTTCTTTCTGCATTCTTCATGTAGTGTTATTATAATTGGTATGATATGTGGTGTGTGAGTGTTGAAAAGGTGTTGTATTACAGTTATCTGTAGAGAAGTATACAAGTATGTATGGAGGATATGTGGTATAGATGGTTCTGCCATTTTCGTATCGTTTATAGTACTCTTTATGTGTCTGGACGCTAAGAGTTGGATTTATTCTGTCATTGAACTTTCTCGATAGTTTACAGCTTGCACATTTGTTTCTGGAAACATGGTACCAATGTATTTTCTCCACATAGAGATTCTTCTGTCACACTTGTATACTGACATAATAGGAAATCAGATGTTTAGGTTTATTAGGTACTTTTCCTCATTTTCATTTGTATACTAATATATGCCAGGCTTGTATACATCATAAATGGTAATCCGTTTCAGTACCAAGGTGTCCGATACTTTAATCAGTCCATGAACTTAGCATATAATGAACTATATTAGTCATGTTTTATTAGTAATATCTGTTCATCTGGTTCAGTTATTTAATTTATTAATTGCAGTATGCAACTGCTTATGTCAGTTACTCTCTAGATAAGTTCATGTTCGCTCAATGAGAGAACAGTCAGTGGTAGGTGTCATCACCTAATATGTATCCATTTTACGATTCAGCTAATGCCTTTGTAGGTCTCAGTGACCGTCACATATCCTCCATTGCCTGTTTTGTGTCAGTGAACTGAAGTGTGTTAGGATGCTTGTTTGTGTTGCGTAGAGTCATTGCTTGTGAAAGTTCATCTTCTCTCTTCATGTTTGGAAATCTTCTTTCTTTATTCTTCATGTAATTTCATTTTTAGTGTTTTTAATTTTGTAATGTGTAAATACTGTGTTCTTGTGTCTGTTTCCATTTGAGAAATTTGAAGCGTGTTTGATGATTTGTATTAATGCTGTATTTTGGAGGCATATTTCTTCATGTGCGATTTTCTTCTCACTTGATTCTTCATGTGATTTGTCTGAGTAGTGTGTAAAATGAATGTAATTGGGTTTATAGTTTCATACGTAGAGTGATGAAAAGTTGTGTTCCGATTGGTTTGTGTGAGTGTAATTGTTGTATAGAATATATAGTGTTTTGTAGGGACATATCCTCCATACATACTACTATACTTCTCTACAGATAACTGTAATACAACACCTTTTCAACACTCACACACCACATATCAAACCAATTATATTAACACTACATGAAGAATGCAGAAAGCAGATTTTATCTCATGAAGAAATATGTCTCTCCAAAACACTATACACTCTATACAACAATCACACTCACACAAACAGAGGAAGTCGTTCTCTTATCTCCAAAGGTCTCTTTAATTTTCCTGTAGGCGGTATCTATCTTACCCCTAGTGAGATAGGCCGCTACATCCTTACATTTGTCCTCTAGCCATCCCTGCTTAGCCATTTTGCACTTCCTGTCGATCTCATTTTTGAGACGTTTGTATTCCTTTTTGCCTGTTTCAGTTACTGCATTTTTTATATTTCCTCCTTTCATCAATTAAATTCAATATTTCTTCTGTTACCCAAGGATTTCTACTAGCCCTCGTCTTTTTACCTACTTGATCCTCTGCTGCCTTCGCTACTTCATCCCTCAAAGCTACCCATTCTTCCTCTACTGTTTTTAATTTTGTAATGTGTAAATACTGTGTTGTTGTGTCTGTGTCCAGTTGAGAAATTTGAAGTGTGTTTGATGATTTGTATTAATGCTGTATTTCGGAGGCATATTTCTTCATGTGCGGTTCTGTTCCCCCTTGATTCTTCATGTCATTTGTCTGAGTACTGTGTAAAATGAGTGTAATTGGGTATATAGTTTCGTATGTGGAGTGATGTAAAATTGTGTTTGCTCTGATTGTGTGAGTGGGATTGTTGTATAGAGTGTATAGTGTTTTGTGGAGACATATTTCTTCATTAGATAAAATCTTCTTTCTGCATTCTTCATGTAGTGTTAATATAAGTGGTTTGATATGATGTGTGTGAGTGTTGAAAAGGTGTTCTATTACAGTTATCTGTAGAGAAATATACGAGTATGTATGGAGGATATGTGGTATAGATGGTTCTGCCAATTTTGCATCATAATAGAGTTCTAAATGTATCTGGAGACATAGAGTTGGATTTATTCTGTCAATTAACTTTCTTGATAATTATCAGCTCGCAGATTTGTTTTCAGAAACATGGTAACAATGTATTTTCTCCACATAGAGAGTTTTCTGTCGCTCTTGTATACTGACATAATAGGATATCAGATGTTTAGGTTTATTAGGTATTTTTCCTCACATTCATTAGTATACTAATATATGCCAGGCTTGTATACATCATAAATGGTAATCCGTTTCAGTACCAGGGTGTCCGATGCTTTAATCCATCCATGTACTTAGCATATAATGAACTATATTAGTCATGTTTTATTAGTAATATCTTTTCATCTCGTTCAATTATTTATTTTATTAATCGCACTATGCAACTGCATATGTCAGTTACTCTCTAGATAAGTTCATGTTCGCTCAATGAGAGAACTGTCAGTGGTAGGTGTCATCACCTAATATGTATCAATTTTATGATGCAGCTAATGGCTTTGTATGTCTCAGTGACCGTCACATATCCTCCATTGCATGTTTTGTGTCAGTGTACTGAAGTGTGTTTGGAAGTTTGATTGTGTTGTGTGGAGCCTTTGCTTGTGAAAGTTCATCTTCTCTCTTCATGTTTGGAAATCTTCTTTCTTTATTCTTCATGTAATTTCATTTTTAGTGTTTTTAATTTTATAATGTGTAAATACTGTGTTGTTGTGTCTGTGTCCAGTTGAGAAATTTGAAGTGTGTTTGATGATTTGTATTAATGCTGTATTTTGGAGGCATATTTATTCATGTGCGATTTTCTTCTCACTTGATTCTTCATGTGATTTGTCTGAGTAGTGTGTAAAATAAATGTAATTGGGTTTATAGTTTCATACGTAGAGTGATGAAAAGTTGTGTTCTGATTTGTTTGTGTGAGTGTAATTGTTGTATAGAATATATAGTGTTTTGTAGGGACATATCTCTTCATGAGACAATATCTTCTTTCTGCATTCTTCATGTAGTGTTAATGTAAGTGGTTTGATATGTGGTGTGTGAGTGTTGAAAAGGTGTTGTATTACAGTTATCTGTAGAGAAGTATACTAGTATGTATGGAGGATATGTAGTATAGATGGTTCTGCCATTTTTGCATCATACATAGAGTTCTAAATGTATCTGGAGACATAGAGTTGGATTTATTCTGTCCATTAACTTTCTTGATAATTATCAGCTTGTTCATTTGTTTTCAGAAACATGGTAACAATGTATTTTCTCCACATAGAGAGTTTTCTGTCACTCTTGTATATGGACATAATAGGAAATCAGATGTTTAGGTTTATTAGGTATTTTTCCCATTTTCATTTGTATACTGATATATGTCAGAATTGTGTACATCATAAATGGTAATCCGTTTCAGTACCAAGGTGTCCGACACTTTAATCCAGCCATGAACGTAGCATATAATGAACTATATTAGTCATGTTTTATTAGTAATATCTTTTCATCTCGTTCAGTTATTTATTTTATTAATCGCACTTTGCAACTTAATATGTCGGTTACTCTCTAGATACGTTCATGTTCACTCAATGAGAGAACTGTCAGTGGTAGGTGTCATCACCTAATATGTATCAATTTTACGATGCAGCTAATGGCTTTGTAGGTCTCAGTGACCGTCACATATCCTCCATTGCATGTTTTGTGTCAGTCTACTGAAGTGTGTTTGGAAGCTTGATTGTGTTGTATAGAGTCTTTGCTTGTGAAAGTTCATCTTCTCTCTTCATGTTTGGAAATCTTCTTTCTTTATTCTTCATGTAATTTCATTTTTAGTGTTTTTAATTTCGTAATGTGTAAATTCTGTGTTGTTGTGTCTGTGTCCAGTTGAGAAATTTGAAGTGTGTTTGATGATTTGTATTAATGCTGTATTTCGGAGGCATATTTCATCATGTGCGGTTCTGTTCCCTCTTGATTCTTCATGTCATTTATCTGAGTACTGTGTAAAATGAGTGTAATTGGGTTTATAGTTTCATATGTGGAGTGATGTAAAATTGTGTTTGCTCTGTTTGTGTGAGTTGGATTGTTGTATAGAGTGTTTTGTGGAGACAGATTTCTTCATGAGATAAAATCTTCTTTCTGCATTCTTCATGTAGTTTTAATATAATTGGTTTGATATGTGGTGTGTGAGTGTTGAAAAAGTGGTGTATTATAGTTATCTGTAGAGAAGTATACGAGTATGTATGGAGGATATGTGATATAGAAGGTTCTGCCATTTTTGCATCGTTTTTAGTAATCTTTATGTGTCTGGACGCTTAGAGTTGGATTTATTCTGTCATTGAACTTTCTCGATAGTTTACAGCTTGCACATTTGTTTCTGGAAACATGGTAACAATGTATTTTCTCCACATAGAGAGTTTTCTGTCACTCTTATATACTGACATAATAGGATATCAGATATTTAGGTTTCTTAAGTATTTTTCCCATTTTCATTTGTATGCTGATATATGCCAGAATTGTGGACATCATAAATGGTAATCCGTTTCAGTACCAGGGTGTCCAATACTTTAATCCATCCATGAACGTAGCATACAATGAACTATATTAGTCATGTTATATTAGTAATATCTTTTCATCTGGTTCAGTTATTTATTTCTTTAATCGCACTATGCAACTGCATATGTCAGTTACTCTCTAGATAAGTTCATGTTCGCTCAATGAGAGAACTGTCAGTGGTAGGTGTCATCACCTAATATGTATCAATTTTACGATGCAGCTAATGGCTTTGTAGGTCTCAGTGACCGTCACATATCCTCCATTGCATGTTTTGTGTCAGTGTACTGAAGTGTGTTTGGAAGTTTGATTGTGTGGTATAGAGTCTTTGCTTGTGAAAGTTCATCTTCTCTCTTCATGTTTGGAAATCTTCTTTCTTTATTCTTCATGTAATTTCATTTTTAGTGTCTTTAATTTTGTAATGTGTAAATACTGTGTTGTTGTATCTGTGTCCAGTTGAGAAATTTGAAGTGTGTTTGATGATTTGTATTAATGCTGTATTTTGGAGGCATATTTCTTCATGTGCGGTTATCTTCTCTCTTGATTCTTCATGTCATTTGTCTGAGTACTGTGTAAAATGGGTGTAATTGGGTTTATAGTTTCATATGTGGAGTGATGTAAAATTGTGTTTGCTCTGTTTGTGTGAGTGGGATTGTTGTATAGAGTGTTTAGTGTTTTGGAGAGACATATTTCTTCATGAGATAAAATCTTCTTTCTGCATTCTTCATGTAGTTTTAATATAATTGGTTTGATATGTGGTGTGTGAGTGTTGAAAAAGTGTTGTATTATAGTTATCTGTAGAGAAGTATACGAGTATGTATGGAGGATATGTGATATAGAAGGTTCTGCCATTTTTGCATCGTTTTTAGTAATCTTTATGTGTCTGGACGCTTAGAGTTGGATTGATTCTGTCATTGAACTTTCTCGATAGTTTACAGCTTGCACATTTGTTTCTGGAAACATGGTAACAATGTATTTTCTCCACATAGAGAGTTTTCTGTCACTCTTGTATACTGACATAATAGGATATCAGATATTTAGGTTTATTAGGTATTTTTCCCATTTTCATTTGTATACTGATATATGCCAGAATTGTGTACATCATAAATGGTAATCCGTTTCAGTACCAGGGTGTCCAATACTTTAATCCATCCATGAACGTAGCATATAATGAACTATATTAGTCATGTTATATTAGTAATATCTTTTCATCTCGTTCAGTTATTTATTTTATTAATCGCACTATGCAACTGCATATGTCAGTTACTCTCTAGATAAGTTCATGTTCGCCCAATGAGAGAACTGTCAGTGGTAGGTGTCATCACCTAATATGTATCAATTTTACGATGCAGCTAATGGCTTTGTTGGTCTCAGTGACCGTCACATATCCTCCATTGCATGTTTTGTGTCAGTGTACTGAAGTGTGTTTGGAAGCTTGATTGTGTAGTATAGAGTCTTTGCTTGTGAAAGTTCATCTTCTCTCTTCATGTTAGGAAATCTTCTTTCTTGATTCTTCATGTAATTTCATTTTTGGTGTTTTTAATTTTGTAATGTGTAAATACTGTGTTGTTGTGTCTGTGTCCAGTTGAGAAATTTGAAGTGTGTTTGATGATTTGTATTAATGCTGTATTTCGGAGGCATATTTCTTCATGTGCGGTTCTCTTCTCTCTTGATTCTTCATGTCATTTGTCTGAGTACTGTGTAAAATGAGTGTAATTGGGTTTATAGTTTCATATGTGGAGTGATGTAAAATTGTGTTTGCTCTGTTTGTGTGAGTGGGATTGTTGTATAGAGTGTATAGTGTTTTGTGGAGACAGATTTCTTCATGAGATAAAATCTTCTTTCTGCATTATTCATGTAGTGTTAATATAATTGGTTTGATATGTTGTGTGTGAGTGTTGAAAAGGTGTTGTATTACAGTTATCTGTAGAGAAGTAAACAAGTATGTATGGAGGATATGTGGTATAGATGGTTCTGCCATTATCGCATCGTTTATAGTAATCTTTATGCGTCTGGACGCTTAGAGTTGGATTTATTCTGTCATTGAACTTTCTCGATAGTTTACAGCTTGCACATTTGTTTCTGGAAACATGGTAACAATGTATTTTCTCCACATAGAGATTCTTCTGTCACACTTGTATACTGACATAATAGGAAATCAGATGTTTAGGTTTATTAGGTATTTTTCCTCACATTCATTTGTATACTAATATATGCCAGGCTTGTATACATCATAAATGGTAATCCGTTTCAGTAGCAAGGTGTCCGATACATTAATCAATCCATGATATTAGCATATAATGAACTATATTAGTCATGTTTTATTAGTAATATCTTTTCATCTGGTTCAGTTATTTATTTTATTAATTGCAGTATGCAACTGCTTATGTCAGTTACTCTCTAGATAAGTTCATGTTCACTCAATGAGAGAACTGTCAGTGGTAGGTGTCATCACCTAATATGTATCAATTTTACGATGTAGCTAATGGCTTTGTAGGTCTCAGTGGCTGTCACATTTCCTCCATTGCATGTTTTGTGTCAGTGTACTGAAGTGTGTTTGGAAGCTTGATTGTGTTGTATAGAGTCTTTGCTTGTGAAAGTTCATCTTCTCTCTTCGTGTTTGGAAATCTTCTTTCTTTATTCTTCATGTAATTTCATTTTTAGTGTTTTTAATTTTTTAATGTGTAAATACTGTGTTGTTGTGTCTGTGTCCAGTTGAGAAATTTGAAGTGTGTTTGATGATTTGTATTAATGCTGTATTTCGGAGTCATATTTCTTCATGTGCGGATCTCTTCTCTCTTGATTCTTCATGTCATTTGTCTGAGTACTGTGTAAAATGAGTGTAATTGGGTTTATAGTTTCATATGTGGAGTGATGTAAAATTGTGTTTGCTCTGTTTGTGTGAGTGGGATTGTTGTATAGAGTGTATAGTGTTTTGTGGAGACAGATTTCTTCATGAGATAAAATCTTCTTTCTGCATTCTTCATGTAGTGTTAATATAATTGGTTTGATATGTTGTGTGTGAGTGTTGAAAAGGTGTTGTATTACAGTTATCTGTAGAGAAGGATACGAGTATGTATGGAGGATATGAGGTATAGATGGTTCTGCCATTTTTGCATCATACATAGAGTTCTAAATGTATCTGGAGACATAGAGTTGGATTTATTCTGTCAATTAACTTTCTATATAACTATCAGCTTGCACATTTGTTTTCGGAAACATGGTAACAATGTATTTTCTCCACATAGAGAGTTTTCTGTCACTCTTGTATACCGACATAGTAGGAAATCAGATGTTTAGGTTTATTAGGTATTTTTCCCATTTTCATTTGTATACTGATATATGTCAGAATTGTGTACATCATAAATGGTAATCCGTTTCAGTACCAAGGTTTCCGATACTTTAATCCATCCATGAACTTAGCATATAATGAACTATATTAGTCATGTTTTATTAGTAATATCTTTTCATCTCGTTCAGTTATTTATTTTATTAATCGCACTTTGCAACTGCATATGTCGGTTACTCTCTAGATAAGTTCATGTTCACTCAATGAGAGAACTGTCAGTGGTAGGTGTCATCACCTAATATGTATCAATTTTATGATGCAGCTAATGGCTTTGTAGATCTCAGTGACCGTCACATATCCTCCATTGCATGTTTTGTGTCAGTGTACTGAAGTGTGTTTGGAAGCTTGATTGTGTTGTATAGAGTCTTTGCTTGTGAAAGTTCATCTTCTCTCTTCGTGTTTGGAAATCTTCTTTCTTTATTCTTCATGCATTTTCATTTTTAGTGTTTTTAATTTTGTAATGTGTAAATAATGTGTTGTTGTGTCTGTGTCCAGTTGAGAAATTTGAATTGTGTTTGATGATTTGTATTAATGCTGTATTTCGGAGGCATATTTCTTCATGTGCGGTTCTGTTCCCTCTTGATTCTTCATGTCATTTGTCTGAGTACTGTGTAAAATGAGTGTAATTGGGTATATAGTTTCGTATGTGGAGTGATGTAAAATTGTGTTTGCTCTGTTTGTGTGAGTGGGATTGTTGTATAGAGTGTATAGTGTTTTGTGGAGACATATTTCTTCATTAGATAAAATCTTCTTTCTGCATTCTTCATGTAGTGATAATATAAGTGGTTTGATGTGATGTGTGTGAGTGTTGAAAAGGTGTTGTATTACAGTTATCTGTAGAGAAATATACGAGTATGTATGGAGGATATGTGGTATAGATGGTTCTGCCGATTTGCATCGTTTATAGTAATCTTTATGTATCTGGACGCTTAGAGTTGGATTTATTCTGTCATTGCACTTTCTCGATAGTTTACAGCTTGCACATTTGTTTCCGGAAAGATGGTAACAATGTATTTTCTCCACATAGAGATTCTTCTGTCACACTTGTATACTGACATAATAGGAAATCAGATGTTTAGATTTATTAGGTATTTTTCCTCACATTCATTTGTATACTAATATATGCCATTCTTGTATACATCATAAATGGTAATCCGTTTCAGTACCAAGGTGTCCGATACTTTAATCCATCCATGAACTTAGCATATAATGAACTATATTAGTCATGTTTTATTAGTAATATCTTTTCATCTGGTTCAGTTATTTATTTTATTAATTGCAGTATGCAATTGCTTATGTCAGTTACTCTCTATATAGGTTCATGTTCGCTCAATGAGAGAACAGTCAGTGGTAGGTGTCATCACCTAATATGTATCAATTTTATGATGCAGCTAATGGCTTTGTAGGTCTCAGTGACCGTCACATATCCTCCATTGCCTGTTTTGTGTCAGTGTACTGAAGTGTGTTTGCATGCTTGTTTGTGTTGTATAGAGTCTTTGCTTGTGAATGTTCATCTTCTCTCTTCATGTTAGGAAATCTTCTTTCTTGATTCTTCATGTAATTTCATCTTTGGTGTTTTTAATTTTGTAATGTGTAAATACTGTGTTGTTGTGTGTGTGTCCAGTTGAGAAATTTGAAGTGTGTTTGATGATTTGTATTAATGCTGTATTTCGGAGTCATATTTCTTCATGTGCGGTTCTCTTCTCTCTTGCTTCTTCATGTCATTTGTCTGAGTACTGTGTAAAATGAGTGTAATTGGGTTTATAGTTTCATATGTGGAGTGATGTAAAATTGTGTTTGCTCTGTTTGTGTGAGTTGGATTGTTGTATAGAGTGTTTTGTGGAGACAAATTGTGTTTGCTCTGTTTGTGTGAGTTGGATTGTTGTATAGAGTGTTTTGTGGAGACAGATTTCTTCATGAGATAAAATCTTCTTTCTGCATTCTTCATGTAGTGTTAATATAATTGGTTTGATATGTTGTGTGTGAGTGTTGAAAAGGTGTTGTATTACAGTTATCTGTAGAGAAGTATACGAGTATGTATGGAGGATATGTGGTATAGATGGTTCTGCCATTTTCGCATCATTTATAGTAATCTTTATGTGTCTGGACGCTTAGAGTTGGATTTATTCTGTCATTGAACTTTCTCGATAGTTTACAGCTTGCACATTTGTTTCTGGAAACATGGTAACAATGTATTTTCTCCACATAGAGATTCTTCTGTCACACTTGTATACTGACATAATAGGAAATCAGATGTTTAGGTTTATTAGGTATTTTTCCTCACATTCATTTGTATACTAATATATGCCAGGCTTGTATACATCATAAATGGTAATCCGTTTCAATAGCAAGGTGTCCGATACTTTAATCAATCCATGAACTTAGCATATAATGAACTGCATTAGTCATGTTTTATTAGTAATATCTTTTCATCTGGTTCAGTTATTTATTTTATTAATTGCAGTATGCAACTGCTTATGTCAGTTACTCTCTCGATAATTTCATGTTCGCTCAATGAGAGAACAGTCAGTGGTAGGTGTCATCACCTAATATGTATCCGTTTTTCGATGCAGATAGTGGCTTTGTAGGTCTCAGTGACCGTCACATATCCTCCATTGCCTGTTTTGTGTCAGTGAACTGAAGTGTGTTTGGATGCTTGTTTGTGTTGCGTAGAGTCATTGCTTGTGAAAGTTCATCTTCTCTCTTCATGTTTGGAGATCTTCTTTTTTGATTCTTCATGTAATTTCATTTTGGTGTTTTCAATTTTGTAATGTGTAAATTCTGTGTTGTTGTGTCTGTCCAGTTGAGATATGTTAAGTGTGTTTGATGATTGGTATTAATGTTGTATTATGGAGGTATATTTCTTCATGGGCAATTTTCTTCTCACTTGATTCTTCGTGTGATTTGTCTGAGTAGTGTGACAAATGAATGTAATTGGGTTTATAGTTTCGTATGTAGAGTGATGAAAAGTTGTGTTCTGATTTGTTTGTGTGAGTGTATTTGTTGTATAGAATATATAGTGTTTTGTAGGGACATATTTCTTCATGAGACAATACCTTCTTTCTGCATTCTTCATGTAGTGTTAATGTAAGTGGTTTGATATGTGGTGTGTGAGTGTTGAAAAGGTGTTGTATTACAGTTATCTGTAGGGAAGTATCCGAGTATGTATGGAGGATATGTGGTATAGATTGTTCTGCCATTTTTGCATCATACATAGAGTTCTAAATGTATCTGGAGACATAGAGTTGGATTTATTCTGTCAATTAACTTTCTTGATAATTATCAGCTTGCACATTTGTTTTCGGAAACATGGTAACAATGTATTTTCTCCACATAGAGAGTTTTCTGTCACTCTTGTACACTGACATAATAGGAAATCAGATGTTTAGTTTTATTAGGTATTTTTCCATTTTCATTTGTATACAGATATCTGACAGAATTGTGATAATTAAAGTGTGGTTGGTGCATAGTATTAATGTTGTATTTGGGAGACATATTTCTTCATGTGCGTTTCTCTTCTCTCTTGATTCCTCATGTCATTTCTCTGAGAAGTATGTAAAATGAGCGTAATTAGGTTTATACTTTCGTATGTAGTGTGATGTAATGTTGTGTTGTGATCTGTTTGTGTCAGTGGGTTTGTTGTATAGTATATATAGTGTTTTGTAGAGACATATTTCTTCATGAGACAAAATCTTCCTTCTGCATCCTTCATGAACTGTTAATGTAAGTGGTTTGATATGTGGGGTGTGTGTGTTGAAAAGGTGTTGTATTACAGTTATCTGTAGAGAAATATAAGAGTATGTACGGAGGATATGTGGTATAGATTGTTCTGCCACTTTTACATGGTACATAGAGTTATATATGTATCTGCAGAGATAGAGTTGAATATATTCTGTCATTGAACTTTCTCAATAACTTACAGCTTCCACATTTGTTTCTGGAAACATGGTAACAATGTATTTTTTCACATAGAAAGTTTTCTGGCACACTACTATACTGTCAGATTAGAAATTAAAATGGTTATGTTTATTAGGTTTTTTTCCCCATTTTCATTTGTAACTAATACATGCCAGAATTTTATACATCATAAATGTTAATCCATTTCAATACCGAGGTGTCCGATACGTTTATCCATCAATGAACTTAGCATATAGTGCGCTACATTAGTCATGTTTTTTTGGTAATACCATTTCATCTGTTTCAGTTATTTACTGTATTCATCACAGTACACAATTGCGTATGTCAATTACTCTCTGGATAAATTCAAGTTCGTTCATTTAGAGAACACTCTGTGGTAGGTGCCATCACCTAATATGTATCAATTTTAAAATGCCGCTAATGACTTTATTGGTCGCAGTGACCGTCACATATCCTCCATTGCATGTTTTATGTCAGTGTACTGAAATGTATTAGGAAGCTTGTTTGTGGGTATAGAGTCGTTGTTTGTGGAAGTTCATCTTCTCTCTTCATGTTTGGAAATCTTTCTTCTTGTTTCTTCATGTACATTCATTTTTTGTGTTTTTAATTTTGTATTGCGTGATACCTATGTAAGACAGATCTGTTGTATGAATGCATTGTGTTGTTGTGTCAGTGAGCAGTTGAGGTATTTGTAGTGTGCTTGATGATTAGTATTAATGTTGTATTTCGGAGGAATGACTCTTCATGTGCGGTCCTCTTCTCTCTTGATTCTTCATGTCATATGTCTGAGTAGTGTGTAAAATGAGTGTAATTGGATTTATAGTTTCATATGTAGAGTGATGTAAAGTTCTGTTCTGATGTGTTTGTATGAGTGGAATTGTTCTATAGAGTATACAGTGTTTTGTAGAGACATATTTCTTCATGATACAAAACTTCTATCTGCATTCTTCATGTAGTGTTAATGTAAGTGGTTTGATATGTGGAGTGTGAGTGTTGAATAGGTGTTGTATCGCAGTTATCTGTAGAGGAATATACGAGTATGTATGGAGGATGTGTGGTATAGATTGTTCTGCCACTTTTACATGGTACATAGAGTTCTATATGTATCTGCAGAGATAGAGTTGAATATATTCTGTTATTGAACTTTCTCAATAACTTACAGCTTCCACATTTGTTTCTGGAAACATGGTAACAATGTATTTTTTCCACATAGAAAGTTTTCTGGCACACTACTATACTGTCAGATTAGAAATTAAAATGGTTATGTTTATTAGGTTTTTTTCCCCATTTTCATTTGTAACTAATACATGCCAGAATTTTATACATCATAAATGTTAATCCATTTCAATACCGAGGTGTCCGATACGTTTATCCATCAATGAACTTAGCATATAGTGCGCTACATTAGTCATGTTTTTTTGGTAATACCATTTCATCTGTTTCAGTTATTTACTGTATTCATCACAGTACACAATTGCGTATGTCAATTACTCTCTGGATAAATTCAAGTTCGTTCATTTAGAGAACACTCTGTGGTAGGTGCCATCACCTAATATGTATCAATTTTAAAATGCCGCTAATGACTTTATTGGTCGCAGTGACCGTCACATATCCTCCATTGCATGTTTTATGTCAGTGTACTGAAATGTATTAGGAAGCTTGTTTGTGGGTATAGAGTCGTTGTTTGTGGAAGTTCATCTTCTCTCTTCATGTTTGGAAATCTTTCTTCTTGTTTCTTCATGTACATTCATTTTTTGTGTTTTTAATTTTGTATTGCGTGATACCTATGTAAGACAGATCTGTTGTATGAATGCATTGTGTTGTTGTGTCAGTGAGCAGTTGAGGTATTTGTAGTGTGCTTGATGATTAGTATTAATGTTGTATTTCGGAGGAATGACTCTTCATGTGCGGTCCTCTTCTCTCTTGATTCTTCATGTCATATGTCTGAGTAGTGTGTAAAATGAGTGTAATTGGATTTATAGTTTCATATGTAGAGTGATGTAAAGTTCTGTTCTGATGTGTTTGTATGAGTGGAATTGTTCTATAGAGTATACAGTGTTTTGTAGAGACATATTTCTTCATGATACAAAACTTCTATCTGCATTCTTCATGTAGTGTTAATGTAAGTGGTTTGATATGTGGAGTGTGAGTGTTGAATAGGTGTTGTATCGCAGTTATCTGTAGAGGAATATACGAGTATGTATGGAGGATGTGTGGTATAGATTGTTCTGCCACTTTTACATGGTACATAGAGTTCTATATGTATCTGCAGAGATAGAGTTGAATATATTCTGTTATTGAACTTTCTCAATAACTTACAGCTTCCACATTTGTTTCTGGAAACATGGTAACAATGTATTTTTTCCACATAGAAAGTTTTCTGGCACACTACTATACTGTCATAGTAGAAATTAAAATGGTTATGTTTATTAGGTTTTTTTCCCATTTTCATTTGTAACAAATACATGCCAGAATTTTATACATCGTAAATGGTAATCCGTTTCAATACCGAGGTGTCCGATACTTATATCCATCAATGAACTTAGCACATAGTGCGCTACATTAGTCGTGTTTGTTTGGTAATACAATTTCATCTGTTTCAGATATTTACTGTATTCATCACAGTACGCAATTGCGTATGTCAATTACTCTCGGGATAAATTCAAGTTCGTTCATTTAGAGAACACTCAGTGGTAGGTGTCATCACCTAATATGTATCAATTTTAAAATGCCGCTAATGACTTTATTGGTCGCAGTGACCGTCACATATCCTCCATTGCATGTTTTATGTCAGTGTACTGAAATGTATTAAGAAGCTTGTTTGTGTTCTTTAGAGTCGTTGTTTGTGGAAGTTCACCTTCTCTCTTCATGTTTGGAAATCTTCTTTCTTGATTCTTCATGTAATTTCATTTTTGGTGTTTTTAATTTTGTATTGTGTAAATACTGTGTAAGAGAGATCTGTTGTATGAATGCAGTGTGTTGTTGTGTCTGTGTCCAGTAGAGATATGTGAAATGTGTTTGATGATTAGTATTAATGTTGTGTTTCAGAGGCATATTTCTTCATGTGCGGTTCTCTTCTCTGTTGATTCTTCATGTCATTTGTCTGAGTAGTGTGTAAAGTGAGAGTAATTGTGTTTAGAATTTCATATGTAGAGTGATGTAAATTTGTGTTCTGATGTGTTTTTGTGAGTGGTTTTGTTGTGTTTAGAATATAGTGTTTTTTAGAGACATATATCTTCATGAGACAAAATCTTCTTTCTGCATTCTTCGTGTAGTGTAAATGTAAATGGTTTGATATGTGGAGTGTGAGTGTTGAATAGGTGTTGTATTGCAGTTATCTGTTGAGAAATATACGAGTATGTATGGAGGATATGTGGTATATTATGTTCTGCCACTTTTACATAATACATAGAGCTCTATATGTATCTGGAGATTTAGAGTTGGATTTATTCTTTCATTGAACTTACTCAATAACTGACAGCTTTCACGTTTGTTTCTGGAAACATGGTAACAATGTATTTTCTCCACATAGGGTGTTTTCTGTCACATTTGTATACTGACATAATAGGAATTCAGATGTTTAGGTTTATTAGGTTTTTTTCCCATTTTCATTTGTATACTTTATATGTCAGAATCCCCTCCCCCCAAGTGAACCTTGGACCTTGCCGTTGGTGGGGAGGCTTGCGTGCCTCAGCGATACAGATGGCCGTACCGTGGGTGCAGCCACTACGGAGGGTTGTCTGTTGAGAGGCCAGACAAACGTGTGGTTCCTGAAGAGGGGCAGCAGCCTTTTCGGCAGTTGCAGGGGCAACAGTCTGGATGATTGACTGATCTGGCCTTGTAACATTAACCAAAACGGCCTTGCTGTGCTGGTACTGCGAATGGCTGAAAGCAAGGGGAAACTACAGCCGTAATTTCTCCTGAGGGCATGCAGCTTTACTGTATGATTAAATGATGTTTGCGTCCTCTTGGGTAAAATATTCCGGCGGTAAAATAGTCCCCCATTCGGATCTCTGGGCGGGGACTACTCAAGAGGACGTCGTTATCAGGAGAAAGAAAACTGGCGTTCTACGGATCAGAGCGTGGAATGTCAGATCCCTTAATTGGGCAGGTTGGTTAGAAAATTTAAAAAGGGAAATGGATAGGTTAAAGTTAGATATAGTGGGAATTAGTGAAGTTTGGTGGCAGGAGGAATGAGACTTTTGGTCAGGTGAATACAGGGTTATAAATACAAAATCAAATAGGGGTAATGCAGGAGTAGGTTTAGTAATGAATAAAAAAATAGGAGTGCGAGGAAGCTACTACAAACAGCATAGTGAACGCATTATTGTGGCCAAGATAGACACGAAGCCCACGCCTACTACAGTAGTACAAGTTTATATGCCAACTAGGTCTGCAGATGATGAAGAAATTGATGAAATGTACAATGAGATAAAAGAAATTATTCAGGTAGTGAAGGGAGACGAAAATTTGATAGTCATGGGTGACTGGAATTCGTCAGTAGGAAAAGGGACGGAAGGAAGCGTAGTAGGTGAATATGGATTGGGGGGAAGAGATGAAAGAGGAAGCCGTCTGGTAGAATTTTGCACAGAGCATAACTTAATCATAGCTAATACTGGGTTCAAGAATCATAAAAGAAGGTTGTATACATGGAAGAATCCTGGAGATACTAAAAGGTATCAGATAGATTATATAATGGTAAGACAGAGATTTAGGAATCAGGTTTTAAATCTTTAGACATTTCCAGGGGCGGATGTGGACTCTGACTACAATCTATTGGTTATGAACTGTAGATTAAAACTGAAGAAACTACAAAAAGGTGCTAATTTAAGGAGATGGGACCTGGATAAACTGAAAGAACCAGAGGTTGTAGAGAGCTTCAGGGAGAGCATTAGGGAACGATTGACAAGAATGAGGGAGAGAAATACAGTGGAAGAAGAATATGGTAGCTCTGAGGGATGAAGTGGTGAAGGCAGCAGACGATCAAGTAGGTAAAAAGATGAGGGCTAATAGAAATCCTTGGGTAACAGAAGAAATATTGAATTTAATTGATGAAAGGAGAAAAAATAAAAATGCAGTAAATGAAGCAGACAAAAAGGAATACAAACGTCTCAAAAATGATATCGACAGGAAGTACAAAATGGCTAAGCAGGGATGGCTAGAGGACAAATGTAAGGATGTAGAGGCTTATCTCACTAGGGGTAAGATAGATGCTGGCTACAGGAAAATTAAAGAGTCCTTTGGAGATAAGAGAACCACCTAACCTAACCTAACCTAACCTAGTATGAATATCAAGAGCTCAGATGGAAACCCAGTTCTAAGCAAAGAAGGGAAGGCGGAAAAGTGGAAGGAGTATATAGAGGGTTTATACAAGGGCGATGTACTTGAGGACAATATTATGGAAATGGAAGAGGATGTAGATGAAGACGAAATGGGAGATAAGATACTGTGTGAAGAGTTTGACAGAGCACTGAAAGACCTGAGTCGAAACAAGGCGCCGGGAGTAGACAACATTCCATTAGAACTACTGACGGCCTTCGGAGAGCCAGTCATAACAAAACTCTACCATCCGGTGAGCAAGATGTATGAGACAGGCGAAATACCCTCAGACTTCAAGAAGAATATAATAATTCCAATCCCAAAGAAAGCAGGTGTTGACAGATGTGAAAATTACCGAACTATCAGTTTAATAAGTCACAGCTGCAAAATACTAACGCTAATTCTTTACAGACGAATGTAAAAACTGGTAGAAGCGGACCTCGGGGAAGATCAGTTTGGATTCCGCAGAAATGTTGGAACACGTGAGGCAATACTGACCCTACGACTTATCTTAGAAGAAAGATTAAGAAAAGGCAAACCTATGTTTCTAGCATTTGTAGACTTAGAGAAAGCTTTTGACAATGTTAACTGGAATACTCTCTTTCAAATTCTGAAGGTGGCAGGGGTAAAATACAGGGAGCGTAAGGCTATTTACAATTTGTACAGAAATCAGATGGCAGTTATAAGAGTCGAGGGGCATGAAAGGGAAGCAGTGGTTGGGAAGGGAGTGAGACAGGGTTGTAGCCTCTCCCCGATGTTATTCAATCTGTATATTGAGCAAGCAGTAAAGGAAACAAAAGAAAAATTCAGAGTAGGTGTTAAAATTCATGGAGAAGAAATAAAAACTTTGAGGTTCGCCAATGACATTGTAATTCTGTCAGAGACAGCAAAGGACTTGGAAGAGCAGTTGAACAAAATGGACAGTGTCTTGAAATGAGGATATAAGATGAACATCAACAAAAGCAAAACGAGGATAATGGAATGTAGTCAAATTAAATCGGGTGATGCTGAGGGAATTAGATTAGGAAATGAGACACTTAAAGTAGTAAAGGAGTTTTGCTATTTGGGGAGTAAAATAACTGATGATGGTCGAAGTAGAGAGGATATACAATGTAGACTGGCAATGGCAAGGAAAGCCTTTCTGAACAAGAGAAATTTGTTAACATCGATTATAGATTTAAGTGTCAGGAAGCTGTTTCTGAAAGTATTTGTATGGAGTGTAGCCATGTATGGAAGTTAAACATGGACAATAAATAGTTTGGACGAGAATGGAATAGAAGCTATCGAAATGTGGTGCTACAGAAGAATGCTGAAGATTAGATGGGTAGATCACATAACTAATTAGGGGGTATTGAATAGAATTGGGGAGGAGTTTTGTGGCACAACTTGACAAAAAGAAGGGACCAGTTGGTAGGACATGTTTTGAGGCATCAAGGGATCACAAATTTAGCATTGGAGGGCAGCGTGGATGGTAAAAATCGTTGAGGGAGACCAAGAGATGAATACATTAAACAGATTCAGAAGGATGTAGGTTGCAGTAAGTACTGGGAGATGAAGAAGCTTACACAGGATAGAGTAGCATGGAGAGCTGCATCAAACCAGTCTCAGGACTGAAGACCACAACAACAACAACATATGCCAGAATTGTATACATCATAAATACTAACCCGTCTCAATACCAAGGTGTCTGATACTTTAATCCATCCATCAACTTAGCATATAGTGAGCTACATTAGTCATGTTTTCTTAGTAATATCTTTTCATCTGGTTCAGTGATTTACCTTATTAATCACAGTATGCGTTTGCATATGTCAGTTACTCTCTAGATAAATTCATGTTTGCTCATTGTGAGAACATTCAGTGGTAAGTGTCATCACCTAATATGTATCAATTTTACGATGCAGCTAACGGCTTTGTAGCTCTCAGTGACCATCACATATCCTCCATTGCATGTTTTGTGTCAGTGTACTGAAGTGTGTTTGGATGCTTGTTTGTGTTGTGTAGAGTCATTGTTTGTGGAAGTTCATCTTCTCTCTTCATGTTTGGTAATCTTCTTTCTTGATTCTTCATGTAATTTCATTTTTGGTGTTTTTAATTTTGTGTTGTGTAAATACTGTGTAAGAGAGATCTGTTGTATGAATGCATTGTGTTGTTGTGTCTGTGTCTAGTTGAGATATTTGAAATGTGTTTGATGATTAGTATTAATGTTGTATTTCGGAGGCATATTTCTTCATATGCAGTTCTCTTCTCTCTTGACTCTTCATATCATTTGACTGAGTATGTGAAAAATGACTGTCATTTAGTTTATAGTTTCTTATGTAGAGTGATTCTAAAGTTGTGTTCCTATCTCTTTGTGTGAGCTGATTTTTTGTATAGAGTATATATTGTTTTGTAGAGACATATTGCTTGATGTGACAAAATCTTTTTCCTGCATTCTTCATGAGTTGTTAATGTAAGTGGTTAAACATGACTTTTAAATGTAAATTGAGAGAATACCTAATGGTAAATTCCTTCTATTCTCTTGATGAGTATCTACAGATAAAGCAATGATTTTTTATACTGATAAAAATTTGTTTGCTATAGATCACATTAACTGTTTAATTTGGAAAATGTACTATATTTCCTTTTTAGGTATTGTTTTATATTACTTGAGCTATACCTTTGATTTGATTTTAACCTACAAACTTATTCATAATCTTATGGTACATTTTTGTCATTTTATATATGTGTATTATTTGTTTAATTTGGAAAATGTACTATATTTCCTTTTTAGGTATTGTTTTATATTACTTGAGCTATACCTTTGATTTGATTTTAACCTACAAACTTATTCATAATCTTATGGTACATTTTTGTCATTTTATATATGTGTATTATATCTGTTGTATGTAATCATGACTCATTCCACATCCTTGTGATTTATCACAATACGGATTAATTGAATACGAAATAAATAAATAAATAAAAAATAAATAAAAACTGTCATTGCTGGGAATTTGCTGTATTGCAGTTTGCTGTAGAGTAACATACGAGTGTCTCAATGGGATAAATGTGCCAACAGTTTTGGCGACTAATTTTGATTATGTGTACTGTGTAAATCTGCATTTTTTAGTTAGAAAAGTTATTAGCTTTACTTTATGCTAGTGAGCTGGTTTCATTGAATGCCCCATATATTATTGTAAGTGGATTAATAGTTATTCTAGAGCAGAGGATTACTATGGTCTCTCAAATTAAAGTATTAAGTACTTCAGAAATGAAATTGTAACACCATTGACTAAAATACTCAACAAAATTAAAAATGAAGGTTATTATCCAGAATGTTTAACAATATCTGTAGTTAAACCAGTACATGAATAAGGAGATATAGCAGGTATCTGTTGACCATTATCACTTATACCCATAATATGAAAATTAATAGAATTCTGCATGAATAAGCAGATGAATCAATATTTTGAACATAATGATATACTCTCTTCCTCACAGTATAATTTCAGATCTAGCCTTTGTACAGTCTAAACAGTTGAGAATATGCTAGCAAAAACATACAATTGTTCTGAAAATAAAGATAACTGTGCAACATTGCTGGACCTCAGCAAAGCTTTTGATATGGTCGCCCACAATATTATCATTAAAGAAACTCTACCACTAAGGAGTAGGAGAGACTGCTCTATGCCTAATGCAGTCATACTTGGATAATAGAAAAAGGTTAGTTAAGGTAAGTAATCTGATGTCAGAATGTCTCCCAGTTGTAATGGGGGTACCTCAAGGAGCTGTCCTTTGACCTTTCCTTTTCATTATTTATATATATGATTCACCTGCAGTTGTATCGTGTATGTACTGCTATATGCTGATGACACAACACTCACCACATGTGATACCAATCTTGAAAATGTGCAACACAGCATGGCAGTGGCAATGGAGAGGGGCATTACTTGGTTTGAAGCAAATGTACTGCAGAAGAATGATAGTAAAACTGAAGCTGTTGTATTCAACCTGCACCTACCAGTCATGGTAACAAAACAGTAAAATTATTAGGATTTCATATAGATAAATAGCTCAGTTGAAATACTCACACAGGGAAGATACGTGGCAAATTGGCACGTGCCATATATCTGCTGTATCAGCTGAGGAGCAGTGTCAGTATAGAACTTCTGTTGTATGCGTATTTTGCATTTTTCCATTCACACCTGAGTTATGGAATACAATAATGGGGCAATTGCGTAGACTCAAAATTAGGGTTTAAATGGCAAAAGAAAGCCATAAGGTGCATATCGTAATTTAGCCCTTATGAATCATGTCGAGATCAATGACAGTGCCTGGTCTGTATATTTACAACTTCCTTGTCTTCATTAAAGAGAATCTGACTTGACTTAAGGAGAACAGTTCATGACCATAACATGAGAAGTGGACATACCATTAATATGCCATATGCTAGGCTTGCAAAGAGACACAACAGCTACACATCTTGGTCCTGTCTACTTCAACAAATTACCTGAAAATGCCTACACAGTGCCAGTAAATAAATTTAAAACTAGTCTTTCAAGGTGGATCAAAAGTAAAGTAATTTACTCTGCTCAAGAGTTCCTTGAGTATGTGACAAATGACCCATTTTGCTTATGAGAATGAATTATAAATTAACTGCAAACTATACTTATGCCACACTGTGCAACTTTTTTATTACTGTTTCATGTACTTATTGTTAATTATCTGTTGGATTATTTATTTGTCATTCACTGAACTATGTAGTTCATTTATCTTGTAATTGAGCAATTAGGAATCTTCTTGTTGTTATTTACATTTGCACAAATATATATTGCATCTGTCCTGGATTATTATATTGTAGTTAATAACATTTGTCAAGTTGGTGATTATTATTGTTGTTATTATTATGTATACACTGATGACACCAATTGCATCTAAATATTCTCAATGGTGGAATAAAACATTTTTATTTGTAGTTCACTAGCTTTGAATTTTTCGGCTGTGTTATGTCATAAGTATGTACAAGAAATAAACATTGCCCAATAATGCTACCCCCGGGGGGACTTCATAGTTGAGTCATGTATTCCAGTTTTATTATTAGGATCTTACCTTCATTTTTATAATGTACATTTGCACACTGTCTTCTGTCATTGAGATACGAAATAAAACATTTGCTGCCACTTCTATTATGTGATAAGGTTCTAAAGTGGATAAAATTATTCCATGATCACTGAATCAAAGGCCTTAGCCAGATGTAGAAAAGCTCCAATTACTTTGTTTCCTTATTTTCATTATTTCACATTCTGTTACATCCATTAGGACTAAAATGAATTACTTCTTTCGGATGAAATTATTTGTGCTGTTGATTCATCAATTTTCTTTGTATGCCTCACTAAAATCCTCTTTCATAATGTTTTACTAACATTACTGGATTCACTTATCTGTTCAGTGTATTACTGTGAATTTAGAATGTTCAGAGATATCTCAAGTGTCCTACATTTTATAAATAAGCTTTCCACCTCATGGACATCTTTTATGAAAACGTATAATGGAATCATGGTTTCTCTGTCTAAATGAGATATAAATCATGAAACACTACTTGTCCAGCAAAATTTCTCTGTTTGTACATTAAAGCTCAAACATTACTTTTGTAATTCATTTGCCTGAACCAGAGGGCTGATCAGTAAAACTTATATGATATTGCAAATGTTATACTTAATCTCTTAAAATAACTTAGCAACCACAACTTGTCATAGAGTAAATAACAGAAATGACAGTTCTGCATATGGGGAAATGTAATTTTATCATTTGTACATGTGGCTGCAAAATCCATTTGAACAAAACATTTAATTTTTGATGAATGGGCAATATATAATATTCTGTGATGTTGTCATTTTGGTCTTCAGACCAAAGACTGATTTAATGCACCTATCCCCAGTAGTCTGTCCTGTGCACATATCTGCATGGATACTCCTGCTACAGACCGCCCTCCCTCCACCCCATCCCTCCCTGCATTTTCTGCAACTAGCACATTGACAATCCCTTGATGCATCAAGATGTTCCGTATCAGTATATCTCTTCCTTTACTCTGGTTGTGCCATAAATTTCTTTTTACCTCAATTTTATTCAGTACATTCTCATTAGTTACATGATCTACCCTTCTAATCTTTAGCTTTCTCCTGTAGGTTTACGTTTTAAAAGCTGTTATTTTCTTCTTGTCTGAACCGTTTATTATTAGAGTTTCACTTCTATACAAGGCTGCACTCCAGACAAATATGCTCAGAAAAGATTTCATAAGACTTAAATTTACACGATATTGTGGTGCTTGAGTTGTTATGAAGAACAATATAATGTTCCTTCAGATATGCAAGTATGTCTCAAGGAAAACCTACAGCAGCAACTTAAGCTGTTAGGAATTACGTGAAAGTTATTTGATGTTGCAAGTATGAACAACCACATGCGTGAATGCATGTGCGTCCAAAGGACCATTGCATCATTCTTCTTAACAACACATGCATTGCAATATCGTATTTCTTTGCTGATATCATTCAGTGACTTTCAATTAAAATATCCTCCCCTGTACAGGTATTGCCACTACATAATATGTGTGTGAGTACAGCTTTCAGCACAAGATTGATGACATATGGGAGCTTGGATCTGGGTATGAGTCCTGCACAGGAAGCCAAAGTGGTTAAGATTACCACTTACATAATGCAGAAAATCCTTGCTAGGGTTCCAGTGCACAACAGATTTCATTGTTGAGATTCCTTATACAGTTGATGGTTGTTCATAATCACATCTGTGAGTACATTTCACGTATTTAAATTTTTATTCTACATTAACATATGTATCTTTTTTTCAGACATCCTATGTTGGTTTTGCTGTTCTGCATTTTATATCCTCTGATTGGCCATTGTCATTTATTTTGTTGCTGAAGTAACACACTTTACTTCTACTTTTAGTTTTAATTCGTTTTCTAGCTCCCTCAGCAGCACCTGATTTAATTTTAACACATTTAAGTGCCCTTATTTTACTGTTGTTCATGTGGATCTTGTAACATATTTTCAATTCATGCTATTCAACTGTTCATCAAAGTAATTTTTCCTCTGACAGAATTAGAGTTCCGTCTGCAAATGTCTGGATTTTCAATTCTTCAGCCTCAACTTAATTTCACTTTACAGATTTTTCTTTGGTTTTCTTTACTGCTTGCTCATTGTTTATGCCCAATATTAAAATAAAGCACTAAAGCAGATGGACCACATGAAACAGCAGCCAATCTCTATAACAAACTACCTTGTGACATGAAAACGAGAAAAGATACTTCAGGAGTGGACTGAACAGATGCATGACAACTACTGTCTGCTATGATGAAAATTATCTGTGCATATGTAAACTTGTTTGCAATTTTTTTGTACTTACTGTCATATTTAATATACATGATTAACTTTGGCTGCTTTTAATGTCTATAGTAAGTTCCAGAAATGTGACCTGTCCAGGACCTGTCCAGTACTATACTGTACTTGATGTACAAAAAGATTAAAAGGACCAATAAACTATTTAACTTTGGCTGATAACTGACATTTTCATTTTCTCTAAGAAGAAGTGTAATATGTAGAATACACACTCTCTGATCTCTCTTTTTTTTTTTTTTTTCGCAGCAGGCCATGTGGTTGTAATTTTGTTTTCAGAGATTGGATTACATCATTTTAGCATATCACAATTATGTCCTTTCATACTTTGAGGTATTCTCTGTACTATAATTGTAACTGGGGTGTAGCTGTCTTCTACATTACATATAGTTCACATTTTTCTTATTTGAGATTTCGCATAAATGGCCTCTTGTTCAATCTGCCAAGAATTCCTCAATTAGAAATCATCAAAGGTATACCACTTTAAGAAACACCTCATCCCTACCTTCCTGGTGCTCTAAGGGTCAAGTAGTATCAGAATTAAGGTACATCAACATCAAAGGGACAAATCACTAAACCTTATGATTAACATTCCACATTTAGTTAATAATTTTCTACTACTGCGGGAAACTCCTTTGAGCAGCAATATTTCTGCACAATTTAAAGGCTGAAAGAAAGTGAACACTTCCTAAATGTAATTACAGGAATCTGACCCTGGGTAAGTTGACCTCCACTGTCAATATTAGCTGAGTATAAGCTTGATAATTCACCTCTTTTACGTTGTCGTTGTAGGCTGTGTTTGTTGTTACTTCAGTTAGGAAAAATTGTGGTGTGTAGTGTGAGAGGGATCTATGCCACAAAAATGAAAAACTGGGCTTTGGCTCTTTTCAATATTTGCTGCCACCTTGCATCTATCCTTTGAACTAGAACCACGTGACATAGCTGCTGCACTTTCTGCAGCAGTTGTCCTAAATCCTTGAATGCATCCTTATGATCATTTTGAATAAGAGGAAGGGCTGTGCTACATAATGATGTCTACTATGTGAGTTGCAGATGTAGCAACATAGAATTGTTACAGATTGGTTTATCACTTATATGGGAATAACATATTGTCCCAAAATATAATTGTTGCCTCTATATCCATCTTCATTTTCAATTTTAAACTTAATTTGCATTTTGTCTCTTCATTGTAGTGAACATGTTATGTCATTCTTCCGTGTATGTAAGTTGTTGCACTTCTGATAACAATGTTTTACAATAGTGAGAGAAATATGGATCACTGAGTATCAGAAAATGTTGGAAAGGTGGTAAAAATTCAATCATAATCTGCATAAATGAATGGCAGCAGATGTGAAGGGGAAAACAGCAGTGGACATGAATATGTGAGTGATAAAACCAGTAAGTAAGTAACAGTAAAGCAATAAGGATCTGGATGTGACTGAAAAAAAAAACAAATCAGATGTATCTAACTTCAGCTGGAGCAGTTATTTTATGTTAGATGAAGTTTCTGAAACCTCATTATTTTGTGAGTTTTACAAGCTGCAGGACTAAAATATTCAGAATACAAATCTCATAGGTCTTGCTGAGCATAAGGGCTACTGTTGGAGGTATGCTAAAAAACATGATGTAGGAGTGTTCAGAAGAAAGCCGTCATTTGCTTACAAGGGAACATTGGTGACTGTAACATAACACAGAGTATGTTTTAGAAGCATTTTGAGCAATTTTTGCATCATCACAGAAAAAGGCGTCAACAGCTAGAGGGGACAGTAAAGTGTTTAATGCTCATGAAGAGTAATTAGGTATGAAAATACTGATGAAATTAAAACATCATATCTTCGCATGCCGTGTATAGATAAGACGTAGAAAACCTACCAGGTTGGATACTGTTCGATGCTATATTTCAAAGTTGCAGAAATACAGATTTCATTATTCATGGAAAGACAATACAGGTTAGGTGTACGTTTCTGTGTCATCAGTCTTCTGACTGGTTTAATATGGCCCACCGTGAATTCTTCTCCTTTACCAACCTCTTCATCTCAGAGTATCATTTGCTACCTACATCCTCAGTTATTTGCTGGATGTCCCACTCTCTGTTTTCTTGTAGAGTTTTTACTCTCTACAGCTCCCTCTAGTACCATGGAAGTTATTTCCTGCTGGCTTCATGACGTTCTATCATCCTGTACCTCCTTCTTGTCAGGGTGTTCCATATATTCCTTTCTTCATCAATTTTATGGAGAACCCCCTCATTCCTTACCTTAATAGTCCACTTCAGTGTACATTGTAAATGTGAAATGCACCATTTCTGTGGTGGAGAATTCCTACAAACATGAGTTTTATGTGTAAAATGGGGAGCATATAATAAAGTTTTCAGTGCAAAATTTTTATAAGTTTCATGTTACCACATACAGACACATGTAAAACTTTTGATGAGTACAGTGCTACTCCAAACAATGATATTCCTTTGGATGCCAGGCTACATCATCTTTGATCTGACAAAGCATATGCGATGTTGAGGTAAAACACAAAGGCTTGTTCCAGTAATGATTTCCAATAATCACTGCTGAGACATAAAATTCAAAGAGAGGCATTGTGCTACATAAAGGCAGGTAGTGTGTATGCAACTTGGCTTCTACATATGCAACTCCATTTCAGGTATGATGTGCTTGTGGCCAGATGATATTGCCTCATGTAGTTCATCAGAAAATGCATCATGTATCATAAAAGTGCAGAGTGATCCCTCAAATATTCATTATAAAAGAAAGTTGATTTTTTTCAGATCTTGCCCTGGACAAAAAACAAAATGCAATACCGTGTTTCGTGTGTACTCTTATTTTCAAAGGACTCTATGACACCATTCATCATTATTTCGCTTTTTCCTGGATGTACCTGTTTATGCACTGACCAAGATTCTGACACAATAAAAAAAGAAATCTGATAAACAGATCATATATACACAGCTGACCATTGCTGTGAAGTTGTGAAAAATGCTAGAGTCATAAACCCATTTAAGGTCATTCCAACGACAACAGAAAATTTCAGGGATTTTCAGTAGCTGAACAATAAAATAATTAGAAGTTGTGTTGTAGGAAATGATGTTACCATTAATAGTAGGAAAATTGGTGCTCCAAAATTTGATAGACAACGGAAGAATGAGATGGACTGGAACGCTTCAAAAAAGTGCCAGGTCATCGCTCCAAAACAAGGATAGACCCAGTGGCTGATTATCCTGATATGACTAAACTTCTTTAGGAAATATTCTATCCACACAGAAGACCTGATCAACCCTGAAGTTAAAAGACCTTGTTCCACTAATTCCATACATTTCCCTAGTTTTTCTTGGCGTCTAATGAAATCGGTTTTTTGTTGAAATGGAAGCCTGATAAGACGATTTATGGTTGGCCAACAGTATATCAACCAGGATAACACTTTTTGATATGTGTGTTTAACTTTTTTTAAATTGTTGTATTTGTTGTGGCATACAGTGTTTTAATCATTCCTATTTACATTAAACTTTAAATTTTTCCTTTTGCACAATGTATTTGAGAAAAAGTTAAGAAGGAAAAAGTTAGCCCTTTATTGTATAAATAAGATCTTAATACAATGTTTTAGAAAACCCTATTTATTTCCATTTCTTCTCAAAGTAACATAGTTCCCTCTCTCACTAGGCTCCTCACTTCACAGAGTATTTCTGAAATGTCTACTTTTTCAGTAACCATCTGCACTCTTATCAAGTCCTATGTTAATTCACCTTAAGGTATTGTGATTGGTCATAATATTGGAAAACATATGCATGTATATATTATGTGTTTACCTTGTTTCATAATTTTCATTCAGTCTTAGAGTACACATACCCTAGATGACTTGGACCAGCAATTTTGCTGTGCATTGACTATTGATCTTCATTATTATCAATACTGAACTTTAAATGAAATAAAGACAAACTTAAACATACACAGGTAGTGAATTGTAAGGAATGACTAACTAGTAAGTAGCATATCAGCATTACAGGATCAGGAGTGGAATTATCAACAATGATCTTGATATGACTCGTTTCATGACTGCAGCTATAATAGCAAGGATGTCTATAATGCATTAAACTCTAGCTTCCCTCAGTTTAGCTGCATATAGCCATGGGAACAGTTAATAGGTAATTATCTTCTCAAGCAAAGAAAAAGGAGTGGAGGAGGCGGTGAAGAAGTAGGACTTTGTGATTGAGTCACTAATTTTTTGTAAAAAAATAAATAAATAAATAAGAATTAAAAAAAAATTTGCAGTGATGTGTGTGTGTGCACGTGTGTGTGTGTGTGTGTGTGTGTGTGTGTGTGTGTGTGTGTGTGTGTGTGTGTGTTTGTGTGTGTGTGTGTTTTTGTTTGCTGAGATTTAGTGAAAAACAAACTTTGGCACATGTGAAGAAGGCATGTGCTTTATTAAATATAACACAGTGCACATCAGTGTTTGAGGGAGACTAGACTTGTAGATACTGACAACCACTGAATACGAAAGTACAGGCTTCAGTTACTAAACAATACCAAAGATGTAAAATACATCAACACTGCAGCATTTCATTGGGTTGAAATGGTTCAAATGGCTCTGAGCACTATGGGACTCAACTGCTGTTGTCATAAGTCCCCCAGAACTTAGAACTACTTAAACCTAACTAACCTAAGGACATCACACACATCCATGCCTGAGGCAGTATTCCAACCTGCGACCGTAGCGGTCGTGCGGTTCCAGACTGTAGCGCCTTTAACCGCTCGGCCACTGCGGCCGGCTCATTACATTGGCTCATTGCAAATTTTTGTCATTGATTTGGGTATGAGACCATCTGCAGGAAATGTCTATTGCATCAGCAGAGAAAGAGACTTCACGTGTCCTGTAGCTATAATAAGAAATTAAACACACTAAATGTAATACTGAACTTTGGGAAGAACTGACCTGTTAGCTTGGCTGTCTCCTTTGGTACAGTTGCACACAGTTAGCAGACGTGGAGCCCTAACCCGCCTGTTTCACAGTTGCAACAAGAAGAAGCTGATGCACACTAATAATATTGCTGTCTCTTCTTAAAACATTCTGAAATAAAAAATATAAATGATTTCAACAGTCCCATTGATAATTCACTTCATATAATTATACAGAATGAAATACAGAAAGTCATTTCTGTTGCAAGAATGTATAATAAATTAATCATAAATTGTTATTTAGGAATGATACTATTGATATTGCCAAATAACTGAACCTTTAAATATCAAATACCCTTGAAAATGTAGCGTCAATTTTGTTAATGAACATGTATGAGTATATCTGTGACATGGAGTTTGGGTCAGTATGCACTACAGTATTGTGCCTTGTGTGACTAAAATCTGGAATGGCTTCTGCTATCACAAATCTTACAACTGTGAAAATTACACAGTCAATTTTGTCAGTGTAAGAAAGGCAAACCCTTTAACCTCCAGACATTTTTGTGTAATGTACAGAGAAAAGTCAATCAATAGTGCTGATTATTTCAAAACTGCTCACTTCATAGTAGATTACAATTACCATTTTTGGGACAGGAAAAGCATATTTAGGGAGTGAATCACAACGATCATTTCAACAGTGCACAGTGAAATATTGTAAACGATATGAATACCTGTTGAAAGCAAGTCACATGGCCTATTAAGTCCTTGCATGGTTTTGCTGTGTAATAATTTTTGTTCACATAATGCAACAAGAAATGAAATAAAGCTTGATAAGTTAGAATAGATGTTGTTGGCCATCTTCTGTACACCCTTAACCCTTTAACTGCTATGGACGTGTTAATGCACATGCCTTTGTACCTGTCCCTGTGTGCTCTGAATGTGTTTACGTACAGCACCAGTCCTTCTGCCTGGTACTCTGAATGTGTCTACATGTAGACACGTTCAGAGTACAACATAGAAGGACTGGTGGCTCGTGTAAAGATGTTCGGAGCACACAGGGACAGGTACAAAGGCAAGTGCGTTAACACATCCACAGCTGTTAAAGTTTTAATTTGGTAACCCCTGATTACTACTTCTTCCACTATACATGGAAAAAGTAGCTTTTGTCACAGCATTTTAGTAATGGTGAGGACATTTAAGACATCACTGAATAACGGTTAAATTGATCAGTGGTGTAGCTCTGTGATGGTTGGACACGGAGGATTTTTGACATTGTGATGTGTTCTTTTACACTGCAATAAATGGTGATAGGAAGCAGTTTAAGGTTGTAAATTTAATACATATATAGTGAAGATTCTATGTATGTGTTAGCATTTTCTTAATAACCAAGTGGAACTTAGACACAACCACATTAATGGATGGTACAAAATACACAGTTGTGGAACTAAATTACAGCTGGAAGAACCTGTACAAGATACAGAAATAGCGCGGGACACCATCTCCCAGTAGGCAGATGACCTGGTTATTAAGACCATATCAGATGCAAAATGAGAATAAATAATTTATGTGGATGGTAGCTTGAGGATATTTATTTTTGACTGACATGTTTTGAGTTCCATGAGCCAGCAGGCTCAGGTAGAACAGAATGGCAGAGAAGTCATCAGTGAAGAATACTACCAGTTCATTTGGACATGTGTAATACAGGTAATCAGCAGTGATTTTGAAGAGACACAGTTGTCATTTGTCTGAAGTTTTTAAGGAAACCCATGTAAAATTAAATATGGATCGCCAGTTAGCAATTTATATTGTCCTCCTCAGTACTGTTCTTCCTTGCAGGTCTTTTTCTGTTCATCTTTTACCTCTCAAGGCATATTTTATTGTTATGTAAATTTAAGGTGGAGCAAAGTGAAAGGAAAGGAAAGGGAAAGAACTGATGATATCAGCAGCATCAGGACTTTATGCAGAATCAGCAGCAATGAGCGAAAATGTGGGGTAGACTGGTACTCAAACATGAGATCTCCTGCTTACTAGGCAGTTACATTAATCACTGCACCATCCAGACACAGCATTTATTTCAAATGAGGGAACTTTATCGTTGTGCTCCCCAGCCCACCCAGTGCCATCTATCTGTAGTCCCTGTCTGTGTCCTTTGTGCTCACTAAGTCTAGATTCCCACAGGAGGTCAAACATAAATGTGCATTCTCACCAAAGATTGTGGATAATATCCTACCTCCTGTGGAAAATTAGTGAGTCTGGAGGACATGAACAGGGACTGCAGATACATGATGCTGTGTGGGAATGTGCATTTGCCAGGGAATGCAGCAAGATAGTTGATGCATTTGTGATGAACACTGTGTCTGGTTGTTGCAGTGGTTAATGCCACTGCATAGTAAGCAGGAGGCCCTGGATTCAATGTACAGTCCAACACACACATTTTCATGCATCGCTGCAAATCCACATAAATTTCCAATGCAGCCCCTTTCTGCATTTCCTCCTGCTGCCTTTCCTTTCTCCCCCCTCCACCATCAGTATACATAATAAGTATCTTAACTGCAGATTCTGCACGGTGTCTACTCTTTAGGATACACCCCAAAGAACAGATACCACACATCCGTATAAAATTATTTTATTGTGGTTATTGTGACTGCTTCTATTCTACTTTCCACTTTATACTTCTACTTTTTCTTTTGGCGACTGATTATTTTTGTACATTATTCTTATTTCCAGTTTCCATGTCTCCCTTGCATTTACAATTGACAATATCATTTGGCAATTTTGCATTCAGAAGCTTAGCAGAAGTTGCAAAACTTAGCCAACCAAGAATTTCGTAACATTCTCAAATTTTTTCCCTACTGGTACTTTATTTTAGACCATGTGTGTGTGTTTATTTTAACATGCTTTTATAATGAAGAGACTCATTAGGACCAAACTGGGAGGTGGCAGGTATCAAAATTATGACATATCACACTGCAACTTACGTTCTCCCCAATGGTTAGTAAGGAGGTGAGCAGTTGGAAAGTAAATGAAAAGTGTAATATTCACCTAGAACCATTAAAAATTGCCCCTGTTCAGAGGCATTAGGGCAGTAGACTATACTAAGCAATCATAAGGAAGAAGGAAGCATCAAACAAATTCTTGTCAGTTCTATAGATAATGGGAGTTCAAGATGTCATTTCATCAAACAGCAGGCAGGGAATAATTTTGCTTCCCATATATGCCTCATGATTGCGAAATCTGGAGTCTTAAGACCAAAGACAAGCAACGTATTGATGCACTGTGTTGCTGCAGAGTACTGCGCATACAGTTCACTAAAAGAGGACAGGTGTGTCCATTATGAGCAACTCATTATTTCCAGGCACCTTTCTTCTTGTGTCAAACAAAAATTCTCCAGTTCTTTGACCAGGTTTTGGAAACAGATGGAGAAAATAATCATCAAGGGAAAGATCAAGTACACGAGACCAAGGGGGAGAACAATTAGCAGGTGGGCAGATAGAATAAAGGTCTGGTCTACTACATCAGCAAGCTCTAAGAGAATCTGGTAAGCATCCAGGATTTAAAGTTTGATTCACAGGGTCACAACGCCTTGTGACAATGATGATGACATTCTTGATGAAGCTTTACTTAATGTTCAAGACGTTATGCACATAACTGAGCCTTCTTACAATGAGATTTGTACTGTTTGCGATTTTTAACGTACTATTTTTTTAATTTGTGTTGTTTTTAGTAGTTATGAAACTAGACAGCGATCAAGACTATTAGTTTACGATGATTTTGAAGCATTTTCGCTCATATCACTTAGAAAGGCAGTCGAAGGAAAGGCTATGAACGTGTCAGATAGTTCCAATTGCCAGTATCAAAAATTGGCAGTATTAATTACATATGAAACTTACGTGTAGTTACTTGGGACAAAACCAATCATATAAAAGTTCAGATGTAAGTGTATTCTGTTAGACACATCAACTTTTAGATACTAGATGTAAGTTACTGACAGGTATCGTTTGCGAGTAGGAGTCTGTGTGTTGCAAGCGGACAAGCTCTCCATCTGTCTCCATTACTTTTAATAATAGATTTATTGCAGACAAACTGGCCATTTTGTGCGCGAATTACAGGAATTGTTCTCTATTCACTATTATTATTCTTAGTCACTGCAGAATTTCACCAGCTATTCTGTTCTCAGCCTACAGATTAGCACATGATATCACTCACACTGGTCACTGCACATGGCACATATGCAGCTCCTGCTGGGCTCATGAGAAATCTCGGTGTTGCACAGTTTGTGGTGAAATCCATGCACGTAGGGTCTTGTCACTACGTGGCGGAGTTCGTATCCTCCCTGCATCCATTCACAGTTTGTCATGGGGTCTGTCACGTAGAAATGCTTCCATATCTTGCGTTTCTTCTCATGTGGTTCCGTCAATAAGACCTAGTAGGCTTTCGTCTCTGGTAGTAAGTGCTTCAGCCGCATTTCTCCTATGAAGAAGGGATCCCTGGCCAGTTCATACACAAGCCACGTGAGTGTATATTTGAAGAGACATAGCACCCTTTTTAAGTAAGTAGCCTTCAGCTTCTCTATTTTTGCGATGTCTGTCTTCTTCAGATGAATCCATATGTTTTCCAATCCGTAAATTGCAACAGGTTCAATTTTTACGTTCAGACAGTCATAGGGCTGTTTACAGGGAGAGTTTGCCTATCGACTTTATATCATTTATGTCTCTCGTTGCAGTGCTGGCTCTGTAGTTTATGTGGCATGTGAATACTGTTCCCTGTGACTGAAGGTAACTCCTAGGTACGTAAAACTGATGACTGACTTTAGTGGTGCCTCTCCAACGTAGAAAGTGCCGGGTTTTCCTCCTCTTCTGAATGTCATGGAGACGGTCTTCTCTTCATTCAAGGATAGGTCGTGTTAGCGCCTGAGTGATCGGAATGCCACCAGAGACTGGCAACACCACAACTGTCAGCTACCAGTCATAGAGAGAGGAATCAATGAGGACCACCATACCCTCACCAGCGGAAGTGGCCAATCATAGAGAGGGAGGTTCAAATAGGAATGTCACGCTGCCACTGGCGGAGGTCGAGGAATAAAAAGAAGAAGAAAACGAGGGCTACACTTTAGTCGAAAGGAGAAAACGTAGGAAACGACATGAAGACAGGAGATAAAACAATGAACGTCCCTTTGTGTTAGGGACAATGCACCCAACAGGGTTAGGGCTTCGAGCAGGAGAGCGAACCACCTGACGTTATGTGGGCCAACCCCATCAGGACACCACAAAGGTCAGACACCTCAATGGACTGGAAATAGCGGGAGAAATCGAGTTCGATAAGCTGGAAACAAAGGGCCACCTAATGGCCTTCAAAATTGGGGTGGTTTTTGACTGCCGCGAACAAGCCATACAGCCAGAACTGTGGCCAATAGGAGTGCCGGTGAGACAGTACCTTTCTTGGAGTATGAGACCTGAAGCCCCCAGGTTGTAATACCATTCACAACAAACTCAGATTCAAAATATTAAACTGGAATATTGAAGGCCTTATCATAGCAGTAGCATGTGTTCAAGATAATTTCTTTAGACCTTGTGATATAGTGTTCCTGACGGAAACGATCCTTACAAAAGACAGTAACAAAGTAAACATACATTACGCGATCAATGTTGTGGCGGAACAATGCCCAAAGGACAGACCTAAGCGCGGCATCACATGTCTCATCATGAAAATTTTCTCGCCCTTCTCAGTTTCCCACAAATCACGGCACTCTCTAGTAGTAACGACCGCCATTTGTGTTCTTATATGTGTGTACGTTCAGCCTGAGCTCACAGCAGTAAATATTATGTAGTAAATCAGTTTGTGTTTGGATACCACCACTCAGGAAGACCCAGTCATATTTGCAGGAGACCTGAATTAGCCTGTGGACACCCCTTCACGGGAAACGAAAGAGGTCATGAACTACTTGGAAGAAAGCAACCCACACTTACTTCTGTCATAACGGTGCAAGCACAATTGACTTCATGTGTGTGAACTCCAAACTTAAACCACTAGAACAACGCATCATCCTGAGAGTGGAAAGGAAACACCTACCAGTGGAAACATCGCTACAACTAGAGAACACAGTAAAAAAGAGGCCGAAAAATTCAGTCAAGCTAAGGAGGAAGGCAGACATATCAGCACTGAGCAGTCTCGACACCAGTGCAATATCATTGCTGCAAGGAGGAAATGTCAATGAAGGAGCATCATGGATAGAAGGACTCATCCTAAAGTCAACTCACACAGTAGACATCGCAAAACGGAAAACTAAATCGTGGGTCCCCTACGCAGGAGATTGTACTTTTTACAGAAGAAGAAATAATCCATAGAATTATGAGCACGAAGAACAATAAAGCATGTGACCCAGACAACATCTATAGCGAGCACCTGAAAACTACGTTCCCTGTACTAGTGATTCCCCTCACAGCGCTCCTCAATGAGTGCCTGAAACGAGGAATTGTACCAGATCAGTGGAAATATTCGAAAGATAATACTGTACATGGGAAAAGGTAACACGGCTGACCCAAACGCGTACAGGGCCACTGCTCTAGAGAACACTCTATTCAAGATCTTTACAACACTACTGTGCAAGCGTCTTAGAGATATCCTCGATGAGAAACTCCCCGATTCACAGTTTGGTTTCAGATGTGGGGTATCAGTGGCACAAGCTATACACTGTCTCCAAACCGATACAGAAATGGCCGTACCAAACCGAGGGGGAAAGCTTCATGCAATTTTCGTAGACTTCACCAAGGCGTTCGACACAATCAATAGATCCATTCTAATGAAGAAACTGGAAACCTCCTTAGGTCCAAGACATTACCTGTTGCCAGTCATTAGAGACCTCCATTACTTTTCTTACAGACTGTTGAAACCATAACTGGTACGATGAGACACTTTCCATGTATGGAAGCTCGTGGCTAAATAGCTTCCCAATATATCGATTACATATTGAAGTGATTAATATCTAGTCAGTACCGACGATGTAGTGGCATAGACGTAAGTGAAATTTGCGGAAATTTATGGTTGTAATACAACAGCAGTATGATGAACAGATGTACTGAAACTGCAGTAACTCATAGTATGCTGGCAGTTAGCAGAACGTTACCAAATTTCGTAACTTTTGTTGAAATATTGTGTTTTCGCCAAACGTAAATCAATAACCCTATATGATATCATCTTGTGTTACGAAACTCAACTGCATTGTAGCTGGAATGTAGCGAACTATCATGCTGCATTAACCCAATTTTACAGAAAAAAACAAGGTGCATAAGTAATGCTGAAATAGAGAGTTCAGCGTACTGTGAACGATTTAAAAATCAGGCAAATGGGACTTTTAGCGTGGGCTGTTCGGTGACAAAAATACTTAACCAAAAAATAAATACATTACTGTGACACTTCACAAAATAACTAATAAGTACGTAGCACTGAAATTTTACGGATCTACGAAGAGCTGCACACCACCGTGATACATTGCAGGGCAACTCTCTTTCTTGCCTGTCTCAAAACACTGTGGAGCAGATGCAAATCATTTGACTGACGATGATTTGGTCTATTTCCGTAAATATTCGAATACCAGAGTTCAAAAGCCGATGGTTAATTCTCAGATTACAAGAAAAGATTTATTTTAAAAGTGTCCTGGTTTACTGAGCTGTTCGAGTCGTTGCTACCAATGACTGTAAAATTTGCTGAATTGCTTTCATCGCCACACAAGGGCGTCCCAGCGCGGGATGTGGGAGGTGGCTTTAGCGCTAGGAAAAGAAAAATAGCTATTTTCGCAACTGAGAGTGAGAGATGTGTCTATACAATATCAGTCTGAAGAAAGCCGCATGTGATTGATATTTACTTATAGCAAGTGTATCTCAGATCCGTTCGTCTTGAAATCTGAAAACCCATTAGCCACTATTCTCCTTCCAAGTAAAATGTGAGGTGGCTATTGTTTCTGCAAGCTAAAAGCAGCGTTGCACATTTAATTCGCGATTTTTTCCTTCATATTACCAGCCAATGTAAAAACTACCCTCCGGTATTAAAAAGATGAATATATCCAGCAGTCGTGTGTATCAGAATTTTACCTACGTACCTAACAGCAAAATTCATTAATATTTACACACTGGTAACTTATACAAACGGTATCTTCTCAATTTTAGTACATAGTACGTAGCAAGGGGCGGATCTTCTTATTATAAAGTGGCCGCATTCGTATGTTTGCTAATTAATCAACAGTTTTTCAATGATTTTGAATTTTATTTTGTAAGAAAATGTTTGGTTTCCTCCATCCCACCGCCTTAGACGGTGTGTGTGCTGTTGAAATTTCCTAGCTCTGCTAGCATAACTATTGCAGGCACTTACACGACCAGTGAAAATACAGTAAGCATTAAATTATTTCCTCATGAATAGTTTCATTTGTTTTAAAATGAGCTGCAGTAGCAGGCCTACACAATACATCAGCGTTATTTTGGCCGAGAGGGCAACATTTCGCTAATCAATGACTCGGAGCAACCATTAAATAATTTCGCACTTAGTATTTTAAGATGACTTCAGTTCTGACTTGGACAGATTTACGCTGCAACCTAATATCGCCAGTTCCAGGTGAGTGGACAAGAGCTACGTATATTCTGTCTCGGTGGAATGTGGGGCCAAGGACTGGGGAAAGGCTGAGGAATGATAAAAGGTTGCAGACAGGACTACAGCGACGCGCAATTAAATTTCAGCCGCCGTCGTTCTCTTTACGTACTTGATAGTAATACGAAAGACAATATAACTGCTGTAGTTCCCATAAATCTCACCTGTACGGCTGGATGTCGCGGCGCGAGCGCTGCAGATCTGCAGAGGCCTCCGACGTGTGTGTCGCGTCTCGCGGAGGCTGCTGCCGGGCAACGGCCTAATTGTCGGCAGTCTTTTGTTCTCAGCCGTGAACGCGGTTAACGGAAAAAACACTACAGGTGTCAAGCATCTACGACTGATGTTAAATAAGTGACGCATCCAACATGGAGTTCTCTTTTCAGAGCCGGCCGCGGTGGCCGTGCGGTTCTAGGCGCTCCAGTCCGGAGCCACGCTGCTGCTACGGTCGCAGGTTCGAATCCTGCTTCGGGCATGGGTGTGTGTGATGTCCTTAGGTTAGTTAGGTTTAAGTAGTTCTAAGTTCTAGGGGACTGATAACCACAGCAGTTGAGTCGCATAGTGCTCAGAGCCATTTGAACCATCTCTTTTCAGCAAACGTTTAGCTACAACGCATTTTCTACGACATTCTGAGCCCGTTGACGGATCAATTCTTCTGTTACTTCTAACCTGCAGGTTCTTTTCCTTTGATACTGAACTGACAGTAACACCTGCATCCGAACGTGTAATTCAAGCAATAAAATGGCTTTCCTTGTTCCATTTGAGTGCTGCTTTTCAACTCTACAACGTACTACTATCGTAGAAGGTTACAATATTTCCGTTTGTGCAGTTAAAAAGTATTACATACCTGCACGAATCATTTTTGTTTAGGTTTTGATAGGAGATGAGAGCTGTTTTGTGAAGACTTTACAAGAAGAAAAATTCTACTATTTTACGGAAGTACAATATAAATGTAATTCAGTTTGTGGCTTGTCTTCTGGCGCGTATCCAGGATCCGACATGGTTATGGCAGAGAGATGCTCGGCCGATATTAGTCTGTTGGAAGGGGGAGGGATGGAGGAAACGAGGCATAATTTTTTACAAATAAAACTCAGCGTCAATTTAAGACTGTTTATTGATTACCAGCGTAGGCCTGCTAATGCTACCACTTCGTGATAGGTACGGCTGCTGGCAACCTTCAATGTTCGTAATGGAGAGAGTGGTTCGTATGAGATGTGAGTATATTATTTTGCTGTCAGACAAATTACAACCAGATAATATGCGAATACTTTCTGTAGAGCCTATTCTAATTTGGAGTAGTTTTTGACATTGACTGGTAATACGAATTGAAGGTACAGTATTGATTTAGCCCTGTGGAACTAAGAATCTTGTGGCATTTTCATTTGTAAGGAGAACAAGAAAACAATAGTTTTCAGATATCGGGACAAAGTCTTTGGGGTACAATTGCTACTGCTATAAACATGTTATCTACAGATTTCCTTGCTTTCTTTAAATAATACGTCCATCTGTGTGACATTTGAAGATGCAAATTCAGTTGCCAAACATATTTTTTACCATAATTTCATTATTTATTTATATTTTTTCCTAAACAACTAGTTACAAGCAGGAGCAGTTAGTTCCTACGCCGCAGATGTGTCTTAGTATTAACAGTTAACCGTGTTTACATTGTCGAACACACCGCAGCGCGGGAATATCAGTTTCCTCATGGCCAGCACAGTGACGTGGGGACTTGGTACGCGTTTCGTTTAGCACAAGGGATTAAAAGCATAGAAATCTACTGCTGGTTAGAGGTGTCTAAACCAATTGCTGTATCAAACCAGAATATTTTCTCCTGAACTATGCGATCGCAAACTATCTATTGCAGAATACCACGAACAAATTTTCGCTCTATTCCTCCATGTTGAGTTTGTTTTCTCCCCCTTGACATTGTAGCAATTTAAACTTTTGCATGTAAATCGTTTCTTATCCCATAGCTACAAGTAGTAATAGTAGTTTACTCATGCGTGGATAAGGTTTACAGGTATATTGCACTTGTCAATTTCAGAACAACGAAGACATCATAATTCATATCTACAGACAGTTACGCATCGTATGTCCGGCAGACAATGGTGGGACATGAAGTATCCTTATGCGGAAACTCTTCTGGCATTTGCCTGAAGAAGCCTAACTTAGGGAAACCATAGAAAATCTAAACCAGGATGGCGAGATGAAGACTATAATGTCAAGCCCCAGAATACACGGCCAGTCTGTTTAAAACATTGGTAGATCTATCGGTTCATGTCGGTAAAAGTAAATTAATATAAGTAAAAGATCATTTATAAAGATTTGCACACACTATCAGCCTGTTTCAGAGGACTGAACTGTAGTGTAATTGGAATGTAGCGAACTGCTATGCTCTGTTAATCCAGTTTTACAGAAAAAAAGCGAGATGCAGAAATAATACTGAAATGGAGTGATTCAACATATTTTGAACGATTTACAAACGAGACAAATGGGTACGTTAGCGTCGCAATAATGATGAGAATTAGATAGAATGCCAATGTTAAGGAGTCTACGACGAGTTGTACAACACAGTGTTACATTGCGGGACGACTATTGTTTGAGCTGTCTCAAACACTGTGGAGCAGATACAAATAATTCAGCTGAGGATGCTTGGTTCTATTTTCCGAAATAATCGAAGATCAGAGTTCTGAAAAACGAAGGTTAATTGTTCTCTGACTATAAGACACTTCTTTCGGATGGCCACTGTGGCCGAGCGGTTCTAGGCGCTTCAATCCGAAACAGCGCTGCTGCTACGGTCGCAAGTTCAAATCCTACGTCGGGCATGGGTGTGTGTGTTGTCCTTAGGTTAGTTAGGTTTAAGTAGTTCTATGTCTAGGGGACTGATGACCTCAGATGTTTAGTCCCATAGTGCTGAGAACCATTTGAACAATTCTTTCAGGAGGATCCTCATTTACTGAGCTGTTCGTGTCATTGTTACCCACGACTGCAAAATCCGTTAAATTGGTGGTCCCAGCGAGGGATACAGGAAAGTGGTTGTAGTAAAAGAAAAATAGTTATTTTCGCAACTGAGAGTGTTGGAAGTATCCATAGAATACTCGTATTAGTTTCAAGAAAGCCGCATGTCATCTATATTTACCTGTAGAAAGTGTATGTCACAGGCATCCGTCGTAAGCTCATTTGCCGCTATTCTCTTTGCGGTTGAAATACCACGTATCTCTGGGTACTGCAAGCTTCAAGTGGCGTTGCACGATTTTTTCCTCATTTTACCAGCCAATGTAAAGACTTCCCAACGCTATTAAAAATGTGAACGTAGACAGTAGCCGTGTGCATCTGAATTTCATCTACCTAAGAGCAAAATAACGTTAATATATCGATAACTTACACACATTTTTACTTTCTCAGTGTCAGTACATTATAGGTAGCAGGTAGGTCTACTTATTATAAAGTGTTCGCATTAGATTGTTCACTAATTAATAAAAAGTCTTTCAGTAGTTCTGAGTTTTGTTTTGTAAGAAACTGTTTCCTTTTCTCACCCCATACCAGAGCGTAAGAGTACTGTTGAAATTTCCTTTCTCAGCAAACATACTGTTGTAGCCACTTAACTGGCCAGTGAAAACCTTGGAAGCTTTATCTCATTATGAATAGTTTCTTTCGTTTTAAAATGACGTACAGTGGCAGGTCGACACATTACAGCGTGGTCTTGGCTGAGAGAGCAACGTTTCGGTAATCACTAACTCGAGGCAACCATTCAAAAGCTTTCGTACTTAATATCTTTAAGCTGACATTAGTTCTGACTTGGACCGGTTTACGCTGTAACTTTCGTCAATTGCAGGTGAATGGACATGAGGTACGTCCTTTTCACGTCGTTGGAAAGTGCGGTGCTCTGTATGCTCAAAGACTCAACAGACATGAGGAGTGATAAATGATTGCAAACGGGACTGCACCGAAGCGCAGTTTAATATCACCCCGTCATCGTTCACAGTAGACGCTTGATATTCATACGAAAGGTTAAATAACTGCTATAGCTCCTGGGAGCTCCCGTAAATCTCAGCTGTGTGGCAGGTTGCCGTGTCGCGGGCGCTGCAGGGCTGCAGAGACAGGCTGCTGCCGGGCAGTGGCCGTATTGTCGGCGGTCTTTTGTTGTCAGCCGTGAACATGGTTGATGAAACACGCGAGGAAAAGATTATGACTCTTACAGTAGCCCCAAAATGTAACTATCGGTGTCAAGCATTTTCAGTGTTTTATTTTATTTTATTTTCGTTATTAAGATCAGGCACTTTTAGTGCAGCCTCAGTAAGTCATGCTTGAGATTGAACCAGTTCGTTCGAAACTAGTTGCCAAACATGTGTACTGTGACAGATTTGTTGATAAATACTTCCCGACTTTAAAAAATCGTAGCATCCACAATGAAACCCTCTTTTCAATACTGTTTCGATACAATGAATTTTGTACTACATTTTGTGACTATTGAAGGAGCAGCCTACTACGTTAATCTGCAGGTTCTTTCGTTTGATAATATACTTGTCTTTGATGAAAACTTGCATCCAATTGTGTAATGCACGCAGTAAAGTGGCTTTCGTTTTTCTCTTTTGAGTATTGCTTTTCAACTCTACCACTTTCTAAAGCCGTATTAGGTTACAATATTTCTTCTAATACAGTTAAAAATTATTACATTTATGAACTTTTTGTTTCAATATTGAGAAGAGATGAAAAGTTGATTTGTGAAGATCCTTCAAAAAGAAAAAGTCGAGCATTTTATGAAATTACGGTGTAAAAGTATTTCAGTTTTTGGTTTGTCATCAATGCGTATCCTGGATATGAGATGGTTAAGGGATAGGAGGATTCGAGTCATATTAGCTTGTTGGAAAGGTAGCGATGAAGGAAACGTATTTTCTTGCAAAAGAAATGTTCAAGACCAACGTAAGTCTACGACCGCAACCACTTTGGTAGTACTATTTGCAATCTACGATGTTCCTAGCTGAGAGAGAGTAGTTTTCATGAAGTTTGTACATGTTATTTTGCTCTCAGGTAAATGATTTTCAGATGCAATAGGGCCTATTCACATCTGCAGTAGTTTCAGATATTCGCTGATGACACAAATTGAAGGTACTAATTTATTACTGTGGAACTCGGAATAATGTATCATTTTCGCTTGCGAGGAGAATAGCGGCGGAATAATTAAAAAAAAAAGAAATGGTTCAAATGGCTCTGAGCACTATGGGACTTAACTTCTGAGGTCATCAGTCCCCTAGAACTTAGAACTACTTAAACCTAACTAACCTAAGGACATTACACCCATCCATTCCAGATGCAGGATTCGAACCTGCGACCGTAGCCGTCGCGCGCTTACAGACTGTAGCGCCTAGAACCTCTCGGCCACTGCGGCCGGCTAATTTTTTCACGACAAAAGGCTACGAGGTACATTTACTATTGCAGTAAATAGGTTATCTACTACAAGATTTCTTTAAACAACATCTCTGTCTGTGTGGCATTGGAAGATGCGAGTTCGGCTGCCAAACGTAAATAACACGGATCAACAGTGAAAATGCTTTGGATTTAAAAAAATATCTGTTTATTATTAATTTGAGGGCGCTGATAACGATTATGACTTAAGCTTTTTAGGGTTGGTTCGTGTGTCGAAGTAATATCTTGTCGCCGGATACGCCCATGTGAGCAAAATAAGCGTTCATTACAACAGCAATTGTCTGCTTCTTTATTAAACATCCATTTTTTGGCAGTTAGCTATATCGCTGATCTTATTGCTAGTACCCTAACATCAACAATCACATCAGTGTTGCCAATTAACTAGTTTTTTCCATTAAATCTGCTGGATTTGGAATATTCATCAGTAAGAAAAAAATTCCTAAATTAACATTACTTTTATGTGGTAGTTAAGCGGCTTTCTAAATTATTGCTAGGAGGGAAAAGGTATATTTTTACACTGAAAACATAAAAGCGGATATTTTACCACCGTTAGGTGCTTTTTCTTGAAATTAATTAACAACACTCAAAGTCATACATTATTTCGTATTAAAAACTTTAACTGGGAAAACATGTTGCGTAGAGTTCTTGCGTAGCTATAATTTGCATTCACAGAGGTGGTAGTGGTGAGATATTAGGTCAGTTTGTTGTGTTATATCTTTTATCGTTAGTTGAATTGGCTAATATGACAGATATCGCCTAAATTTGTTAACAGTGCACAGAAAATTGATGTTTGAGATAAGGTGACCCTTGACGATCAAACAGCTAATTTAGTACCAAAGTGAAGGCCTACTAGGACTTGTATGTTTATAGTGGTCGAAGTGAGAATTTTATATATATGCTGACCAGAATCATGTCGCGTGAGTATGTGAACAGTGCGGTCAATTTTTGCTATATTTGCGGTGAGGTAACATTTGCCAATCCAAAAAGAAATTAATACCAATGTTAAAGAACGCCACCAGTCCAAAAAGAAATTAAACCCAATGTTAAAGAACGCGAACTACTTGTATTTTTGTTGAAAAGAGGAAGATATGGACGAGAAGTGGGTGCTGTTCATTTGTTGTAATACGTGTTCTACAGACTTGTGGGACTGGCTTCATGTAAAAAGACCAAGCATGCCGTTTGCTGTTCCCGTGATATGGAGAGAGCCGACTGATCATTGTACAAACTGCAATTTTAACATGATTCCTCCAACTAAGCGCGTATCCAGAAAAAAGTGACCTTCCATTTTTCCCAACATCCCTTCAACCGTTCGTCCTGTGCCACACGCTCAAGAACTATGTGTTCCACAACCTCCCGCATTTTACTACAGTGGTTCACCCGATGAAGCCATCAGGCAAACTCGTCACAGGTGTGCCAAAAGCTGTTGTAGTTTCGTCGTCATTCACTGATCCTAACTTCAAAATCAAAATCTGATCATCTAATCGCCATCTGGTCACTCAGCAAGAATAAAATGATTTTGTGACGGACCTGCGGTTGTCAGAAAGTGGTGCAGAATTGCTGGCATCTAGACTCAAGCAGTGGGGAGCTCTTGCGGAAGACGTTAAGGTATCTGTTTTTCAGACACACCAAAGGCTCTGAACTGATGTTTTTCAGTGGGAAGTGATCTAGAGTATTGTAAAAATGTAAAGAGTAAACTTAACACTGAACAAAATCCCGATAAATGAATGTTAACTGTTCATAGACGCATCAAAACTAAGTCTGAAAGCTGTGTTACTGAACAACGGAATTGTGTTGCCAACAAATCTAATTGGTTATCCAGTGCGCCGGAAGGAGACACAGGCCAACTTGTAAAACTGTTGGGAGCTGTGAATTGTAGTGAACACGATTGAAATACTTTAGAGTTCAGCCATAGTTCTTGGCCTGCAGCTCGACTGTACAAGATATTGCCCTTTTCTGTGCGAGTGGGATAACTAACATAAGGCTTCCCATTAGTAAAAAAAACACTAGCCACCCCTCATAGACTTCTTCCGTGAAAATTGCGGTGCCATCAGCGATGAACAAGAGGAACATTTCCACCAAGTGATACGCACAATATAAAAACGATATCAGAGCCATGGGTTCAATTTTATGCTTAATGATTATTGTTGAACGATCGCTAGAGATCTTCCAGACCTACAGTACAAGCAAAAGACAAAAACGCACATTTCTAATATCTAGGTAAGTCGTTTTTTACCACTTCCACTATGTGCACTCCTGTTTATTTCTTACGAGCACTAGATAAATCAGGCGCATTACAATCACCTTAAACTCGAACCAATTCAGGATTTTTATTGTCATTTTCGTATTCATTTCCCACGATTTCATATGCAAATTAACTTTGTTTCCTAAGCATGAAAAAAGTTAAATTTTGTTGTCCTGTGTTATTATTATTATTCTTTCTTTCTTTCTTTCCTCAGACGTTATGTCTGGTCAAAAATGGAAAGTGACACGGACCTTGATCAAGTGTGACTTCCTTTTAACTGTACGGTGTATGTTATATTGCATTTAGGAACTTTCGGGTGATTGAACATGTATCAGTAATTACGGATTTCGGTAGTTGTATATATAAGTTTGGATGTAGCTGTATTGCATTGATGTACTGGTGGATATTGTGTGGTATGACTCCTGTAGTTGATAGTATAATTGGTATAACGTCAACTTTATCCTGATGCCACATGTCCTTCACTTCCTCAGCCAAGTGGATGTATATTTCAATTTTTTCTCCTGTTTTCTTTTTTATATTTGTTGTATCGGGTATGGATATTTCGATTAGTTGTGTTAATTTCTTCTTTTTTTTGGTGAGTATGGTGTCAGGTTTGTTATGTGGTGTTGTTTTATCCGTTATAATGGTTCTGTTCCAGTATAATTTGTATTCATCATTCTCCAGTACATTTTGTGGTGCATACTTGTATGTGGGAACGTGTTGTTTTATAAGTTTATGTTGTAAGGCAAGCTGTTGATGTATTATTTTTGCTACATTGTCATGTCTTCTGGTGTATTCTGTATTTGCTAGTATTGTACACCCGCTTGTGATGTGATCTACTGTTTCTATTTGTTGTTTGCAAAGTCTGCATTTATCTGTTGTGGTATTGGGATCTTTAATAATATGCTTGCTGTAATATCTGGTGTGTATTGTTTGATCCTGTATTGCAATCATGAATCCTTCCTTCTCACTGTATGTATTGCCTTTTATTAGCCATGTGTTGGATGCGTCTTGATCAATGTGTGGCTGTGTTAGATGATACGGGTGCTTGCCATGTAGTGTTTTCTTTTTCCAATTTACTTTCTTCGTATCTGTTGATGTTATGTGATGTAAAGGGTTGTAGAAGTGGCTATGAAATTGCAGTGGTGTAGCCGATGTATTTATATGAGTGATTGCTTTGTGTATTTTGCTAGTTTCTGCTCGTTCTAGAAAGAATTTTCTTAAATTGTCTACCTGCCCATAATGTAGGTATTTTATGTCGATAAATCCCCTTCCTCCTTCCTTTCTGCTTAATGTAAATCTTTCAGTTGCTGAATGTATGTGATGTATTCTATATTTGTGGCATTGTGATCATGTAAGTGTATTGAGTGCTTCTAGGTCTGTGTTACTCCATTTCACTACTCCAGATGAGTAGGTCAATATTGGTATAGCATAAGTATTTATAGCTTTTGTCTTGTTTCTTGCTGTCAGTTCTGTTTTCAGTATTTTTGTTAGTCTTTGTCTATATTTTCTTTTAGTTCTTCTTTAATATTTGTATTATCTATTCCCATTTTTTGTCTGTATCCTAGATATTTATAAGAATCTGTTTTTTCCATCGCTTCTATGCGGTCGCTGTGGTTATCCAATATGTAATCTTCCCGTTTAGTGTGTTTTCCCTTGACTATGCTATTTGTCTGTTCCAAAAGCCATATTTATATCATTGCTGAATACTTCTGTTATCTTTAGTAATTGGTTGAGTTGTTGATTTGTTGCTGCCAATAGTTTTAGATCATCCATGTATAGCAAATGTGTGATTTTGTGTGGATATGTTCCAGTACTATTGTATCCATAATTTGTATTATTTAGCATGTTGGATAGTGGTTTCAGAGCAAGGCAGAACCAGAAAGGACTTAATGAGTCTCTTTGGTATATTCCACACTTAATCTGTATTGGCTGTGATGTGATATTATTTGAATTTGTTTTGATATTAAGTGTGGTTTTACAATTTTTCATTACTATGTTTAGGAACTGTATCAATTTATGATCTACTTTGTATATTTCCAATATTTGTAGTAACCATGAGTGGGGTACACTATCAAAAGCTTTTTGGTAATCAATGGATGCGTAGTGTAGCAACTTTTGTTGAGTTTTAGCTTGTTATGCCACCTCTGCATCTATTATCAGTTGCTCTTAACATCCCCGTGCTCCTTTGCAACAGCCTTTTTGTTCTTCATTTATAATTTTGTTCTGTGTTGTATGTGTCATTAATTTCTGTGTAATGACTGAAGTTAATATTTTGTATATTGTTGGTAGGCATGTTATGGGGCGATATTTAGCTGGGTTTGCTGTGTCTGCTTGATCTTTAGGTTTCAGATAAGTTATTCCATGTGTAAGTGTATCAGGGAATGTGTATGGGTCTGCAATGTAACTGTTAAATAATTTAGTTAGATGTGAATGTGTTGAGGTGAACTTCTTTAGCCAGAAATTTACTATTTTATCTTTTCCAGGGGCTTTCCAATTGTGAGTAGAATTAATTGCTTGGGTGACCTCCTGTTGCAAAATTATCACTTCAGGCATTTGTGGTATCATCTTGTATGTATCTGTTTCTGCTTGTATCCACCGTGCATGCCTGTTATGTTGTACCGGGTTTGACCATATGTTGCTTCAAAAGTGTTCCATGTCTGTTATGTTTGGTGGATTGTCTATTTTAATGTGTGTGTTATCTATTGTCTGGTAAAATTTCTTTTGGTTTGTGTTGAATGTTTGGTTTTGTTTCCTTATATTTTCACTTTTTTGTATCTTCTAAGTCGTTTGGCCAATGCTTGTAATTTCTGCTTCATTTCATCTAATTGCTCTATCACTTCTTGTTGTGAGATTTTACCTAACTTTTTTTGTTTTTTTTTTTTTTCTGACATTTCATTTCTTATAAATTGTGTTAGCTGTCCAATGTCTTTTCTCAGTTTTTCTATTCTGATCTGTAGCCTGTGTTGCCATGCTGGTTTTGTGGGTTTCTTCTGTGTGTAGGTTGGTTCTGATCTCTGCCTAGTGTGTATGTTAAGTGTAGTGAGTGCTCCTATATAAAACAGTAGTTGTAACTATTCCATAGTTGTGTTTTCATTTATTTTGTTGTGTATGATTGTGTTGATAGTTTTTATTGTTGTTTCGACTTGTGGGTTATTTGGCGGTCTATGCAAGAATGGTCTAATGTCTTTGTATTCTGTATATGTCAGCTGAAATTTTTCTTCTATATCTAACCGGTGTGTTACTTCAAGTTCTATTTGTGCTTGTTCTGGTGGCTGTCTTAAGATTTTGTTTTCCTCTGATTGTATAATTGATGCGTGTTGTTCTTTGTTTGTTTGCTCTGGGATGTTTGAGTCCATTACTGTATTTTCTTCTTCTTCTGATTGCACATTATTTTGTTCCAGTATTTGTTGTACTTGTTGTTTGTTGTTTTCTAATTCTGACTGGGGTATCCTGTTATTTTTTATTATTACACGGATCTGATCAGCTAGTCATTGTTCTGTTAAAAATTTGAATTCCGGGTATCTGATAGTAAATGCTGTGTATACTTGTGATCTGTATCCAGTTGTGTTGGTTCCTAGGTTTGTTGCTTGGTAATAACAGAACATGAGGTGTCGATTAACTTCATCTGACCATCTCATCCTCTGTCTTTGTTTTCCTTCTAGGGTGATTGCAGGAAGCATATCCTGCAAAACACCTCTATTTGGATTTAAATCATTTTCCAGTTGGCTAGCAGTGTCGTTACCATTGTGGGCGGGCATAGGGTTCAAACGTCGTCCCTGACTATGACGGTGCTTGTCCAAGGCTTCTTTAGTTCTGTCCTGAACCAACTAATCTCACTAAAAGGGGGGTTAGCCGTATTAGTGGTTTGTTCTTTTCGTCGCCTTTTACTACTGGCAGAACATACCGGAGGCCTATTCTTTTCCCGGGCCTTGTTATTATTATTATTATTACTGTATTATTACTATTATTACTTCTTTTTCCAAACAGGTAGGAGCCGGCACTTCCAATGTAGTAGGTGTGTACCATTGTTAACAAATTGACAATGTTTACATGCTGAACACTTGCAGTATGAGAATATCAGTGTCTTTACCCCTGCACAGTGACACGAACAGAAAAAGTAGACCAGGTCTAACTTGGAACATGTGTCATGTTGCACAAGGGGTCCAACGCATATGAATTTATGGAAGTGTCTACTGGTAAGCTGGAGTTGTCTTTCAACTAATTGCTCTGTCAGATGTGATTTTTCTTTTTCCAGAACTAAGCAATCGCAATGCTGTCTACTGCAGAATATGAACAAATCCACTATTTTGCATTCGCTTTCTCTTCCTTTACATTGTAATAACGTGATCTTTTACATGTAAATTGCCTACACTTTACCCCACAGGTACAAGTAGTTGTGAGAATGGCGTTCCGGCACCTCCCAGGGTATTTTTTGAACTCAGTGTAACAAGTCGCCATTGAAGATTGAAAATAATACACGATTATTAAAGCCGGGATCACTCATGTAGCTAACATGACGCCACACCTTGTGCCCTCCTGTAATAGTACCATGAGCTACCATTCACAAAGAATGCATCAAATTTTTTTATAGTTTCATAGCTTTCAGTATGGTGTGAGTTGAAATAATATGGGTGGGTATCAATGTTATAGCATAGGTTATAATATTACAGCTGTGACAAAGAGTTAAATACAAGTAAGACTAAATCCAAATGTTGTAGCCAAAAATAGATTTCATGAAGGGACAAATCAGAGGCCACAGACACATTTATAAAAGAAATAAGACTCAAAGATAAAAATGCTGTCTGCTATGGTAAACTTACCAACAGCTGGCAAGTAAATATCAACTGAACTCACACTACTCTTCCAAGATGTTAGAATTTTATTGGTTTCCTGAATAACTAACTTGTAGTTTAATACATGCCACATTATACTTGGGCACTGTTTCCCCACATATAATCCAAAATTTATACAGTGCTTCCACTCACAAATCATAACTCACATTTTTGGTAACATATTATTTGTTTAATGCCATTTCACACTAGCTGTCATGGCACTGTCACGTCGTGGCACCATCATTTCAAGGTCTATTGACACTGTCCGTCACGTCATTGCATGTCAAGTCAATTCAAATCACATGATATCAACTCACATAAATGTCTTCAACTGTTTTTTTTTTTTTTTTTTTTTTTTTTTTTTTTTTGGTGGGGTGGGGGGGGGGAGGTCAATTGCAATCTTTGCAATGCTATTCAAATGTTTTTGTTGCAAAAAGTGCACATACACAACACAAAAGCTTATATGCGTGGAAGCTGGAACCCAAATTTGTACGAAAATGACAAACGTTCATCGCATTTTAGTTGCTGATCAACATACATACCGAAAAATTTTGTCCTAGCTACAGACTCTATGGTCTCATATTGTACTTTAAGGCTTATTCTATTAGGGTTTTTACTTGTATAGAAGTTCTTGTTATTAGTCTTGGCTCTGAGCACTATGCAACTTAACTTCTAAGGTAATCAGTTGCCTTTAACTTAGAACTAATTAAACGTAACTAACCTAAGGACATCACACACATCCATGCCCGAGGCAGGATTTGAACCTGTGACCGTAGCGGTCACTCGGCTCCAGACTGTAGCGCCTAGAACCGCACGGCCATTCTGGCCGGCTGTTATTAGTCTCTTTTATATTAAGAGTAACCAACTGGGACTGACATAAGTGCCTTGTTAGCTTTTACTCCTAACATTTCTGGTGTCCTTTTTTAAATTTTTATATTGCTGTTGTCAGCAAGTAACACTCTTCACCTCCTGTGACCTGCAGTGGGAGGCCATTAACGTATGAGGTAGCTTGAAAAGTTTATTGAATGGAATAGAAATAAATGACTCATGCCAGGGAAACTTTTTTATCTTTCAATGTTGTCTTCTGTATACTAACACTTTTGCCCGAATGATGTTCCAGTGCCTTTCTTGCATCAGCTACCGTGGGAGTCAGCACCGACACCAACAAGGAAGGAGAGTGTTGTAATGGTTGCTGGCAGGAGTGCAAAATCGTCTGTACAAAACACTTGAAGATTACTGTAACAGTTTATTTCTACAAAGAAGAGAACCATAATTTCACTGGTAGCGTCTCATATTATTTAAGTACGTTGGCAATCTATTACTACTCACAGAACACAGGCTAAGTATAAGCTTCCTAATTTTCAGTACTGATGCTTTCAATGTCTGCAAGCACACTGAGCTGACCAGTGATGGACTGCAAGTTAAATCAGTGTTGACAGGGGGCATCGAATCCTGTCTTGCTGAAGGTGTGGCATTGCCCGCTCTTTCCATTGATATGTGGGTCACTGCAGTCTTGGTGTCATTTCATGGTACTGCTCTGCTTGGTGTTCAGACAATGCTTTTGGACCGCACTTTCCTCCCCCCAAAATGCTGCACCATTGTTGTGTAGGGAGCCATCTTACAGAAACAGGTGATGGGGGAGGGGCAGGAAGCTGTATGGCAGGGGAAGCCACAATTGGGACCAACACAAAGCCCCTGGCCAAATCTCCAACATTTTTCCAGTTCTCTGTTGGAATGTCAGTTGGAAAACCCTGGAAAGGTTCTCTTCCTGAGCTGCTATGATTAAAAACGGAGATAGCAGTGATGACGACAGTGTCCGGTCCATCGCGAGCACCGGGATGACTGCTTGGAAGGTGAGCTGAGGCAGTGATGAGGACAATGGGATCCTGCTCCACCGGTTTCACAGGAAGTGCTGAAGAGGCATCCAGTTGCACCCATACCAGTCACAGGATCCTGATAGGATGTGAATCTGGGGACAGAAAATCTGTGGAAGATTCGCACAAGTGACAAGCATGAATCTTGTTCTAATGGTGACACAGCAACCAAGCAGGTCCTTAAATTAAATATATGCAAGCACACAAATTTCAAAGAACTGTTCCCCTCTTCTAGCACCCGGTGCAACCAAGAACTCTGAAAAGAGTGGAAGCATTAGGCACAAAGCGATATTTGCAGAGCATGGGAGGTGCCATGCACTACAGTGAGTGCACCAACTGGAGCAATGTGCGGTGGCACTGGCACTGTAGAAGCTCCTCCAGTGATGGACCATGGGGGCGGGTGGGGGGGGGGGGGGGGGCTGGGATTGGTGATTGGTCAACCATGAGGGAGAGTAGTAATGCTTTCTCCCATGTGTGGGAGGCACATAGGTTGGTCATCTGTTACTTGAACATATGCGCAAATCGCTCAGCTTCTCCATTCGACTGAGGATGAAACAGACCACAGGTAATAGGAGTGATATCATTGGCCACACAAAACTGTTCAAAGTCCTGAGCTGTAAACTGTGGTCCATAGACTGTAACCAACACTTTAGGCAAACCTTCCAAGCAAAAAATATATGACAAAGTCCGGATGGTACTAAGCAATGTAGTTGAGTGCACGGGCAGTGCAAATGGATATTTGCCTAATAGTCCATAACAATGAGCTGCAACATGGAGTAGCTGCTCAGTTTGAGGCGCCATGTCACAAATTCCACAGCACCTCCCGCTGGAGGTTCGAGTCCACCCTTGGGCATGGGCTTGTGTGTTGTTCTTAGCATAAGTTAGCTTAAATAGTGTATAAATCTAGGGACAGATGACCTCAGCAGTTTGGTCCCTAAGGAATTCACACACATTTGGTCATTTTTGAACAATAAGCCAATGAGTGTTCCAAAAGGTACCAGCAGAGTCAGTACGGTCTCATTGCCATGGCAATTGAGACTTTGGCCAAGCTAAAAACATTTGCGGTGGAACCAATAGAGCCTCAGCTTAAGGGCTACACTGTGACTTCATATGCTCAGTGTGGGCATCCATGACTGTCCAAGTACGGTGCCAATGTGCATACAATTCCCCAATGTCCTTGGTGAAGCAATTGCAACACATCTTTTTGCAATGCTTTAGAAATAAGCACACACAATTGCCCAAAGTCATGTTGCAATACAATTATGCTGTACTGGATGGAGAGGCTATGCCTATGAGCAAAACATTGGCACACAAAAGAATTGTGAATGTTTTTCACTGAACAAGGCCAAGCAGTAGAAATGTAATTCAGGTCAGGGTCTTCTCCTGTGACCTGTGCAATTTTCTTACAGTTCAGGGCAAAAGTTTGTAAAAGTTTAGTACCCTGTGCATCAAATTCAGAGTAAGGACCAACAGGAAGGTGAGAAAGAGCATCAGCATTTGTATGCTTTGATGTGGGTGATACAGTATTTCATACTGATGCTGTGACTACAAGAAAGCAGCTTCTAAGCTGTGCATGGTGGTACAGATGGAACAAAGTATGAAGTGGCTTATGATCCATCACTAGGCAAAACTTCACATTAATCAGATAATGGTGAAACTTTATCATGCTTAGATAATAGTGAGCAGTTCCTTCTTGATTTGGAATAGTTCCATTTAGTCTTGGTCAATAACTTGAAAGCAGAATTTACCTGCCTGTCCTGTGAACAAAATCTGTATGAGAGCACAGCTCCCATTTCCGAAACCACAGTCTTATTGGGATCAAAATGAACAAGGCACCTGTCACTCAACAGGGCAATTTTAAGTTTCTGGAATGTATCCTGACATTCTTAGGTCAAACAAAAGGCACATTCTTTTGGCACAAATGATGCAGTGGAGCCACAACCTGTCATTACAATATGTACAATATGTCAACTTCCCACAAACTGACAGTAATTCTGTCATGTTCTATGGGGCTGAGAGGTCCTGGATTGCCAACAAATGTGATTGAAAGGAATGAACACCTTGGCTATTAAGAATGTGGCCGAAATACTGAATTTCAATCTGGAAAAAGGTACAGTTCTCCTGGTGACACTTCAAACGTGCAGCTGAAAGTACTTGAAAAAGCATATGAAGGGTACTGATATGTTCCTACAGTGAACATTCTGTATCCACAGTGGCATCCACGTAATTTGAACACTACTGAACTTTTGCAGTAAGCTATTCCAAGTCGCATTGGAATATGCCAAGTGTGGAAGTGCTGCCAAAGGGTATGCACAAAAATTTGAACAACCCAAAATGTGTGTTGATTACAAAACTTTCTGAGATCCACAACTAGCAGAATTTGCAAATACACATTGTGTAAGTCAGTTTTTGAAAAATAGTGACTGTCACAAAACCTGTACATCAATTCCTCAGGGTGAGGCAACAGATAAGTATCAATTATTGATTGTGGATTCACCATGGATTTAAAGTCAACGGAAAGAGAAAGTCTTCCAGAAGGCCTTTGCTAAGATTGCTAAGGGAAAAGCCTATTGACTGGCCTGGATAGAAGCAATAACACCATTGTCTTGCCATTCTTTATGTTCACTTGGAACATTTTCTCTAAGTGCATAATGGATGGGATGCACCAAGAACACTTGGGTAGCACATTGTCCTTCATTTGTAATGTGCACCACAAAATTATTTGCTCTGCCACATCCTTCAGAAAATAAATCAGGAAGCTCCTCTATCAATTGGGTAATGCTGTCTTTTGGGTTGAAAGCAGAAACAGAAAGTACGTTGTCATGAATACAAGGACTAAACAGATCAAATAAATCTCACCCAGTAATATCTTTACAGTCTTGCTAATGCAAAATTGTAAATGTCACTGTTATGGTGTGAAACTGTTATACACAGTATGCTGCACACAAGATTTTGTCAAGTGTTGTTGGCCCAACTGTTCATAAGTGGCTCGATTAATCAATGTAATGGAAGTGTCAGTGTCTAACTGAAGTTGCTTACAGTGTCCAACACTGACAAAGTTCACAGACAGTTTATATGACTGTCACTGCACAGCAGTCAGGTGGGGTGAAGGAACATCCTTAGTTTGATTGTTACCAGTACTGGTAGCTGGTTTATAAAAATCTCCATTCATTGAGTGAGCTTACAAGAGTGAATGTGGGTGGAATTCTTTTTCTGTTGCAAGCACACAGACTGTATGTGACCTGGCTTTCCACAAGCAAAGCAAGTCATATTCCATGAAGGCTAATGTTGTCTTTTATGTGTGGAAGGCAGCAGGGACATGATTTCACAGCAGACACACTCGTTGAAATGCCTTTACTCTGGCTACAGCAGGGTAGCCTATTTGTGTGTGGTGGTCAGTTGCTAGGCCATAATGGTTTGACAATTTGCATTACACTGAAAATTCGAGCTACCTCAAAGTTTTGCATGATGTATCGTGAGTCCTGATGTTCATTAATTTGTTTCAATTTAAGATCAAAATGTTTTAGAATTTGTTAATGAATCCTGTTGTCTGGCACATTGTGTGTAGTTGCATCACAGATCATTGCAGCACCATAGTACTGTCCACAGCTACAACAAAAAGGTCACTGTTGTGTCAAATCCTGAGGTTCAGTGATCCACTGACAATATGACCATTCTGGCTTTTTCCTCAAACAAAAGAACTCGTAATGAACTGCATCAACCTGTACCTGATTCTCATAATACTTAGTGAGGCAGGAAACGATCTTCAAAATCTAGCAACTCCAGCATACTAGTTGGGAATGGCTTCTGGGTGAGGTGGTAAACTCCTGTGCCAGCCATTGACAAGAAATAATGAAGTTTTGCAGTGCCTCACATTTGATGTTTGGCACAATGAGCAATGAACTGAGCATAGTACTCATTCCATTCCTGTTGTTTTGCATCAAAAGGTAGGAATGATGGAATGCATGGAGGTCGTAATGAGCTGCTGGACTAGAGGGCATTTTAAAGAGAGGTGCACCACAAAAAATTATAAGTAGAAGCCAGGCAAAAGAAAGAACAATTTGTTGAAATGTGCTTCTCAAAGAAAATGGAGAGATATTAATCCCGAGCTGCGAGCAAAGTACAATGAAGGTAGGTGACAGGAATCCAAAATCATCTACAAGACACTTGAAGATTAATATAACACTTTATTTCTACAAAACAGAGAACTATTACTTAACTTGTTGTGCCTCCTATGTGCAAGTAAACTGACAGTCTATTACTACTCACATAATGTAGGCAAAGTATTGTCTTTCTAATACTCAGTACTGATGTTCTTGAAGTCTGCAACCAAACTGGGCTGACCAACTATGGGTCACTGGTTAAATCAGCATTGACTGGAGGAGACAAACTCTGAGTTTCTGGAGGTGTGGCACTGCCTACTCTTCCTATTGGCATATGAGACAGTACCTACTCAATTCTGTTTTCGGTACTGTGCTGATCAATGCGTGATTTGTGCTTTAGGACTGCACAGCCTTGATCTCATCTCAAAAATTAGATCCCTTATGCCTGCAAAAAAACAACAACTTTGGTTGTCAGTTCTTTGTATGGAGATAGTCTTTGTCCACCATGGAAAGTATTGAGACTGAAGTCTGATGGAGCCAAATAAAGCAATAATTCGTATCTTAGTTCATATGATTTTGTCATGGCAGCAACATTGGTATGAATGTGTACATACTGTCTTTATGAATGATGACTTTCATTTTAGCCAAACCTGACCTGTATTCACATATTTTTAGCTGTAATTTGACCAGGAAGTTAGCATGGTATTATCCTGTACTTTTATGTCCACGGTAAAGGTAATCTACCAGCAGAATTCCTTCTCCATCTCAAAAAGCTAATGCCATTACTTTCCTGTTGACTGAATTGCATTTGATTTCTTCAGCGGTGATGAATCATTATGTCTCCAGTGCTTTGACTGTTGTTTTGTCTCTGGGTTGTAGTAATATACCCACTATTCATCTGTGATCACAAACTTGGCACAAAATTCCTGTTGGTTGCTCTGAAAAGAGGTCAAACATTGATCAGACATTTCCATAACAATGAATTTATGATCTTCCATTAAAGAGTCATGGCACTTGTCTAGCAGACGATTTCCTCATGTCCAATTCTACTGTTAAAGTGTGATATGCCCATTCACGTGACATCCCTATATCTTTGGCAATTTCTTGCACTCTCAGTTGGCAGTCCTTCCTGATAATTTTATGCTCTTTTGCAGTTACTTCTGGGCTACTGGTGTATCTTGGTGGATTGTTTCATGCTGTTAGCAGAGGCACTTGCCTTAGATGTCTGTGCCATAGCCCATTAACGCCAAATTTTGCCACACTGTCCTAATGGAAACATCTGTTGTATATCCCACATTGGCTTTTGCAGCTATTTCAAGCAGTGCTCCTTGTCTGTTAACAGCAGCAAGTCTACATAAATGCCACTGCTCTCCATCATTAAATGAAGGCCACTAGCCACAGCCTTGTCTGTGATGAGAGGTAATGCCTGACATTTGGTATTCTTGGCACACTATTCATACTGTGGATTGTGAAATACTGAATTCCCTAATGAATGCACCATGTGTGTTGCTCCAACTACCATTCTGGATTCAGAGTCTGTTAACTCCCACTGTGCTATCTTAATCACATCAGAAACCTTTTCACATGAATTGCCTGAGTACAAATTATAGTTCCACCAATGAAATTTCCTTTTATACCTTGAGTACACAATACTCCTACCATGTTCATATGTGAACATTGCTATCCCATTGCTTTTGTAACCTCGGTGCCTGTTGAAATATCTGAAGTTCTATAACACATATGTAACTCACCACTTACATTATAGAGTTTTTGAGTTTATGCCTCTGAGTCAGTTCAGATGTCGGCAGACCGGAGGCATACACTTCAAGGTTTGAAAATTATTCCAGATAATGAAAGTGGATACAATGAAATCAATATACTGACAGATTTACCCTTGGGATAGGATCTTCTGTATAATAGACTTTTGACAACTCCAGCTGTTGAGCATTTTCACATACTAGCTCACTTAACAACTGTGAATAAGTACTCAGTAAACTGAAAGTACCTATACTACATAAACACAAGCTTAGCGAAGTTATTTTGTCTATATAAGAGAACAGGACAGGAAATTCCGGAAGAGTAAAGTCCATCTGTAACCTTACAATTGAGCAGTGCTCACAGTCAAGAAAATAGCCTTTCCCAGAACACTTTAGCTGCCTTACAGAATGAATAAGAATCAGTTTCCTCTCTGGCAGTGTAGAACAGTATGCATGTATCTATGTATATTACGTCCATGTGCATTTCTTGTGTTAGTGTTACTAGTACTCATATTTGCATTTCATGTAGTGTTAATGCATTTAGTATACAATAAACAACCCCCGTATATGTCTGTGAGTTGTGCCACCAGTAGCTGATAAGGCCCACTGTGGAGGATCAGCATAATTTCATGGAACATCCTGCAGTTTCTTCTTATGACATAGTGGGATAGATACAATGGGGAATAACCTGCTCAACATTCAGTTTGCCAATTTTTGAAGGAACACAATCTGACAACCTACCTTCCCTCGTTCTTCTACTCCAGATATTCCACTTTCACGCTGTTATACCCACGGAACATAATTCATCCATTAATAGGGCTCTACGGCACTTGGATGTGGTACACACGTTTAGTATACGTTTTCAACCCACACCACTAAAAATAAACATTAATTGTAGGCTGTTAAATCAATAATTTTGACAGCATGCAGTTTTTCCATACTTTGCAACGCAGGAAATATTGGGCCTAGAGAAAAAAAATGAATAGGAAATTTTCTGTAGGAAATTTAATGTAGTTTGATTTTTCATTGGGAAACGTTTTTCCTAGGACACACATTTTTTTTATTTACTTGGGAAAAACGTGAGAAAGTGAACTTTCAACAACTCCTCCCCCCCCCCCTCCCCAGCCCCCGTTAAACCACACTGCTCAGGAGTTTTAATATGTTGTTTGTGACACTCTCTTGTAGCACTGTACAAAAATTTGTGATTGTATCATTTCTTTCCTGTAGGTGACGCCCCCCCCCCCTTTTTTTTGTTTTGTTTTTTATTAACGGGCTAAGAAAAACATCTGCACCATGGACCTCTACCCAGAGCACTGACACATCATGTGATTACCCATAAAATGTGACCTATTATTATGTGGGAACATCATTGCGCTAGCACTGATATGTGATGATGACTCTGAAGTTTTCAAACTAGCATCATAAATGAGCATGAGTACTACACCTACCACATCCCTTTGAGGGGCTTCAATGTTCAGTTATATTATACCTGAAAGATGTTTCACCATGTAGTGACTACAACTGACAGTGACACAGTTCAGCCTCCTATAGTGCTGCTATCTAATGGGCAAATTGTGAACTTACAGCACTGGCCTGAACATGGCACTGGTTAGTCAAGCAACAAGTTTAAAGCATTGCCCAGTGTCCAACAGTGCTAGTATGATGATGCGCCAGTCCACATGCAAATATAACACTTGATGCCAAATGGTAGAGCCTGAGAGTTTTGACTCCAATTTATACCAACAATATTTTCATCCAAATGTACACCCAATTTAAGTGTATGATTCAGAGGTATCAGATGTGATCTCATTGCTGTAACTTCACTTTACCTGCATATAATGCTTAATCACAGAGATACAAGGCAGAATGCACTGGTTTTTGATGTATCTTGTGATGGTGTCCTAATTTCAGTGGCCACTTGTGTGATGGGGCCTGTTGTGGCTTCAGTGGTAGCATAAATACTGGTCACTTGAGCAATGGGATTTGTTATGAGGGTGCCACTTATTTTCCAAATTCAGTATTTTTCAGTACTCACCCTCCAATGTTGTTTGAATGACTCTCGAACACGTCTGTACAAAATTCTGTTGCAGTCAAACATTAGAAAAGTTCCAGACGAGCTGCTCAATGTGCTTTCGTCAATCTGGCTGCCTCGGCAGGCACGAGCCTGCCTTGCAACTGAGCAGACACTTGCACTTTAAGAATTAGCATCCTGCACTGACTCTGTAGCTGCAGCCCTAAGTGCAGCCACATGTTCTCATGAAGCTCATGTTGCCACTACCAACACAAGCAACGCCACCTCTGACATGATAACTACACCACCTTTCTGCACAGTGGGCTACAGTACTTCAGTACCCACCTGGTCAGCCAGTAATTCCAGCTGCTTATGGCCCAGATTGAAGCCCTCACAGCTCAAGTGTCTGTAGGTTATGCATAGCCAGCTGCTGTTCCCACACCGCCCCATCCTTACCATCACACTCATGAATGTTGTCCTTCCAAAGACCAACCCACTATGTGCTGGAATCACTCCACCTTTGGCAAGCAAACTTCCCAATCTCGCCCACTGTGCAACCACCCAAATGCCAGCAGCATCTGCAAATGAGGACAAACAGTTGTCACGCTGCCTCAAAGTGCTTTTTAATCTCAGACAGAAAATCTGACCCTTGTTTTCTTATAGACATATGGTCTGACTTGCATGACTACCCACACACACCGTGCTCATGGGTGTTGACCAACACTATTTTAGCAGTCAGCTCCCAACAACTCGTCTGTCACCATTTGTGGTGCCTATTCTTTCCAGTTGGATCTAGGATTGCAATGTACCTTCAGCTGTAAATTCACCATCACAATTGTCATAGAAACAGTCATTGGTGCTGATTCCCTAACACATTTTCAGCTGCTCCTTAGCTTTCCTGTCTCCCATCTCATTGACAATGACTCCAGTGGCATAACGGTGGTTCTGTCACATTATGCAAAACTTTGTGCTCAAGCTCATCCAGTAGCTGCAGTAGCAGGATCTTCTTGATCTTTATCCAGCCATCGTACTCCCACCTGGAGCACCAAGAGAAATATGACACAGCACAGTGCATCACATTCACATCGCACCTGGCCCTACAGTTTTCAGCAGACTATGACACCTCACACTGGAGCAACTTGTTGCTGCTTAAGGCGAATTCAAGTTTATGCACTGGAATGGCCTCATTTGCCATCTGAATGGAACCTATAGTAGAGACAGCATAAGAAGATCCCTGACAGCTCTGTTGCCAGCTTTCACCTGTGAAGCAATAACAGCTGCAGGTGATAACAGCAGTCATCTACTGAGGTGTTGCCACAGAGATTTTTACAAAATGGCATTATGATATTGGTTGAGAGAAGCCAGTGAAGGTACCATAGCTGGCCCACTGCAACTGTCAGGGATCAACTTAGAGCAACTCAACTGTATTCCTCTCTTCTCCACCTCACACTGACAAATTTGTGGCAAATATTGCACTGCTAATGCAAGCACCATCCCAGACATGTATGCTATTCTACAACCTTTGCCCTAAGCTGCACTTCAGTATTCTTCACTGAATTAACTCATTCACCCAGGTACCAGTCACCATAGGAAACAGTCCAAAGACAGCCTTCAGCACACCCTTTGACCTCTTTGAGTCACACCGAACATCATTTTATCTCCAAAATTCTGCATAAATGTAGCACAGATTCATTGATGGTGTGCTTCATGACTTTTTACTTCCCCTGCCTTAACTTCATACTGGCACTTTCTTCTTCACTGTAGCAACACTGAACTGATGACTTCTGAGAAGGTTGTGTAAGGCCTTTGTCAGCAGTAGACACACATACACACATGCACACACACACTCATGCAAGTGCATCTTGCACACACATCTGCAGTCTCAGAGAGCTGAAACTACACTGTGATCAGCAGCACCAGTGCATGATGGGAGTGGCGACTGGGTGGGGGTAAGGAGGAGGCTTGGGCGGGGAGGGGAAGGGATAGTATGGTGGGAGTGGCAGACAGTGAAGTGTTGCAGTTTAGACAGAGGGTAGGAGAGAATTTGCGGAGGGGGGAGGGGGTAAGTAGCGGAAAGGAGGAAAGTAACCCCAACCATTCCCTCGACCAACTCTCCACAGTTCCTCTCCCTTTACCACATGGTGTCCTGCTTGTCGCTATTGATGCCACCTCCCTGTACACTAATATTCCTAATGCCCATGGCCGTACTGCTATCAAACACTACCTTTCCAGATGCCCCATGGATTCCAAACCAACAACCTCTTCGATAGTCTCCATGACCAACTATATCCTCACCCACAATTACTTCCACGTGGCACCATCCCATGCTAACCTATTCATGGGCCATCTAGAGAAATCATTCCTAAAAACAAGAATCCTAAACCCCTCACCTGGTTCAGATTCATTGATGACATCTTTGCCATCTGGATTGAAGGTGAGGACATCTTAAACATTCCTCCAGAACCTCAACAACTTCTCCCCCATTTGCTTCACCTGGTACTTCTCAACCCAACAAGCCACCTTCCTAGATGTAGACCTCTGCCTCAGAGATGGCTACATCAGTACCTCCATCCATATCAAACCTACTAACCACCAGCAATACCTCCACTTCGACAGCTGCCACCCATTTCATACCAAGAAGTCCTTTCCGTACAGCCTAGCCATCTGTGGTTGTTGCATCTGCAGTGATGAGCAGGCCCTCTCTACATATACCGAGGGTCTCACTGAAGCCTTCACTGACTGTAATTATCCTCCCATCCTTGTGCAAATATAAATCTCCCTTGCCTTATCTTTCCAGTCTACCACCACCTCCCAAAATCCCACAGTCTGGCCACAGAGGAGCATTCCCCTCATAACTCAGTACCATCCGGGACTGGAGCAACTGAATTACATTCTCCACCAGGGTCTCGACTAGCTCTCGTCGTGCCCTGAAATGAGAAATGCTCTACGCACTATCCTTCCCACCCCTCCTACCATGGTATTCCACTGTCCACCGAACCTACACAATATACTCGTCCATCCATAAACAACCCCTGCTCCCAGTCCCTTACCTCATGGCTCATACTCCTGAAATAGACCTAGATGCAAGACCTGTCTCATACATCTTCCTAACACCACCTACTCCAGTCCGGTCACTAACATTATCTATCACATCAAAGGCACGGCTACCTGTGAAACCAGTCATGTTATCTACAAACTAAGCTGCAACCACTGTGCTGCATTCTATGTAGGCATGACAACCAACAAGCTGTCTGTCCGCATGAACAGCCAACAACAAACTGTGGTCAAAAAACAAGTGGACCATTCCAATGCGCAGGTGGGAACTTTCCCTGCAATACATCCTAAATTCCCGTAACCCTCCTGCCCTCAACCTTCGTTAGTCACTGTTCTCACCCATCCTGGCCCCTCCCTGTTCCAATTCGAGTACTACACAGCCGTCATTTCACAGCCACACCCAGTCTTTTAATTTCTTTTATTTTTATTTTTATTTCTCTCCTTTCCACTATTTACTCCCTCCCCCCTCCGCACCTTCTCTCCTACCCTCTGTCTAAAGTGCAACACTTCACTGTCTGCCACTCCCCCCATACTATCCCTTCCTCTTCCCGCCCCAGCCTCCTCCTTACCCCCACCAGTTGCCACTCCCATCATGCACTGGTGCTGCTGCTCACAGTGTAGTTTCAGCTCTCTGAGACTGCAGATGTGTGTGCAAGTTGTGCTTGCGTGAGTGTGTGTCTTCATGTGTGTATGTGTGTCTACTGCTGATAAAGGCCTTACTGGCCGAAAGCTATGATTGTCTGAATCTTTTTATTGTGCCTATCACGGCTCAGCATCTCCGCTATATGGCAAGTAGCCACTTTCCTTCTCGCAAATAGTGTGTTACCTTCACAGCGAAATCCTCACCAAATGATAGTTTAGGATTCAGAAGAGTTGTTTTACTGAGAATGGCATTTACATGTTCACTAGCCAAATTTTATAAGCATTAAATAATAAAATAGTTCTGAAATTACAATTAAATCAATACCATTAGCTGCCGATGGGCGTTGATATATATCAACAGGGACAGGTGAAAGTGTGTACCAAAACCAGGACTCAAACCCGGAATCTCCTGTTTACATGGCAGATGCTCTATCCCTCTGAGCCACCGAGGGTACAGAGGATAGTGTGACTGCAGGGATTTATTGCCAGCATGCGCCCCATGAGACCCACATTCTCAACTTACAGTCCATTCAATACATTCGTAGTGCCCCTGCCATTATACCCACTACTCGCGGCAGAACAGATGCCATCTTCACATAAGAGTTCTGGTTGATATCTGTTTTCTGTGACCTATCTATGGAATTTACTGTGTGGATCACAGTATTTTCTGATATAAACTGACATTTTATGGTATCGATGATACATAGCCAATGTAGTCCAGGGACATAATTCTGACAGGGGAAAATAAAATATTTCTTGTAAGTGGAAACAATATGCTAGCAAATACGCAACAGGCAGATAACAGTAGTATTGCAGGTTGTATACACGCTAGGGCAAATGGGTAAAACCCAGGAATTTTTTAGACTTCTGTGAGTTTTTAATTTTATTAGTTTTCAGTTAAATTTTTTAAATTTCGATTGGCAGTAATAGATATCTCTAATAAAGAGTTTTACTGTCGGCCACTGCTGCAGCATAATATTTCAGCAATAAAACATAAATGAGAGAATAATTCCAAAATAAAACATTAATTACAAAGAAAAAGCGCCATTTACAAAGAAAAGAAGTACACAGTGCACACACAAGTTTCTGCCAGCAGCAAAATACATCAAAGACTAAGCAGTAATTCATAACAACAACTTGCTTTCAACATGCCTTTCTCATGGCCCTTGTTTCAATCAGTGTAATGTTACAACTGCTTAAATTTGTTACAGGTTGTGGGAAAATATAATGAATGGTGGTTGGAGAAGTATTACTTTCAAAATATATTTCTTTTTATACAAGATGAATTATGTTATGTGTGACAATGTGCAATGCATTTCTTAAATCACAGAGCATTAGACATTCATTCACAAATTAACAATGAAGACCTGACATTTATGCTGTTATTTAGTATTTTACTGCCATATTTGTGGTTTGTTATATCTTCAAGGGTAAAGCAAGTTGAAAAACACCAAGTTTCAAGGTTAGTTCTTCATATTTATTTTAGTTATTTCATAGATCATAAATTATGCAATAAGACTGGCAAAAAGTTTAATTGTCCTAAAAAGGAAAATGGGAGAAGTGAGTTTTTGAGCAGTTACATACATAACTGGATTTCCTATGCTAAAGTAAAAATGCTCAACAGAACATGTATTCAGGCAAGTAACCCATGAAACATTTGACACACAGCAATGAAATTTATAGTAAGGCTTGTCAGAAATATTCAGTTGCACAATTTAAGCTGTGTTCTTAGGATCCTGCATAATCATGAGATCAGAAAAGAAAAACAGCAAAAAATTTTTGGGGACTAATATTATATGTCAAAGCTTAGCTTTTCTTGCAGCTATGCTGTATGTACATTAATTTATATAATCAACTTTTCCTATTTGTGTGTCTGCACTACTTAACAGTGATGTCACTATTGGGGGAGTACATAACATGTCTTGTGCTCTGAATATCTGCTGGATCATGTGACATGAACTATGACCGTCTGACAAAAGCACATCCCAAACTTGATTTCAGTGTTTCAGTAGTTACTATGCTGTATTTGCAGGAGTTCTATTATACTTCCATAATGCAAATGTATAAACTGTAAATGTTGCTGTGCATTAAAGATCTTTCAAAAATGCATTGTTTTTCTGCTGGGTTTTGTTTTCCAAAGTGCCAGGAAATTTTTTGCCACTGCATAACACATTCACCATTCAAAGGAATGACAAGATTTACAGCTCTGAGCCAATGTATGTAGTCACACAGAAAAAATTTACTTTTACCAGAGTTATAGTAAATTTTCACCCTGGAAATAGTGTATTTTTAACTGGGAGGTATGGAAAAAAAATGGATTTTCTTTTCTTGTCCATGTACTCCCTGTATTGTAATCAATCCCATCATACATACAGAAACTGAAAAAATGGTTAGCAAATTTCTTAAAAGTATGATTGACTGGTTTTTTGAAAATTGTCTCACCCTTCATTTTAAAAAGATGTGACATATTCAGTTCTGCACATCTAGGTGTACTACACCAGTGATAAGTGTAATACACAGCAAGGAAATAATAAATAGGTATCCACATTGATGAGAATTTAAACTGGAAAAAGCACATATTGTAATTCCTAAAACTACTTAGTTCAGCCACTTTTACACTTAGAATCATAGTAGATCTTGTGGCGAGACTGATCAGTAAGGTGACACATTTTGTGTATTTTTATTCAATAATATCATATAACATTCTGGGGTAACTCATGTTTAAGAAAGAAAGCATTCTTTTCTCAGAAACATGCTGTAAGAATAATATGTAGTGCTCACCCACAAACATCTAGTAAACTGTTTAAAAAGTTGGGAATTCTGACTACTGTTTCACCGTATATGAGTTTCTTCTCTCATGAAGTTTGTTGTAAGTAATTCACTACAGTTCAAAAGGAACATTGCTATACATAATTAGAATACTAGAATAAAAAATACATTTATTACTTTATGTTGTCTTTAGCACAAAAAGAGATGCATAGTGCTGCAACAAAAAAGTTTAATTACTTGTCCAGTAACATAAAATGTCTGACAGCAAAATTAAATTTGAAAACAAACTTAAAAAGTTTCTCCTTCATGTCTGCTTCTATTCAGCAGGAGAACTTCTTTATCTTAATGTGTGAAAGGTAGTGGATGGAAATTAAAATGACTAACTAAACCTATATTTTTAAAAAAAGCCTTATAAATGTTCAGCATGTAATATAAAATTTCTCATTCCACATCATTACAAATTCTCATGCAAAATGATCCCAGCAACACAAAAGTAACTAACTAACTAAGTAACTAAATCAAGCAATGGAAAATTCAGGATGGAATAATGACAATATTATGAAAGGATAGTTTGCTACTCACTATATAGTGTAGATATTGAGTCACAGACAGGCACATCAGAAAGGCTACTGAACGTGTAAGCTTTCAGTCAGAATCCCTTCACACAAATTCATTTCACACACACGTGACCACTGTCTGGCTGTTGAGGCAAGAGACAGTGGTCATGTGTTTGTGTTGTGTTTGCCTGAATGTGTGAGAGTGTGTGTGTGTGTGTGTGTGTGTGTGTGTGTGTGTGTGTGTGTGTTTGAGTGTTTTGTCTATTTCAAAGGAAGACCTTCTGACCAAATGCTTTGGTGTTTTCTAGTCTTTTTAATGTGCTGTCTGCGACATAATGTCTCTGCTGTATAGTGAGGGGCAGTCTATCTTTTTCATAATACAGGGTGAGGCAGTGAAACGGCACGATTTTGTAAAACCACCAAAGATTTATTTACAAGTAAAATCATAATAGTTGAACATGGATCTCAAGTACAAGAGTGGAAATTAAAGATTTAACTTAAAAACAATCATTTTTTAAATATGGTGTCAGTGAGGTGTCGTCCTTGGTTTTGCACACATTGTCTAAGCCTGAGATGAAATTGTCCCATGACGTTTCGTAGCATCTGTACTGGAATGTTGTTAATTTCCTGTCGAATTCGCTCCTTCAGGTCTTCTTTTGTTCTTGGTGGATTTTCCTGGAAGACTTTGCACTTGAGGTAGCCCCAAAGAAAAAAGTCTGGTGCCGTCAGATCTGGTGAACGGGCAGGCCAGGGGAAATCGCCATTCCTGCTGATTAGACATCGTGGAAATGCAAGTCTGAGCAATTCCATTGAGACATTAGCAGTATGGCTTGTTGCACCATCTTGCTGAAAGAGTGTTTCAGCATCTGGATCATGTCGATCAATTCGAGGCAGACCAAAAATGGTCAACATGTCAGCATAACGTCCAGGGTTTACCGTCACTGTGTTGCCATCTTCATCTTCAAAAAAATAGGGCCCCACGATTCCACGAGATGACATTGCGCACCAGACTGTTACTTTTTCAGAATGGAGAGGTTTTTCATGAAGTTCGTGCGGGTTATCTGAGGACCAATATCTGAAGTTTTGCTTATTTACGTACCCACTAAGATGAAAGTGGGCTTCATCACTCATCCATAAGTTATGCACTCTTTCTTCATTTCGTTCAATAACGTTAAGCATTGACTGGCAAAAGCGTATACGGTTATTGTAGTCACTAGGTTTAAGGGCTTGCACTACCTGAATTTTGTATGGATGATAGTGAAGGTCACTCTTCAAAATCCGTCTTACTGATCGATTGCTGAGACCAAGTTTGCGCTGTGCCGTCTCGCGGATATTCGCGGACTTCGTCCCAACGCTTCGCGCACACGATTAATGTTCTCGGGTGTCAGGATTGTTTTTGTGCTGCCGCCTCTTTTCTTTGTTGTGCTAGCAGTAGCTTCAAAGGTTTTAACCCAAAGGAGAATGGCTTTCCTTGATGGCACGGGAGCCCGTGGCGGCAGGTTGAATTCACGACGAAAGGCGCGTTGAGCACCAACCACACTATCCGCGTTTTTGTAATATGCCTTTATGGCATATGCACGTTGCGCACTCGACCAACGCTCCATGGCTACTGAAACTTCCACCACTCTAGACGCCCAAGGTCACTTCCCCCACTCTCGCAAGCCCCCTCCGCGCCCGACAACCACTATCAAAATCGTGCCATTTCACTGCCTCACCCTGTATTGTAACTAACTAACTGAATATCTCTCAGAAGTGCTTTAATGGCTAAACAGTTTTGGGGCTACCATTAATCTTTCCAAATGCATATTTGGTGTCTTCCAGGTGACATTCATGGGACACCAGATTTCTTCCCTAGCACAGCCCCAGTTCAAGAGCTACTGACCGATGCTCTTCCTAGTCTTTTCATTTATTGGATGGACCAAATTAATACCGCCTTCACTGCTGTCAAGAAGAGCCTTGCCCATTCTGCACTTATGGCTCATGCAGCATGTTATGTCCAGTTGGCACTGGTGGTTGATGCCAGAGACTATGCCTTAGGTGCAGCTTTGCAACAACACCTCAGTGGTTCATGACAGCCACTTGTCTTCTTTTCAAAGATACTTCTGCTTTAAAACACCATTAGAGTGCTTATGATGGGAAGGTGCTTGTCATCAATGAGCCAATCTGCTACTTCTGCTCATTGCTGGAGGCCGGGAACTTAATTACATTTCCAGACCACATGCCCATCATGTATACTTTGCAGCAGACAACAATCACTGCTCACCATGTCAGTTCCACCACCTGGACTATATCTCTCAGTCCAGCATAGACATTTGGCGTATCTCCAGAATGGACAATATTAATGCAGCTGTCTGTCGTGTGTCACTGGGGTCACTGGTTGCATCAATTTCACAACAGACACTGCAGCATAAGAGGTCAGTACGGAGCTGGCCTCTTATTGCAAAAACCAAAACAGTGGCCTCAGACTGGCGCAGACACAAACTGCACTGTGAAACCTCCACTGCCCAATTACAAACTTTCCTACCAGCCACTTTTCCCCAGAAGGCCTTTGACACCATCCACAATTTGTGACACCTTGATATTAAAGCTACTTTTAGGATTCATCGCTATGTGTGGCCTTTCTTCTGCTCAGACCAGACTGTTGCAGCTGGGACCTATTCTGTGTGTGTGTCTGCCTAGTAAGGTTGACCTACACATCCATGCCCCTGTTGGTGATTTCCCTCAGGCTAAAGGGAGGCTTACTCATGTCCATGTTAATATTGTCACTTCCTCATCTCTGATGGTCTGTGGTATCTTTTAACTCACATTGCTTATATCCGACTTTGACCAGAGGTGACACCAATGCCATACATCTCAGATGAAACTGTGGCAAGAGCATTTGTCAGTAAGTAGAGCACTCATTATGTTTCCCCTCTCTGCATAACCACAGGATGTGAAAGGCAATTTGAATCCTAGGTGTTCAACAATCTTGCCAAATTCTTGGGCACTCATCATCGCCATCCAGCCCACAATGATATGGTTGAGTGATGGCACCAAGCTTTGATAGCAACTCTAATTTGCCATTACACACCATGGACTACTGCACTCCAAGACCCACCTCAAGGCTTCAGTGGGTGGGCTGGTGTATGGTCTGTGGTAAGCACCTTCAGGTAGCAGAGAATTTGTTGAATTCTCTGCTACCATTTCTGTCTCTGACATTCCAGCATTCCTGGATGGCCCGCACTCCCATACTGCACACACCAGTACTCAACTTTACTCTCAGCATGGCATCCCAGCTTCCTTCATTCATTCAGATTTACTCACTGCCATGTGTGTAATGGTCAGGGTTGAGAAGATCATGTCTTGTCACAATTGTCTATACTCCAGTCCTGATATGACTTTTAGATAAGGGCATCATATTGTGAAAATTTCCATAAATGGGAACACTCAGGCAGAGACATTGGGCAATATCAAGCTGATATGCACTTTCCCATCTGGGTCATATGGAATTATCCAGTTCCACCCATCTGCTTTGACCCATGACATCTTCAGTATAGTGGAAATGGCTATTCTAAGTGTCTCCAATATGGCGCCTATGTTCTCACCACATACACAAGGCAACAAACACGAAAATACATATAAATAGGACAATAACATCTCCCTACGATCAAACTAAAGGGACAGCTGCAGGAAATTGGTGGCCCTGGGGTAAGGAACAGCTAAATATAATTGTAAAAAAAAAAGTCACCCCATGATCCCAAAACACACATAATAAAAAAAAAAAAATTCGAAATCTGCAGTAATTGGACACTTCCTTGACTTATATAGGTCAATTGCAGCTCACGATACCAAAACACCAACGGCTACAGCAAAGACTACGAAAATTGGAATGAGACATTTCCCTTGACGACAGCTGATGATACCAAAACACCAATACCTACACATAAAACTATGAAAATTGGAATCGGTCATTTCTGTTGACCTATATAGGTCAACCATAACTACTGATATGAAAAAGCCAACACCTACAACTACGAAAAACAAAAGAAAAACTGAAACATCTCAAAAATTCAAAAGTCAAACATCCCTATGTAAATTAAAACACATTCAATAGACAATAAAGTACACAAAACATTACAACTTGAGAAAGATAGAGCCCCCCCAAAAAAACAGTTGCTTACCACCAACATATTTCTGTGTTGCAAAGTAGGTCAACCATCCCAAACACACACACACACACACACACACACACACACACACACACACACAGATGGCGCCATGAAACACAACCTGACGACTCTACAAACACAACCAACTCATAAACTCCACGCTGTAATGATGTCACATACCACAACACAACACCCTTACGTCATGGGTCAGAGCAGATGGGTTGAATCGGACACTTCTGTTGACCCCCATTCTGAGCCCATCTCTTTGCACTCCCCTCAGATGTCATTGCCACCACCTCCCCAGTTAGCACAACCACTGGTCCTATAAAACTCTGGGCATCAAGTGTGTTAACCAGGTCAATTTGCCAAAACATTCTGCTACTCCCCTGTTTGGGGTAGCGACTGCAACCAGCAACTTCATAGTTTGACCAGGCACAGAGCTACGATCTAGCCAAGTCATGCACTTATAGCAAAGGCCAAAAGGTAGCTCTGGAAGTACAGTTAGTCAGGCTGTGAGCTTACAGCATTGACGACATTGTAGCAGTGTCAGTAAGCGAGTGTGCCAGCATACATTGAAATATAATACAGGACCCAAACAACAGAGGCTGCAAGTTTGGTATCTAGGTTATATCAAAAGAATTTTTATCCCACTGTGTGCTCAGTTTGAGGGGGTCCAGCACAATTATGGAGCAGAGGTTTCAGATGGATCCCTGCTGCTGCAACTTCACTCGACGGACGTGCATACAACGTATACTCACACATGCAGAAGACAGAATGTGACCATTCATTGTGTGTCCTCCAGCAGTTTAGTGATTTCAGTGGTCACATGTGTGATGGAATGCATTGTGATTTCAATGGTCATCTAATTGATGGATTGTGTGGTGTAAAAGGTGGTTACTTGTATGATGTGATATGCTGTTGTGTTAGTTGTCACACAAGTGACAGATCTTGTACTGAAACTAGTGCTTGCTTGTGTGACAGGATGTGTCAGTGAGTGCAGTTCTCACCTGAGCGATGGACTATTTTAAGCGTTTTTCACAGGATGTGTCAGTGAGTGCAGTTCTCACCTGAGCGATGGACTATTTTAAGTGTTTTTCAGTGATTGCTCTTGCAACGAGCCCTTTACCGTGACTTAGTGGTCTCCCTGCAATGGGTGTTTTGTGACATTGTGATCTTTTCTGTCAATAGTTTCTTGAATCAACACTGCTGTCAATAACTGTTAACTTAGTGAGCAATTATGTCTCTCATGTGTAAGAATGTGCCAATTGTACTTCTTATGTAAATTATCTCAGTACAATATATTTTCAGCCATCTGAAATTTCAGAGATCTGTACTGCTGCACCCTGTTTGCTAGGTAAGATCTAAACCAAACCATCATTTCCACAGAAGTTGATCTGTATTTAAACAATCCATAAGTCAGTTTATCATAATATTTAATATTATTATTGAAAATGAAAACAATTGGGTGGTAGTTCTCTACATTTTCCTTATCACATTTTTTTGTGGACGGGAAGAACTTTTGCTTTCTTTAGGTAATTAGGAAGGCAACCTGATGGGAATGACTTATTTACGATATATTTTAGAGATGCTTTTATGCTGCTAATACAGTCTCTTAGCAGACACACAGGAACATCATGTAGAAATGTGGACAATTTGTTCTTAAATTAATGCACGGTCTGAGTGATTTCCTCTCCCATTTCAGCAGCAGCAGCGTTTATGTGAGGCTCATAGTTATTTGTTGCTGTATATTGTGTTTGGTAACTTTTCTTGCAGTTTGGTTGCTGCATTACTAAAGTAAATGTCTATAAAGGTATTCAGATCCTTAGGCTTATTTATTTAATCACCTTTATTTCTGATTTTTGTATTTGTCTGTTTTGGCTTTGTGCTAACAGTTTCTTGTTTTACTATATTTGTTATTGCTTTGCTCTTATTGTTTAACATCTGTATGGCCTTACTAATTTGAATTCTGTTTGCATCTTGCAGCAGTTTCTTATATGTCCTTTTGTATTTGAGGAAAAACTGTAAGAAGACCCTCTCATTATCTTTGCTAGAACTGAGGTATTTAAATGTTCTAAGCATTGTGTTACTCTTGTTACCCAGTTTTCTCTGGCAGATACTCCCCAGTATGTGCTATTTTAGGAAATCTCTCCTTAAATTTTAGTTAGAATATAATCATAAATTTGCTGAATTTTTCATTTACATGTGTTGCTGAATATACTTCTGACCATTTCTGGCTGGTGCAGTATATCTTTTTGTATTTTGTCTAACATGCACACTTTTTGCTCCAGGTATGTCTACTGCCTTGGAGCAGACAAGGTGCCCATCATTTTATGCCTAGGCTCTGGGGACAAAGAAAAGAATTTACTCTCTGTCATTAAACATCTTTTGAGGTACACAAAAAAGTAATTACTTTCTTTTTAATGTGATGCAAAACAAGTTATAATTATTCTAAATTGTCTGATTTGTGTGCAATAGTAATATTTCTCACAATAGCAAAATGCAAGGGTATAACATTATTGTATTTTCTCAAGAATAAAACTCAGGATGAGCTCGTTATTTCAACTACCTCTGATTACTATTATCTTCACCCATGTTCACATGTTGATTAATTTGCAGGTCAGAGGGATCATTGCAAAGTGGACCAGCAACAAGAACCTACACTTTTTATCAAGCCCTGTTGGAGAAAATTTTCATTTAACTCCCTAAAACACAGTATTGCAGCTGTGGCCATTAGTCAATGACAGAGCTATGTGTTGCATTACATGCAAAACTCTGGTTTATGTAAGATTGGAATTTTTTCATATAAGGTAAGTAATTTGCAGCCAACATTCTATCTAACACATAATGTAGGCTCATAATGTTTCTAATATTAGTAAATAATCAGATGAATCTAAAAATCAAAATTATCAACCTCATATATAATAATAACAATGATTAAATCTTCATCTTGTAAAATGCATTATAAAGGGGTTGTTTGTGTTGTTGCCTCGGATGATTATTACATAAATATTTTGTCAGGATTAGTAAGTGCTGGGTCCTTGAGGTATGGCAATACGTGAACACCAAGAGGTAATTTTAAACAGTTTTATTAACAAACTTGGATTATAAATCATGCACACTATGCGTAACCACCATCACTGTGTCTGACATCCCAACAGCAGCTAATTATGGTCGTATCAAAAGGCTCCATGTTGAGCTAAGAAAAGAGGCATATTCGCTCCTGAGACCATGCTAGTTAATACAGGGTGCTGCAGATGGTGGGCAGTGGCATACTCCCTGCCTCACGCTCCAGCCAGATGCCGCATGTACTGACCAAGCAAATTGTCAGCATTCCAGATAGGCTCACTGGCGACCATGTGTTACTTACTGTATGGCTGTGTACAACCTGTAGACCCTTACATCACTCTCCCCAGAGAAAAAGTGCAACCATAGCTCGCTCAAAACAACCTCCTGGGCATTGTAAACTATTTTGCCATTTGTGGCATCAGAAGGCATTGCAACATGTATTTCATTTGCAGACACAGTTCGGTACAGGGAAGTGTGCCTTCAAGATGACAACTTCATACATGACAAATGTGGTTCACAAAAGACAAATTAACAACAGTAATAGAAAAACAATACTGACAATCAAGTATGCATTAACATTACTGGATGAATCGAAGGATTTAATCTAGTCCCTGCTTCTTTGAAGTTTAACTCATTATTGGAAGAAATTACATTTTCATGGGCATCCTTAATTAAATTATTGTCTTCAGAAAAACATGATAAGGAATGCTTTCCATATTTTAATATGTATGAATCATAGTAATAAACAGATAACATTCACATTAGTGGAAAATGTCCAGTTGCATGAAATGTAGTTGGCAATACACTAGGCATATCAAATAGTTAACATGATAAATCACAATTCATTCAATATTAATACACTATTATTCAATATGAGTGTAAAGGGTAGCTCAGGTGTATCATAATTTGTACATGTAAATGTGACATCAAGGGTGGAGTTAAATGAGAAAATTGTACCTTCAGAACATCGTTTAAGAAATGGATGATAAAGATGCATTAAAATTCTAGGGCAATCATTTCTTGGAGGATGATTCATAAACAATTCTTTCTCACAGCTGTACACTCTACTGTCTAAGAATACTGGCGATTCAGGGAAATTAACTTATGACTATGTTTAGACATATGCAGATCATTTTTGTTTAGGGACACAAAATATCTTTGATCCTTGCTGATCAGTAGATAATCACTCAGTACGTACTTTACATGAGTACCTGTCTGTCTCCATTTCACAGGGTAATTATAAATCTTATACATTTCAAAATTATGTTCTGATCTAGAAATGGGTATAGAAAAAATAACAGTTAATTCATCTTCAATCACTAAAGAGTGTGTGGTGGTTAATGTATTGTAAGCATATAAATTGTAAGAGTTAACTGGGTAAATCATAGTATAGATTGCATCTAGCTTTCGCTCAATCGATTGTAGGATCTGTAAAAATTGTTCTGGATGTAGTAGTACACTGTTCAAACAGTCATTTGAACTACTTTCTAAGGCTTTTCTTAGTTAAGAGCATCAACTCTAGCATTTGATACACTATCAGTAATCCTTAACAAAAGAGTGTTTGGATCTAAGTGACTCTAAATGAATCTAATGAACATGGTTAATTAGTTCTAAATACTAGAGTTAACAATGCACGGAAAATAAATGAGTTCCTTGTGGGTAACCTGTGCAATAAAGGGTTTAGTTTCTCTTTGCGCTTGTGCAGTAGCTTCAATATTTCACATTCACATAAACACATAGCTAAAATAAACACTCCCATTGCACTCTCAGACAATACACACATTTACGCAAATTACAGGATCACTCAGAATGTGGTGATGCCTTGGCCTTGAAGTCTGGACTGCGAGCTCGCTATTCTTGCTTCCTGGGTTTGAGAACAGTCAACCTCTTGGACGGTCCTCGTCATATTGCGATACTACAGGAAATCTACTCAGAAATGGCTTTACATGATTGACATGTATGACAATCAAACGAAAGGGCAGTTGGAGCTTAAGAGTGGCTGTCGACAACACCTCCGAGATCGGATATGGTCCTTTTCAAAACTTCTTAAACTTTTTGACTTGACTCTTCTTTAACACCACGTTGCTCAGATACACAAGATCTCAAACTTGATACTGAGACACTGCTACTTGGTGGTCATGTTGTCTTCCTTGCTGAAGAAAGGATTGATAATTTCGCTGTTTTACTCCCCTCCATGCTTCCTTTAGCTTGCATGCTAGATCCCTTATGTGTTCATTGGTGATTCCGATAGTTAACTGTGCAAAGTCCAATGGTGAATGCATTCTTCTTTCATAGACGATCTCATATAGACTTGGCCAGTTGAGCTGTGCATTTTGGCTTTGTAACTACTTACCAAGTATGATAAACAGACATTCCAATTGTCGAGTTTGCTGCTCACATAATGGCTAACCATTTTAATAATTGTTCTGTGGACTTGCTTGATTCTGCCATTTCCTTCAGGGTGTGCTGGTGTAGTCCTTAACTGAGTTATTTTCATGAGCTTACAAGTCTGTTTAAGTAATTCACTCATAAAATTCGGTCCTTGATAACTAATTATACTTAATTAGATCCAAACTTAAGAATCCATTCTTTTACAAAAACTATAGCTATAGTCTCTGTGCTCTGATCAGGTATTTGTAAAATGAGAAGGTATCTAGAGAAATGATCCAACATTGTCAATATGTATTTGTTTCCATCTTTAGTCTTAGGCAATAGTCCTATGACATCTGGTCCTATTCGTTCAAATCATTCATTTGTTTCCGGCAGTTCTTGCAGTGGTTCTCTACTTTTTCCTACATTATTTCATCTGTTACTGGAATCACATTGTGAAACAAACTCGAAAATGTCAACTTTGTGGCTTGGCCACCAAAACATTTGAGCTATTTTAATGTTTGTTGCTTTTTTACTGCAATGTCCTGATAATAAAGAATTGTGTTGCTCTCTCATGATTTGCTCTTTCATGCTTTCTGGAATAACTAGGCAATTTCCTTTACTAGTGATTTTGTACAATATTCCAGCTATTTTGACAAAATGTTGATCATTTTTCAATAATTTGCATTGTGGATCTTCTTCTTGAGCTGCCTTTAACTCTTCTTCTCGACTTATTGTAAGACAAACATTGACTTTTCAACTCATTGCATCAGCATTCACATGTTGTTCACCAGGTCAGTGAATAACCTTAAATTGGTACTCACTCAGTCTTAATGCCCATCTTGTTAATCTGGAACTTGGATCCTTTAAGCTCAATAACCATTTAAGTGTGGGATGATCTGTAATAACTGTAAATTCTCTTCCTGTTAAGAAACATCTGTTACGAGTTATACCAAAAACCAAAGCACAAAGCTCCTTCTCAATAGTAGTATAATTACATTCTGCTTTGTTTAATTGTTTGGAAGCAAATGAGATTGGACGTTCATGACCATCAACTTCTTGAGGCAAGATTGCACCTATGACAAAATTGGATGCATCTGTTGAAAGAATAAAAGGTTTACTGAAATCCGGAAAGGCAAACACTGGAGCTGTAGTTAGAGCAGTTTTAGCTTCTTCCATTGCCTTTTTGCACTCTGTTGACCAATTAAATGTGGCTCCTTTCTTCAGTAGCTGTGTCACTGGACATGCTATATTCGCATAACCGACTATAAATTGTCTGTAGAAATTTGACAATCCCAAGAATGATTGTAGTTCTTTCAAATTTTGTGGTTCAGGAAAATTCTTTACATCTTCAATTTATTTTGGATCAGGTCGAACACCTTCTCTGGTTATAACATGACCAAGATAGTTAACTTTACTTTGTGCAAGATGACATTTATCTATTGATAAAGACAGGTTTGTGCTTCTTATATGCTCAAAAACAGCTTGTAGACTCTCAGTATGCTGTTTCATGTTTTCACCAAAAAATTATTACATCTTCAAGATAAACGAGTGCTTGTGTTGGGATGAGCCCTTGTAAAACTGAATCCATCAGGCATTGAAATGTAGCTGGAGTGTTACGAAGTCCAAACAGCATACGAAGATAGTTGCATACTCTTGTTGCTGTTACAAATGAAATTTTTGCTTGATCATTAGGATGCACTGTCAACTGGTGGTAACCATTTGTTAAATCAAATGCTGAAAAAATTCGGCACCTGCCCAAGTAATCCAAGGCTTCCACTATATTTGGTAAGGGGTAAATGTTGGGTATGGTAATGGCATTCAAAGATCGGTAATCAATGCAAAAACAGAACTATGATTTTCCAAAAATTGATTTCTTCTTTACAATTACAACAGGTGAACACCACGGTGGGTCGAAAGGATCTCTTGGTTTTTATACTTCCGGCTTCTAACTGTTCTTTAACCATGTCTTCTACCAACTCTCTTTGACTAAATGGTATTCGGTAAGGTTACTGTGTGATTGGGGACGCATTCCCTGTATGAGTATGGTGCTGAACTAAATGAGTGACAGGTAAATTTGTACGTCCTCAGAATAAATCTGTATACTCCAACAAAACAGCTGCTAAAATCTTCTGTTCATCAGCTGTCAAATGTTCTATCTTCTTCCAAATTGTGCACTTCAGTTCATTATTAACTACATCTCCTCATTGTAATGTTGTGGTACTGTTACAAAAATATGTATTTATAACTGCACTATTTGTTACCTCATCTGCAATCTGTACCGTCACTGTTACTTACACTCAACACTTCAGCAACTTTTGTTCCTTGTGGCAAAACAACATCCTCATTGCTCTTATTCGGTATTGTAACCAGGACTTTTGTGACATTCTGTTTCACCATAGTAGCACCACCTACACTTCTAGCTACATAACAATTCATTGTATCTAGTAACTCACTTTTCTTGGATCACTCAATTAATAACAGAGTTCCTTCCTTGCATCGGTGTGACTTAACTTCAACATATATTGTCTTTCTTGCTCCCTTGGGAATTTGCTGAGGCTGATCAATTTGAACATCAACTCGGATGATTTGAACTGATGCATTGTTTGGGCAGTCCATTCCTATGATGTCAGTATTGCTGCTCCTTTGACTTCGATCTGAAGAACGATTTCCTAGGTTGTAGTTGCTATGGCCTAGTCTGATCTTTCTTTGTGTGACAAATATCTCTGCCTCATTAGTGGACAAGAAATCAAATCCAAGTACACCATCGTAATGCATTCCATTGTTTGAAACTACTTGCACCCTTGCTGTGTATTTCTCTTTATCTTTATTTTCACCTTCATCTTGGTGTTGGCCAAGAATTAATTCTACATCAACTTCTCCATAGTTACGTGGCTTTCCTCCATTTGACCCTCACACTTTTAATAGTGGTGGTTTCAATTTATCCCATTTATCTATGCAAGACCACATTAATGAGGTCTGTGCTCCAGTGTCAATAAGTAGTTTGACGTTTCTCCCATGGTATACAGCACCTATCACGAAGTCATTTTTGGTCTGATTTTCGTTGGAACTAACAGGAATCACTGTCTCTGGCAAGGGGCAGACGAAGCGAAGTGGTGGCCTGTACGTCCATGTACCCGTTTAAGGATCTGGCAGATTGTCTGTTGTTTGCATTACCTTTATTCTTGTTGCAACAATCTCTCGAAACATGACCCTGCATCCTGCAATGATAGCAGATTCAATTCCCTTTACAATCCTTATGCTTGTGACCCAGATTATTGCATCTGTAACAATGTACTGTTGTGTTGAAAACTCTGTGTTCTTGTTTCTGCATCTCGTTTGGGAATCTTAGAGCTTCAACGAAACCAACAGCTGATTCTACTTCTTCCCGAAACGTTTTACATTGTGCCAATGTAACAGCTTTGCTTACTTCCTCTCCGTGCAACCCATGAGTGAATGTGTCCAAGGCTCCCTGGTTGGCTTCGAACAACTGAATGCGATCTCAATTTTCATCTTCTACTAACTCGTACATTTGAAAGTTGATATTTTGAATTCTGTCAGCAAATTGCTTGATAGATTCATCTCGTCGCGTTTGCATACTGTAAATCTGCTCTCTGTAAAATCTGATTGCGTTTTTACGTTTAAATCTCTGAACAACAATCGTTCTAAAGTCATTGTTATCTTCTGTTTTCATGCAAGTAGGCTCCATGATAATGAAATCTAGTGCTGCTCCCTGAATTCATAATTTGGCAACCACTAACTTATCGGAATCTGTCCATGATCCTAACAGGGTGGCACCTTCAAGTTTACGAAAAAACAGTTTCACATCATCTTCAGGTTTCCCGCTGAACTCTGGTATTGATGGCAATAATGAAAAATTCTTTATTGCAGTTGTACCTGTACTGCATGAACTATCATTTACCAAGTCTTTTGGAATGTTACTCTCACTTCTTTCTGCTTTTAACTGTTGAATCTCTTATTGCAGTTCATTAATAACAGTTTGTAGACTGAGAATGTTACTATGACTGGATTGCGATCTTTTGTCTAATTTAACACCAATGAGTCACTCAAATGTAAAATAAAAATCCATCACTGCCTTTTGTATTCTAGCCAAACTGGAGTAGACCAACCTGAGTTCCAGCGTTGGATGTCAATGAGTAGTCGAAAGATGTTCAGGCTGCTGGTGCTCGAAGTTCATGTTGTGCTGCACCTCTTCAGAACTGTAGATTTTCCATAATTATCCCATGTTGACACCACATCTATAAGGGTGTTGTGTAGTGTTCCCCGGATGATGATTACATGAATATTTTGTCAGGATTTGTAAGCTGTCGGTCTTTGAGGTACGGCGGCAATACGCAACCACGGAGAAGTAAGTTTAAACAGTCTTATTAACAAGGGCAGATTATAAAACATGCACACCCTGCATAACCATCATCACTGTGTGTGACATCCTAACAGCGGTTAATTATGGTCATATTCAAAGGGTCCATGTTGAGCTAAGAAAAGAGACATATTCGCAACCCGAGGACACGCTAGTTAATACTACGGACTGCAGCCAGTGGCATACTCACTGCCTTGCACTCCAGCTGGACGCTGTGTGTACTGACCAAGCAAATTGTAAGCATTCCAGATAGGCCAGCTGGCGAGCGCGTGTTACATACCATACGGCTGCATGCAGCCCGTAGACCTTTACAGCATCAATTAAATTGTAATGGGCCCCTTTAGAAAGGTCTTGAGGAGACGAGGAGACATCACTTTGTATTGTATTATTGTATTCTGTTGTTAACCATTTATTGTATTTTTTGTTGTAAGTATTGAAAATTCTCTGGTTGGAGGTCAGGTGCAATCTGTGCTGAGTCCGTGTAGTATTTTTCACAATTTGTGTCATAGAAAACTGTATTTCTGATCTATTTTTAACAGCAATTATCAATATAGCAACCTTATCTATGTGATGATATTTTGTGTGTATGTGTGTTAGGGATAAACTGTGTTGTAATCTAATAGTAGGCTCAAGGTTCTCATCCAAATTTGTTTATGTGTTACGGTAAAAACCTATGCTCAACACAATATGGAGTCGGTGGACTTAGTCAATATTCATTCAGCTGAAGAGGTAGTGGAAAGCAGAGGCATGTAGACCACAAACTCAAGATCCCTAAAATGAAATTCTGCTGCAGTTGTGATTTCTAGCTGCAGAACAAACAGAGATGGCCGCTCAGGTTGCAGCATAAGTCACAAAGCAAAAAGGTATGAGTACTTGTGGGGAAGCAAGACGCATTAGACGAGATATGGCTTTCGTGAGCACTCAAATTATGATTTAGCGGAGAAACAGGAAGGTAGAGTGAAGGAATTAGGATTCCTGGAACTATGGAGAAGCTACCAACAAAAGTGAATGAGAACCATGGTAGGCAGGAATCCCTAGGTGACACGGTAGGCTGACTTTTAGACTGAGTGATGAATTAGCCATTAGAGCAAGAAAAAAATTTTACAAGAACAGCTGACCATGCACAGGAGCAAGTCTCTATAAAGATAGATGCTTAGGCAAAGTCTAAGGCAGATCAAGTCCCACAATGCGTGAATGAGGAAATCAAGACTGCTGTTAGTAATCTGATGATAAAGTTCCTTTTAACAGTGAATTACTCAAGATCAGGGAACAAACAGAATCCATTTTTTCTCAGTGGAGATGTAAAATAGTTGAAACAGTCAGAATTCTGAAGGGGGGGGGGGGGAGGGGGGGGGGCAGTGCAGTAATGCCAATGTGAATAGAATGAAAATAAAATGACACTGACCTTGAGCCCCAGATCAGACTATAACAATCTGAATGCAAATCAATCAGTTCAAAATATTTCACTTTCTACACATGACATGCTGCTGGCAACAACACTACTCACAACAGTAATGATGGAAGGTGCTTAAGAGTATAAATTTTTAAATATTTTCATCAGATAAGAAGATATTGTGGTATTCATTTGTTACTTTGCAGTTGTGTTGCCATGATCATGCAACAAGACAAAAAAGATAAGTTATGTAAACGAATATATAAATGGTGATGGAGTCCTATGGGTAACTGAAATAAATGATTCATGTGAAACCTACACTGAGGTTACAAAAGTCATGGGATAGAGATATGAACATATATAGATGGTAGCAGCATCACATACACAAGGTATAACAGGACAAGGCATTGGCAGAGCTGTCATTTGTATTCACATGATTGGTGTGAAAAGGTTCTGATGTGATTATGGACACAAGACAGGAATTAACAGACACTGAATATGGAATGGTAGTTGGAATTAGATGTATGAGACATTCCATTTCAGAAATCATTAGAGAATTCAATATTCTGAGATCCACAATATTAGGAGTGTGCTGAAAATATCAAATTTCAGGCATTACCTCTCACCTCGGAAAATACAGTGGCCGACGGTCTTCACTTAATGACTGAGAGCAACAGCATTTGTGCAGAGATGCAAATAGACAATTATGTCACATGAAATAATCACAGAAATCAATGTGGGATATACAACAATTATATCTGTTGAGACAGTGCTGTCAAATTTGGCGTTAATGGGCTGTGGCAGCCGACTATCAATATGAGTGCCTCTGCTAACAGCACGACATTGCCTGCAGCACCTGTCTTGGGCTTTTGAACATATCAGCTGTACTCTAGATGAATGGAAAACTGAAGCCTGGTCATATGAGTCCCAATTTGAGGTAGTTAGAGTTGACAGTAGGTTTCAGGTATGGCACATACCGCATGAAGTCATGGATCCCAATTGTGAACAAGACACTTTGCAAGCTGGTGGTGGTTCCATAATAATGTGTTGACTGTGTTTACACGGAATGGACTGGATTCTCTAGTCCAACTGAACCAACGATTGACACGAAATGGTTGTGTTGAGCTACTTGTAGACCATTTGAAGTCAATCATGAACTTCATGTCCCTAAACAACAGTAGATTTTTTGTGGATGACAGTACCCCATGTCACTGAGCCACAATTATTTGCAGTGGGTTTGAAGAACATTCAGAACAATTTGAGTGAATAATCTGACCACCCAGAGTGTCCAACATGCATCCTTCAAACATTTATGGTACATAATCAAGAAACCAGTTCAAGTACAAAATCCTGCACTGGCAACACTTTTGCATTTATGAATGGTTATAGAGTTAGTACCTCTCAATATTTCTGCAGAGGACTTACTATGACTTGTTGAGTCCATGCCATGTTGAGATGGTGCACTATTCCTTGCAGTCAGCCAGCCACTTGCATCTGCTATATTGTTTTAGCTCCCTCTACCACTTTCTTCCTGTGTTGTCCATGTTTTACTGCTGGCGGCATGCTTCATCCCACACTTCAGTGTAGGTAGGCCCACATTTTTCCAAGCTTGTTACCTATGTTTTAGGTTCTGTTTTATCTTACTGTCCTGAGTCTTTTCTTGACACTCGTCTCAATCTGTTACTGAGCGGGCACTGAAGACCTTGCTGTCGTGCACCCACACAACCCTCTCCATCCATTATCCAATCAAAAGGGGGTTCAACGCAATATTATGTGGTATCACATGACTTTTGACCCCTTAATGTATGAGGATTTTCAAAAGGCATTTCTTGCCCAATCAGGGTTCAGTGGTGTACAGGTAATACTATGGAAGAAAGTTTTTATTCGGAGCCTAATCTTTTCAAATTGGAAGCTTGTGCAAATATTTTGAAAAATAACTTAATATGGCATGCTACTATGATTGAGGATGTTCCAGTAACTATTGTTCTAGGCACAGGAGCATTTGTCAATGTCATTTCAAGAAGTTATTTCAGTAAATTGTCCACAAAAACCAAGTTTCATGGCATTCTGTTCAGAACTGCAAGATTATTGAAAGCACTTGCATGTGATCCAAAAATGTTAGAATGATGGAGATGTCAGTAAAACTAGAAAATGTAGCAATACATTTGCATACCCTTCTACTAGCTGAAGACTTGATTGTTGACTGTATTCTGAGCCTTTATTTTATCTGTGAGGACACAATATTGACTTCTCTACTGGTAAGATTTTCTTTCTCACTGGCAGTGAAAGAGCTAAAGTGGAGCTACTGTGGAAGGATGGTAGCATCAGATGGTAGTGCCCAAGTTTTCAGATCAAAACCTATTGTTAAGGAACAACAGTGGATAAGAGCATTTGTAATACTGTTGAACAAAGAAGTTGAAGTCACATTACAAGTACAACAGAAAGTAGAAGAGCAAGGGAACCTCACCAGCAAGGAAAGACAGCAGTAGCATGGAATCTGTGTGGGGATACAAATGAAGAAAAACCTGGAATAATCCAAGGAAATACATATGACCTTTTACAACAGTTTCTATCTTACCACATGGTCTCAGTGGAAAGCACTAGATAATGAAATTGGAAGGATGCTTTGAGAACATAAGAGGTTCATAAGGACGTATTCTCATGATGAGGTAATGCTACAGATTGACTACATGAAACCATTTGAGAAGATAGTGAATCATCTGACTCATTTGTCAACACACTACACAACAGCACAGCTAATGTTTCACATGAGGGGAAAGAGTGAATGGATGGACCACATCCCACAAGTTGCCAATGTCAGAGATTAGTGGGAGAAAAGGTTCAGAAAGCTTTGATCAGTTTGAGGGACAAAGCATTCAGAAGAAAGCACAAGTGTTAAAAGAAAGTGGTAAAAATAGTAAGGTATCTAGTGGCGAAGAAAATATTATTAAGAAGCCACCCACTTTTTGAACAAAAGGAACAAAATGTGGCACCCACTGTATATGGGACATTTTTTTCTTTCTAAGAATTTCAAATCCTGGTGCACATTTATGAGGGAACTCAAGTCGTCATTGAATTAAAGGATTTTACCCTCTTCCAGATTTATGGAAATGTTATTTGTAGTGGAATCAGTGTACATCATTATAGGAACACAGGATCAATTGGAATGGCTGAGCAGAATATTGCATTAGTGTAATGCATAAAATTGGATTTTTTAAATTTTACAACATGTGGAATTTGTGTGCGTCATTGTAGGAACACAGGATCAATTGGAATGGTTGAGCAGAATATTTTCATGAGTGTAATGCATAAGTGCTGCGAACACTCACACACCGAACCAAAACACTCTCTGACTCAGACAGGCTGACAGCAGAATTAGAACATCTACAAAGAGTGTTCACAGACAACGGATACTCCACCAGGGAAATCCGCAAAGCCCTCCAACCCACCAGATGGCCTGAGGCAGCAGGAGAGGAGCAGGAAGAAGAGACCAGGAAAGTAGCCTTTCTACCATATGCTTGAAGAAACAAAATATCAAGAGTGTGTTCTGCCCACCTAGCAAGATAAAGACACTCCTTGGAGCTGTCAAGGATGATTTGGGGTTAAGGAAAACTGGTGTCTACCATACACCCTGTGAATGTGGGATGTATAACATCAGTCAGACTACCAGAACAGTTGAAATAAGATGTAAAAAACAACAGAGACACACCAGGCCACGACAGATAACTACATCTGCAATGGCAGAACATTGCCTGGACCTTGAGCACACCACGGATTATGACAAAACCAGAATCCTGGCTCAGACCTCCCACTTCTGGCCTAGTGGCATTAATGAATTGATTTAAATCAAGATGGTGGAGAACTTGATCAACCGGGAAGCAGGATATTAGCTTAGTACTGTGTGGAATCCTGCTTTGGAACTACTACAGAAACAGCGGAAGAAAGTTCCCTCCTACAGGAATGGACTACAGACGTCCAAGGGCATAATTAACAGAACAGAACAGCATACACTATACCAGGCGACAGCAAGCTCCTTGGAGAGAAACTCGCGCGGTCGCGGACAGCATAAGGAACTTCAACAGAGGCATGATAGTGATGGGATTGTGCCTATCGGACGCGGACCCAATGGGGAACGCTTTTGGATGTCCGTTACTTCAGAAGAGAGCCGCAACAGGCGCAGACTGAAGATGGAGCACCTAGAGACTGATACCACCACCAGAAATGACCACGGTGGGTGTGGACTGCATAGGGAGCACCACACACCACCCAGGCATAAATATGGGACAAGGTCAGCTCGTCGACCAGTCTCAGGGAACACCTGATGAAGACGCCGAGTTACAACATCGAAATATCGTGTTGGGAAGATGCATTCCACCGGCAGTACACCCAATTATATGAGGTGACATGATAGTCATTCATTTAGAAGTTGGTCTTGCTTGTGACTAAAGCTGCACCAACATTTGTAGAGGTGGGATATTTTGTACAATTTGGTGGGATGTCTTCTACACTCGTAAGTTTCATCCTTCTTCAGAGATGCATGCTTGATTTCTGAATATTGACCTTTTGTGTTTGACATAATATATTTTCCATTGGCTAAGATTAAGCTACTTGCTCCACATATCAGCTTAATGAATTCATGAAATTATGAGGTGGTGCTGTTCAATTGCTGTAGTTGTCATGATTTTTGGAACTTTTATGAGAGGGGTTTATATAAATATGTGGAACAATAAACATCAAGAGAAAATGTTGTTGATTTTTTTACAATAAAATGGGCATAGAATCATGAACATATGTGAGTACAGTGTTTTGAAGAAGGGAACACATTCACTGCGCACAAAGTGTATCAAATGACAGATGATCACTCATGAATGCGGTATGACAATTGGCCCATAACGTCTGTAGCATTGCCACTGAAGTGAAGCTAATGTGTATAAGGATCCTGTTTTATTTGAAACATTTGTGAAATGTACCACAGAAATTGTGTGACTGTACTGTATTGGCATTAACCAGTTGGCCAGTGAAACTTGGGTGTCAAGTGATGGTCTAATGATAGTCTAAGGAACATTTATGACTGCATGATAATTAACCTTGTAATTAAACTTCTCCCAAATCCAACAAATTCAGCACAGCTGATAATTTAAAATTATTGGTCAATATGGTGTCGGGTGAAACCTCCTCATGTAATGATGTCTCAGTTACTATAAAATGTGATAGTTATGTGTGTAAAGTTTGTTTAAAAAAGGTTATGTGAGTTACCCTGTGTATTGAGTGCAAGTTGGGGTACCACGATAAATGTGTAAAAGTGAATCTGAAGTATATAAAAGTTGATCATGACTGGATATGCCATCAGTGCTTTACAAGTGCCTTGAAAAACCAAATATTTAACACACTAAAATCAAAAGAAACAATAATAATGGTTCTTACATACAATTTAGTTACTATAACCATGCAATACCATGAACTCCAGAAGAAATATCAAGAACTAGAAATAAGATACCAAGGATTGGAGTAAAATCATCACGTAGCACAAGATGTTGCTGTGAATAGTCTTTCTATGCAGAAAACATAGCTAGTCCCGACTAAAGCATGTAAACAAACAGTAAGTGCGGCTCTGGTGATACTGCTATCAAATAAATACTTGGTTCTAGATGAAGACTGTAATAAAACAGCAAACACAGACGAACCAAAATCAGTGACAAAATGTCCAGTAAAGTGCACCGTCGAGGGAAGGAAATACGGAAAAAACCATAACAACTCCATAACAAGAAAGTCAGTCGCAGCAACAGTATCAGCGCAGCCAGGATCATCATTTGAACAAAAAGAGGCAGTGCCAGAATCATCTTCAGCAAAAACAGCAAGAAAATGTGAGGGTCCAACAGAAGAAACAGTGGTCAGTGCATCAATCAGTGGGATAACTGAAACACCTCATCACCAAAAGCATGTTTAGACCAACGCAAGAGAAACATAAAGTTTTCAAGGTAAGCAGTGCTCAGTGCTTCTCAGTCTTCCACCAAAATATGCAATGCATAAGAAACAAAGTGCAACAATTAGAAGTGTTTATTGACAGCTCATTTGTTTGCATACAAGAACATTGGCGTAATCATTCAGAATTAACAAATGTAGCACTAAATTCGTACAGTCAAGCCTGTCATTACAATAGAAGCACTGTGAAATGTGGTGGATCATGCATATATGTGAAGGAGGGGATTATATATAAAATAAGAAACGATGTTTTGGCATTAAATGAGGATACACGCATAGAGATATCAGCTTTAGAGATAAGAAAACCTAGATGTATTCCAAAGACTAACTGTACTGTGTATATATCGTGCTCCCAGTGGTGACATGGACACATTCACTACAAAGTTAACCAAAGCATTAGATATGGTCTCTAGCCCCAAAAGAAAAATCATCATTTTTGTAGAACTAAAGATTCACATGATGGACCCAGATATGTGGTGCAACAGCTTTCTGAACAGTACGTATACCTATGGTATATTACTATTAAGTAACACTGCCACTAGGATAACCACACATTCAGCATCAAGTACTGTCCATATGCTAATGGACATAGTGAAAGATCGGTGTGACATTGCCATAGATGACCTTGGTATCTCAGACCATTCAAGTCAGTTATTAAAATTAGGCATAGAGTTAAATAATAACATTAAAATACACAAGTACAGTAGGGTTTTCTCTGAGACAAAAAAATAGTTCTGAGCACTATGAGGCATAACAACTTAGGTCATCAGTCCCCTAGAACTTAGAACTACTTAAACCTAACCAACCTAAGGACATCACACACATCCATGCCTGAGGCAGGATTTGAACCTGCGACCGTAGTGGTAGCATGGTTCCAGACTGAAGCACCGAGAACCGCTTGGCCACAATGGCCGGCATTTCTCTGAGACAAAAAGATCTCTATTTGCCTCACTAATTAATAGTGAAACATGGGAGGAAGTGTACAGAGAAACTACTATAAATGTGAAGCTTTCAAAGTTTATGTCAATTTTAAATTCAGATTTGAAGAAATGTTTCCTAAAGTTCTAAGAATCACTAAATCATGCAACAATAACAACTGAGTAACCAATGGGATAAGGAAATCCTCTTAAACCCTCAAGCACCTTAGCTAAATGAAAAACTACCGTAATGATTCAGCATTTCATAAATATTATCATACATACAGAAAGATGTATAGAGAAGTTTTGTTAGCAGCTAAAAGGTACCAAAAAGACAAATTTGTAGAAAAAGCTAATAATAAAATCAAATTAGCTTGGAAAATCACCAAACAGGAAACTAACAGGAAAAAATGATAGACAATAAACATGCAGTTTCAACACAATGATACCAAAATAAATGACCCCAAAAAACTAGCAAACTTTGTCAATCAGTATTTCAGCAGCATACAAACCAAACTACAACAGAAGTTCAACAAAACAAAGCATTTACAAATGCTGAGCAAAATACCACACACAGTGGTGCTACAATCAACTACAGCAGAAGAAGTATGCAATGTTATGAGTAACCCAAAATGTAAAAATTCAGCAGCCATAGATGAAGTACCTGCGTGCTTACTGAAGGACTGCATAGACAGCATTAAAGACTCTTTAAGTCACATCATCAATTAATTCTTTTCCACAGGTTGCTTCCCAGACATACTAAAGCATGCAAAAATCCTACCTGTAAATAAGAAAGGTGACCCATAACTCATAGAAAATTGAAGACAAATCTCGTTACTCTCATCCTCCTCAAAAGTCATAGAAACCATAATGAAAAACAGGCTTATGGGGCACTTTACAAAGTTCAATCTTCTGAGTAAAGAGAAATTGGGTTTCTGGGCTGGCAAAAGCTTAAATTCAACTGTTGCTCATTTCTAAAGTGTTGTCCTTGTAGCACTAGACAAAGGTGACCACATAACAGTGATCTTCCTTGTTTTGACCAAAGCTTTTGACACAGTAGACCACACAATTTTGCTAAACAAACTAAATGCACTAGGAGTAAGAGGAGTAACAAACATGTGGTTTCATTCATACCTGCAAACATCCAACAGGTGGAGGTCACTCAAACTAGCTCCAATCATACCTTTTCATACCTTTCAGACAGAGAATACATCATTATAGGAGTCCCCCAAGGAAGTTTGTGGGCCCAATCATCTCTTTAATATACCTCAATGATTTTCCATGAACTGTCAAACATGGTGAATCACTACTGTTTGCTGATGACGGACGGTAACATCTTAATCAAGCTGAGTCACCAAGTGTACTCAATGGTAAAGCTCAGGAAACACTTAAGCATGTATGCCAGTGGAAAGAGGCTATCAAATTAACCCTAAATGTAAAAAAAAAAAACAGTATTAGTTTCCACTTACACTGAAAACTGAACAGTACCACGCTAAAAGTTAATGACGAGTACATAGAATGTGTACCAACAACAAAATTTTTAGGCATGCACGTCGACTCTCAACTAAATTGGACCGAGCACACTGTGGCACTGTCTGCCCCCAGTAGCTGAGTGGTCAGCATGACAGAATGTCAATCCTAAGGGCACGGGTTCGATTCCCAGCTGGGTCAGAGATTTTCTCCACTCAGGGACTGGGTGTTGTCTTGCCCCAATCATCATCATTTCATCCCCATTGACGCGCAAGTCACTGAAGTGGTGTCAAATCGAAAGACTTGTACCTGGCAAACAGTCTACCCGACGGGAGGCCGTATTCACATGCCTGCGGTACTTGGAAAACGAATAGCTTCAGCATTCCGTGCACTTAGGATAATAAATTCAATGTGTAGTAGCTCGAGTACTAGAAATGTATTTTTTGCATATGTCCACTCTATAAATAATTATGGCATATCCTTCTGGGGAGCAAATGAGCAGAACAGACAAACAATATTTAAGTTGCAAAAAAGGACTGTACAAATCATAACAAAAAGTAGCAATAGATCCCACTGCACAGAATTATTCAAATCTTTGGGTATATTGACAGTTTTTTGTGAATATCATTTTGCAGACAGTGATATACATAAAAAACATATTGACCAGGTTCTGATAAACTGTTCCATACATGCACATGAAACAAGACACAGGCAACACTTTCACATCTATAGGAAAAACAAATCAAAAACTCAAAACAGCATGTCACACAATGGAATGAAATTATACAAAAATCTTCCATGAGAAATCAAAGACATATGCGAAATAGATATCTTCAGGAAATCACTTAAAAATTATCTCTTGGAAAAGTGTTTTTATACTGTCAAGGATTACTTGGAATGATGTAAATATACAGCAATATGTAAAAATTATCAACTGTGTTATTAAGTGATTTAACAATGTATCTTTATGTTACAATATTCAAGAATTGCAATTGTGATAATTATAAATTTGTTTACCTATTGTATATACTCATTTGACAACATCCATACAATCCTGATTGTCTATGGATGGATAAATAAATAAATAAAAACAAATTACTCTGCACAAATTATCATTGATAAACCAATAAGTTCCCTTAAAGTGATTCATGTCAATGAAGTTTTGCTCTTTTATGTTCAAGTATGTTCTATATTCACATGCCATCATTGCTGACGTGGCATAATGTGGGTCAGATCACCATCATTCTACCATTCCTTGGATCAACCCTATTTCCTGTCCATCCCACATCATGGATGAAATCAAGAAGGGCTTCACTGTCCGGCACACGAAATTCATCACTACCTTCCCTTCAGTTTTCTTAGGAACATCATATTGATGTTATTACATCTGATTAATATTGTTTCCATTTTCATTGAAATGTTGGTGTTGTACCTAAACCTTCATCCAAGAAACATTTGCAAAATGTACAGATGGAATAGCTTTATGTAACCTATATTATAAGTATTTGGACATCAAAGCATAATAGGGTAGGGATTGGGATGGCCAAGTAGTGGCTCTACTCTAGGAGCAGACAGGGACCTGGTGTGAAGAGGTTTTGGGCAGTTAGGCACAGTCAGGAGGTAGACAGATGATTGGGTGGCTGGGGGGAAATACATGGGTGCATTGGCAGGTTAAAACTGTGTGCCGGACCAAGACTCGAACTCGGGACCTTTGCCTTTTGCGGGCAAGTGCTCTACCAACTGAGCTACCCAAGCACGACTCATGCCACATCCTCACAGCTTTACTTCTGCCAGTACCTCGTCTCCTACCTTCCAAACTTTACAGAAGCTCTCCTGCTCAGTTGGTAGAGCACTTGCCCACGAACGGCAAAGGTCCCGAGTTCGAGTCTCGGTCCGGCACACAGTTTTAATGTGCCAGGAAGTTTCATATCAGTGCACACTCTGCTGCAGTGTGAAAATCTCATTCCATCAACCTCAAAGTCTTCTGCTCCTCTCATGGTCAGCTACACGTAGCTTGCTCTTGGGTAGCAAATTCGAAAAATCTGTACATATATAACATGGATAATAAAATGAAATGTTGTTTTGATCGTCGATCAACATAGATACTGAGAAATTTATGGACAGCTACTCCCTCTAAGGTCTCATTTTGTACTTTAAGGCTTTTCTATTAGGTTTTCTACTTATATAGAAGTTCTTGTGATTAGTCTCCTTTATATTAAGAGTTACCTGTTGGGGACTGACATAAGTGTTGTGTGAGCTTTCTCCTAACATTTCTGGTGTCCTGTTTGTAATTATTATATTATTGTTGTCAGCAAGTAACACTGTTTCATCTTGTGTGGCCTGTAGTGGCAAGCCAGTAATGTATGAGGTAGTTCGAAAAGTTCTTAGAGTGGAATAGAAGGATATGAATCACACAAGTGTAACTTTTTTATGTTTCAGTGTAGGCTCCCTTTGTACTAATACATGTGGCCCAGTGATATTCCAATACCTTGAGCTCAACTCAAAAATTAGATTCCTCTGTGCTTGCAAAACACTGTCAACTTTGGCTGTCCGTTCTTCGTTTGAAGACAATCTCTATCCATCATAGAAAATACTGAGCTTGAGGAAGAGATGGATGTTTGATGGAGCCAAATAAGGTGAGCTTGGCAACAATTCATATCTAAATTGATGTATTTTTGTCATGGCATTGACACTTGTGTGTGCGCATACTGTCTTGTTGAATGATTACTTTCTCTCCTGCCAAACCTGGCCTTCATTTGTATATCTTATGCTGTAGTTGGTCCAGGAAGTTAGTGTAACATTATCCTGTAATTGCTTCACCTGAGTCAAGGTAACATATCAGCAGAATTCCTTTTGCATATCCGGAAACTAACACCATGACCTACCAAGCTGACGTTATTGTCTTTGTTAAGTTTCCCGGCTTAGGACAATTTTACAGTAAGTAAGTGATTACACTCATGAATCAGTTTGTTGACACAATCAATTTATGTTTACAAACGTAAGTCCTGCACTCTTTTAGCATTTCAAAGGAAATAAGAAAAATCCTTCTTGACAATAAAGGAAAGACTTCTTGGACAACTTAAAGTTCTCGGAAAAAAATGTAAATAAATATTTATGTGAGACAATCCTCTGAAAAGTTCTATTGCAAAAAAAGTGCCTCTCTTCTTAGGATGCACAGTATGCAAAAAAAATAAAGTCCCATCTCATAAGCAAAACAACGATTTTGAGCCTCAGAGTTCACAGCTGGAGCAGCAGGTCATGATGCACATTCGTCCCTGGTGGCAAGGGCATCATCAAGTCTGGGCGGTGACAGAATGCTGGGAAACTTCGGCCTCTGCTGGCATAGATTGAACTGTCTGTTGCTTGCTGGACGAAGGCAGTTACACCCATGTGGTGGATGACTACTAGATAGCTATTGGTCTGGCAATGTGTGCTCAAACTGGCTGAGGAATATGGACTGCAGATGCACCCAAAGATCCATATACATGGTGATGTCTACTGCTCTCGTGGGTGCCCTCAGAACTAGCTTGCTTCCTGCAGGACAGGCGAAGTTGAGCTGACTTTGACCAATGTGCCTGCAGAACTGGAGCAAGAAGCTGCATAACTGTGTAATGTTGTGGGTTGGCAGCTTATAGGAGACCCCAGAAACACACCATACCTTCCCCAATTCTCGAGAAAGACCAAGAGGGGCAGAGACTGGAGTGAGAAACAGTGTTATCATCACTGCCAGAAGCATTGCCAGAGGGCAAGGTAGGGGTTGCTGGTGTGTTGACATCCATTGGGATGGTGAATGGAGGCATCGTCTGGCTGGGCACACTGGAAGGTGGAAGCAACACATCTGCTGGGTGAGCAGCAAGCTACTCAGAGTCCTTTGTATCTGAAACACAGAACTGAATGGCAGAGTCTGTTGGAGGCCAAAAACCATGGCAGGGGCAGTATTGGTTGATGTGCTGTAAGATTTGGGAGCACTCGAGGAGTGTGATGAGAAGCATAGCTTGCCTTAGAAGATGGGAAACAGTGGTTGTCAGCCACTGGGGCTAGCCACAGAAAAAATTCATATCCCACATCAGGTCCCTGGGAGACAAACAATGTTGGTGGGAAGAAGAGGAGAAGGGGGATGGTCTGTCGGGTGGAGAATGGACAGAGAAAAGTGAGGAGGGCAACCATGGGGCCTCTCTGCCAGAGAGGAGCCCTTCATCAGAGTGCCTCAGTACGATCTGTGATAAAGATGAAGATTCTCATGAGAGGAGTGGTACTTGTGTAGTTTAGACATTTGAAATTTAAAAGTCTGCAGAAAATGCTCAGCAGTGCCATTAGAGGCAAGTTGGAAAGGCACGGTGGTAATTAATGCAATGCTGTGAGCAGCACAGAAGGCAGAAAATTCAGAGGAAGTTAGCTGAAGCCCATTATCAGTGACAATAGATCTATGGAGGCCCTCTAGTGCGAAAATCTGGGTAATTGCCCAAATGGTGTGGGAAGAGAAATTGGAAGACTTGCAGACCACAAACAGAAAACAGGACCCAGCATGCATGATGGTAAGCCACATAGAGTCAAGGATGGGGTATTCGAAGTCCAGATGAATGTGGGACCAAGGACCGGCAGTGGAAGGCCATGTTAAGTAATGCTGAGGTGGGGCCCTCACCAACTCTGGCAGGTGGACCAAGCAGTGACCAAATCTCAAATAGTAGAATCCATGCCTCATAGACGTGATGGTGAGCCAGTCACTAGGTAAGAACAGTCCACCAGTGTCCTTTGTGGAGCAACTGGAGGATGCGATTGCAGAGAGCCGCCAAATAACCATCCAAGTGCAGTTGTTGTCACCCTGGAGCAGGACAATGCTGTCCTGGGAAGAGAGGTCCTGTCATTGATCCCAGAACAGCTGAAGATCTGGGTGTGCCACAGCCTTAGTGTTGGGTGGCCAGCTTTGCCAGATGTGCTGGAAGAGATGTGGAAGACTGGATTGTCTGCAGTGTGGAGTCAGACAAGGTTGACATCCAGGAGTAGCTGTGCAATGTCGGCAGCAACAGCGGTCAAGGTGACAGTAGACTTCTGGATCAGTATTGAACACTGGGTCCTCTCCTAGTGAAAGCCGAGAAAGGAGGTCAGCATTGGTATGGTGGAGGGTGGAGCACAAAATTGTCTCATAGGAATAGACAGTGAGGAACAGGGCACAGTGTTGGAGGCGGTGGGCTGTGTGGTGCTGAAACCCAGAGAAAGTGCAACAGGGGCTTGTGGTACATACTGAGGGTACATGGGCGCCCATAGACATAATCATTGGACTTTCTGAACCCAAAAATAATGGCCAGTGCTTATTTTTTGATTTGGCCATAATTACACTGGGCAAAATAGTTTCTGAGACTAGTTTCAGAGACAAAGGCAATCGGCTGCACCATCTCATTGATCACTTGGAAAAGAACAGCTCCCACACCATAATTGGAGGTATCAGTAGTGAGTGTACACAGCTATCATATGTCATAAGGCAGGTAGGCTTGAGGAGCATCTGATTTAATAAGCAGAACACCCTGCCACACTCAGGGGACCAGAGGCACTGGACATTCATTCAGAGGAAGTGAAGAAGCGTCTCTGCGACAGCTGTTGCATGGAGAATGAAATGACCTAAGACAGATTCGAGTTGATTCTTGTGGCAAAGCACAGGGAGCTTCTGGATCACCTCAATGGACTGCATGACAGGGTAGATGCTGGAAGCTCTTAGGATGTAGCCAAGATATTCCACTCATTGCACTAACAGGTCACGCTTGTCCTTGTTACATTGGAGACCCACATGACCAGACACTGCAAACAAAAGATTCAGATTGTGTAAGAAGTCTTAGACAAAGGCACCAGTAACCAGGATATTGTCCGAGTAGTTGGCAGCCTGGGTAACATACAGCAACAGTTGTTCAAGATACTGCTGGAAAATTACTAATACACTGATGATAATGAAGGGGAGCTGATTGTATTGTAGAAGACCAAACGGGATATTGATAACCAAAATGTCCTGGATGCTGCCTCGAAAGGAATTTGCAGGTATGTGTCACAAAGATCAGTTTTTGCATAAATCTTGCTAGCACCCAGTTGAGACAAAATCTCCTTAGCTTAGGGGATAGGGTAAGAGTCCACTACTGACTAAGAGTGGACCATAACACTGAAAATGCTGCAGATGTGTTTCTGACCCGTATTCTACCAATAAATTGTTTTCTTGCCACTAATAATTGTTAAAGTGCTTAAAAACACTGCTCATGCAGTGAACGCAGTTGGATTTAAATTAACAGTCCGGGAAAAAATGGTTCACTACACTCAACTGTGTAAACCTGGTCAAATTCACTTACACTACTGTGAAAGCTTCTTTTATGCACTTAACAATAGTGTTCTGCAGCTGCATAGTGTACTAACTAAGAACAATTCTTTCATGTGATACAGCTCTATTTTGGAATAGGCCTACACATTCTAATATACTTACTGAATTAAAATTGTTCTCTGAAGAGCATTTGTCATTTTATGGTAAGCCAGATGTTTTACCCTTATATGCAATTTAGAAATACTGATGCACTTTTAGTACCATTCCAGAGTTATGAACATAAAAAACTAACATTATAACTATAGTAAAACCTTTTTTACATTAGCAGACTGTACATTTTGCCGCCATTTTCATTTGATCCTGTCCTAAGCTTTTTCTCTCTGAACTACTTGTTTTCCTGCTGTTAAAAATTCGACATTCGGAAGTAAACAATGTTTAGAAAGCTCCATCCTCCCCTCTTCTTAAATTAATTGGATGATGATCCCAAATTGTTCAGTTTTCCCTTCTCCTTTTCATTAGTCGACACAATAACAATACTTAGATTTTACTGTCTGTTCATTTCAAACAAAGCTGTACATTTAAAAACAATGAATAATTTACGTAACACACTAAAATTAAATGAATGGGTTTGATGATGAAAGTACATTGCCTTTAATCTGCTGACTTGTGGGGTGGCGACGGTGATTTTACTGCCATGTGTGTAAACACTGGACTTCTGAAAATGGTGACGGTCAATTGACATGGCGGAAAATATCCACTGTGAGTGCAACCCGCCTTAAAGACCTGGTCAGAAACATCATGGCCTGGTGGTCCGACCTGTGGCCTTGAACAGCAATGGCAACGGAAAGGCCGCATCGTTGTCGTATATAGGTGTCGGTCACACAGAGTGCAACTCTGGCTGGGTCGCCGCACCAGCTGACGTCGAATTTCATCACAGACAGATTCGCAGCAGCCGGGAGCGGCTGTTTGCATTTGCTGATGCATTTAACAGCAACGGTGCGAGGCAGATCTTTGATACCACGCTACACGTGCAGGCTGCTATGTGATGAGGTTCCGTCTGTTTCCACGGTGTGACAGCTGACGCAGCAGCAACCACTTTTGCCTGTCCAGTGTTCCTTGCCCTGGTCATCCGCTGTGCCTGGCCTGCACAGGCAGACTGTGGTGTTGTGTCTGACCAGGCCTTCAAGATGCTGAAAATCAGTTTTTATCTTTCCTGTATGTTTGGAAACTGGCACATCCGGGATATATTATAGAAACGTAGCCTGGAAACACAGGTGGCCCTTGTGACTCCTAAGGGATTGAGACCACTCATTTGTAAGTCATTATGAAACTATCACAAGCAAGCCATCATTGTCTCATTAATCATCAGTCACTTATTAGTTACCATCTCTCTACAATATGTCATATTGATCAAATGCCTGGGTGGTTAACGGCATACCCTCGCTTGCAATACTGAAGTAAATGGCAACTGGCAAATGTTTCAAACTTGGTCCCAGTGTGGCGACTCCACATGGTCATAGAGAGGAGACAAATAAAACTGGAAATGCATTTCCAAATAAAATTTGGCAGCTCTGCAAAGCTTAGATTCATGTGCTATGTGGCGCAGTGGTTACACACTGGACTCGCATTCGGAAGGACGACGGTTCAATCCCGCGTCCGGCCGTCCTGATTTAGGTTTTTCGTGATTTCCCTAAGTCACTCCAGGCAAATGCCGGGATGGGTCCTCTGAAAGGGCACGGCCGACTTCCTTCCCCATCCTTCCCTAATCAGATGAGACCGATGACCACGCTGTCTGGTCTCCTTCCCCAAACCAACCAACCAACCATGTGCTATGCTGTATTCTTAGAGGCAGACGCCCTAGTGTCAGCCACATCAGTTTTAGATGAATTCGCTGTTTCTCACACATTTGCTGTTAAGGTGTCTCATTTTAAGAGTTAAAGTTGTGAGAATATTCTGAATTGCTCTCGTAAATGGACATTTTGAGGCACAACGCCATGTCAGTAAGTGCACCACTGCTGAGAGATGTTAATAGGTGCTTAAAATAAATAATAACAATCTCAGATTGGTAAATATAAATTATTTTCTCTTTTTAAGTAAGAATAAATCGTTCATTTTTGCCTGCCTTAACACATTTTCTTGCTATTTGCACTTTTCTCTGTTAGTTCCCTGAAAAGTGAAAAAAACAGGGCTTTACTTTCTATTTCGTAAAGTAAAAACTAAATGTACACAACAATTTCCACAACCCATAACAGATTCATGTCTTAACAAATTTTTTTGAACTTTGGTTGTAAGGATGATGTGGCTGTTTTATTGTTACAAACATATTAATGTAGTTTGAAATACTGTTGTAAATTTAATATTAAGAACAAAAGAAGGCATACAATTGTGGAAGTCAGTTCTGTTACTAACAATGTGCAAAACTTGACTACTCACATACCCGCATTACTTAAACAGAAATTGAATTCGTCTCGGGTCCTTCCCATAACTATCTACCACTTTTTCGATAAAGGACTCCTCCTCTGATTTTATCTTATCACGATGAACTGACACCATACACAAACAACTGAGTCGATTATCTGCCATGGTAGTTCTTAGCCACGTTTTCACACTCCTGTGAGTGCTGCAAACAGACATGACGTAGGCCTATACTAATTCATACAGTGTAACCCTCTTCAATTACTCTATTGTGATAATATTTCAAACAAGATTTAAAAATAATTAGAAGAAATGTTTCATCTGACTTAAGAAATTGTTTCAAAGTCTTTCTAATTAAGTAATTACAATCAGAAAAATGTTACTGTGTTAATTAAGTACCTGAACGATCTTTCCGCAGAGCAGGTGGTTGCCAGTAAGCTAAGGGCTATCTTTGAAGCTGAAGCTACGGCGGGCATGAATTTGGCTTTGTCCTGTAGATCAGTCAGGCTTAATTGAGCAATATCTCCTTCAGTTACTTTATTGCGTTTCCACATACTGATCCATGTCCATGCTTCTTCAGTGAAATTATCTAAAAGATCGCCATAAAATCTTTTGATATTTTCAATTATCCTTTTCACATCTAGGTTGCTTTGGGATTTCATTACCTTTGGGTGCAAGCAGAAAATCTCAAAAGATGCCTTGTTATCGTCTGAAAACCGTTCTTGCAAGGACTGGACTAGGGAATCCAAATATGGAATAAAGAGAGATTTTCTGTAGTACTCAGTGACAGAAACTGGTGGATGATTTGATTGACGCACTTGTCGTGCAACACTCACAGTTGTCAAATGCCAGTGACATCTATTCCAAGTGCACTATAGTTGCTTTCAGCACTTTTCATTATCATTTCAAATTCGGCTTCCGCATTTTCTCTGTCATCCAATAACATTTTTACAATTCGTTGAATGTGTTCTGAAACTTCTAACAAGTTAATGTTTACTGATTGTAGGATGTTGGTGACAGGTTCTAGTTTGGCTGAATATTTTGCTATGACTTTTAATGTAAGAATAAATGTTGGAGAAGTAAGTGTGCAGTAAAGTTGCCAGACTTTCTGACCAGTTTCACAATCTCCTTCTTTATGTAAAATTGCAAATGCTTCAACAATTTCTAAAAACTTATCATTAAATTTCCTTCTAGGCTTATGCTTCTCAGACGAGCGTGTCTCACACAGTTTTTGAAGGTTCCCAACTAGGACTTTCCTTTGCGTGCTCCCTCGGAAAAAAGAAATTCCTTCTTTGATAGTACCAATGGCATTTCTAACCTCTGGTAAGGTGTTCAAATCATTCACAACTAAATTAAGTCTATGGCTAGCACAACGATAGAAGCGAGCCTTGCGATATTTCTCAGCAATTATCTTCTGTACTCTGCCAATTTTACCGGCCATTGTACTGCACCCATCATAGCCTTGTCCTACCATTTTATCTAGATTTAAACCCCAAGCAGATAAAGTAGATATTGTGTTGGAGATATGTTTTACATCTAACCTTGCTAATGGTGTAAATCCAAGGAAGACTTCTCTGACAACATTAGTTGCATGGTCAAAATAACGTGCAGAAAGAGAAAGTTGTTCTGTGCCTGCAATATCCATTGATTTGTCTGCCAAAACTGAAAATGATTCTCTGTTATTGATGGTATTAATCAAATCATTTCTTAGTACTTTGGCACATAAATCATTTTGGGTTCTATGAGAAACATAGGTAGCATTCTTAGGTGCACCCTCAATGCGTTTCCACAGTGTTTCGTCACCTGACTGTAATCTAAATTGTAACAAATCATCAAATACAGCATTTGAATTTGTTTCTCCTCTTAAAGGTAAGTCATGTAATGCACAAAACAATACACAAGAAACAATTGATTTTAACTTTGCACGAATAGTTTGTACTAATTTTGGAAGATTCTCATTGGCGAGTTCTTCCACACTTTTAGTTTTGTTTGTCACAACACTAATGGAATTATTTGACTTTTCTATTGCATCTTTATGCCACTCGGAATTCATATGCATTTTTGCACATTCATGGAACTTTTCGAAATTTGTGAATGGGCGGCTTATGAATGTACCATGATGACTACCATGCGTTATGTGTGGGCTGAAAAGCACACAAAAGTTGCAGAGGGCACCTTTAACTGCTTTAGAATATACCAGCCATGGATATAATGACAGCCGGTCTGGTTGAAATGTTCTTTTTGTACTGTCTATGTCATTCTTAAAATTATAACTTTCTTCAGGTTGCCATGGATTCAATAAAATCCTATACTTTAGGCAATTGTCAATATCCTTTTTTTCAATGTAATTTCAGACATCAGGAATACTGAACAGGATACTGCTACCCTTTTCATCAATGCACTTGAAGCCAGCAGAGGTACTGGCTTCATCTTTATTTTCTCCATCAGCACAACTACTGGAATTTTTAATAGTGATGGTTGCATTTGATTCCCCAATTTCCTGTGATACCTCATCATAGACACTATCTTCTTTGCCACCTCCACTTTCATTTGTAGTTTTAATTCACTTTTGAGGTACAAAAAACTTATGTATATCTGTCATTTTGGCACTGTATACGCTGCGCTTTTACATTCACAACGCACAAACGTCTATGCAAACCACTGTCCACTTACAAGTCACATTGAATTTACACAACCCTTAATGCGATGCGATGCCGAACCTAGCTGAGCGATGACTAAAGAACAGAAGCTGAAATCGTATCACAGTGGTGGGAGGGAGGGAGGGGTCTTGGTTCAACAATGAAACAGTGCGTGTCCATTAGACCGCAAGCCAGCGACTTTGAGGTTCACGCGATCGTTTGGCGCAGTTTCTTGCGATGGATGTGGAAATATTAATGGGAAATATTCCTATTAGAACATAGCAAGACTCATCTAGAACGTTCCGGAAATGTAGGTAGCCACACCCTGCTAGATCATGTTTGTTGACAGTAGTTCCAATGACAAATATTGCCTACTTCTACAGACAAGTAGTGATATTAGTGGCCACACAGTACCCTCAAACACTTCTTCAGCAAACGAAAAGGAACATAATACAATACACTAATTTAAATTAGCATCTGACAATTGTTAACCATTATTTGAAATTCGAAAGAATAAAGACTCAAGGGAGGTAGCCTTAAGTTTGAGGAAATTATGATGGAGAGACTCACGCACAAGGGAGGATACATGAATGTTTACACTGGAAATGCCAATCAGGAAAGTGTCCCCGGAATCGCATAATCCTCTGCTGATAAGATTCATGAGACAGATTGTGACAATTAATAAAACTGCAGTTGGCCACAGCCACATCAACATTGGAATCAAAACAGTCAGAGACACTGGACTTCAGAATGTCATAGAAAACAGAGTCTGGACCAGCCTAAGGATGCAGCTGTTGGATAAGCTGGTATACCAAGGTGTCTGGCTTTGTCCGATGATAAGTGTTTTGCCGGGTGTCACCTGTCTGTCTGTGGAGGAGGAAATGCTGTTCCATCTGCATTAGGTATCACAATTTGTGGTCAAACACACGGAAGGGAGGAAGTGTCTGCGGGAACTCCTGGTTGGGGTTGAGGGTTGTGTCACTGTGCTTCAAAACCTCCAGTGACAAGTGCAGCCGACCCATGAGCTTCACCAGAAGAGCCCTGTTGGCCCTCTACATCTGCTGGAGGAGGATCAGATGGGTAAGGTCTATAGGCACACCTGCCAATGACATAGTGACAATGACACAGGAGCCCTATCTTTAACAGTTATGTGATATTCTTGAAAATGAAGAGTCCCGACTTGGGGCAATTTTCCAGTAAGTAAGTGATTATACTCATGAATAAATTTGTTGACAGAATCATTTTTTCTTCACAAACGTAAATTCTGCACTCTGTTGGCATTTCAAAACAAATAGGAAAAATCCTTCTTGACAATAAAGGGAAGACTTCTTGGACAACTTAAAGTTCTCAGGAAAACAACACAAATAAATATTTGTGTGAGACTATCCTTTGAAAAGTTATCTTGAAAAAAGTAGCTATCTTCTTAGATTGCACAATAGGCAGAAAATTAAAATCCCATCTCATGAGCAATACCAGGAGTCTGCGCCTCAGACTTCACAGCTGGAGCAGCAGGTCACGATGCGCATTGGTTCCAGATGGCAAGGACGGCATCAAGTCTGGGCGGTGACATGATGGTGGTGAATTTCTACTTCCCTCTTGTGCATGCCCTCAAATCTAGCCTGCTTTCTGCAGGAAGGAGAAGTTCAGCTGGCTTCTGCTAGTGTTCCTATGGGGCTGGAGCAATGACATAGCAGTGTGACAATGTGGATTGGTAGCATGGTAGGAGACCACAGAAACACAATACTTTGATTTCTTCAGTTGTGTTGAATCATCATGTTTCCAGTGCTATGACTGTTCTTTTGTCTGTGTGTTGTAGTAATGGACCCAATATTCATCTGTGGTTACAAACTAAAACAAAATTCATGTTGGTTGCTCTGAAAAGAGGTCAAACATAGTTCACACATTTCCATTCTGTTGCATTTCTGATCCTGTGTTAAGAGTCACGGCAGCAATCTAGCACACAGTTTTCTCATATTCAATTCCACTGTTAAAATGTGATATGACATTCAGATGACATACTTATAGCTTCAGCAGTTTCACGCATTTTCAGTTTCCATTCCTCCAAGACAATTTTATGCACTTCTGCAGTTACTTCTGGGATAGTGGCATCTGCATTTATTTCTGGGTTAGTGGCATATCTCGGCTGATGACTAAGCAAATTATCATCAGAGTTTTCCTGACCAAATTTAAACTTATTTGGTCACTTGATGACCACTGAATATGAAGGAGCAGAGTCCTCCAGTATGCCCAGAAAATCAGTATGAGTTTCCTTTGGTTTCATACATTTCTTTATTTCAGTATTTTCCATCCTCCACAAACTGTGTAGTTGCAGGTTTTTGCATGGTTGCACCAAGTGGTGTCACTAACCACACATTCATGGTGTGTCTTCAAGATAAGTGTGGATATGTATGATTGAATGGACCTGATATGTTACAGTCTAGAACAATAACCTACTATAATCGATTGCTTGACTTACACTGAGGTGACAAAAGTCATGGGATACTTCCTGATATCATGTCGGATCTCCTTTTGCCTGGCATTGTGCAGCCACTTGAAGTGACATGGACTTAACCAGTCATTGGAAGTCCCCTGAAGAAATACTGAGATATTCATCCTCTATAGCTATCCATAACCGTGAAAGCATTGCCACTGCAGGATTTTGTGCCTGAACTGACCTCTCAGTTATATCACATAAATGTTTGGTAGGATTCATGACGGGCGATCTGGATGGGCACATCATTCACTTGAATTGTCCAGAATGTTCATCAAACAGTCATGAACACTTGTGGCCCGGTGAAATTTCACATTGTCCTCCATAAAAATTCCATCATTATTTGGGTAGATGAAGTCCATGAATGGCTTCAGAAGGTCTCCAAGTAGCCAAACATAACCACTTTTAGTTAGTGATCAGTTTGGACCAGAAGACCTTGTCTGTTCTCTATAAACACAGCCTACAGCATTATGGAGCTTCCACTAGCTTCCACAGTTCTTGACAACTTGGGGTCTATTGTTTCATAGGGTCTGTGCCACACTCAGGTCTTACCTACAGAAATCAGGAATCATCTGACTGGGCAATAGTTTTCTAGCCATCTGGGCTCGAACCAATATGGTCACGAGTGCAGCAGAGGCACTGCAGGTGATTTTGTGTTGTTAGCAAAGGCACTTGCATCAATCATCTGCTGCCATAGTCCATTAATTGCAGATTTCATCACACTGACCTATTGGATTCATTTGTTGTATGTCCCACTTTGTTACAGGAAATGTTCAAAATGTCCTCCGTTAGCGAGAATACATGCATCCACCCTCCGTCGCAGAGCTCATTTTAGTTTCATCAGTATGTGTGCAGTCATTTCATACAATTTTGTTAGTCTGTTAACAGTGGCATCTCTATGTG